>NC_071992.2:81484400-81791800 GCF_028885655.2 Pongo abelii | reverse complement strand
ATCCAGAAATAATTTTATTACATTATTAGGACAACTGGTGAAATCTGAATAAGGTATGTAGATTAAAGTATTGTATCAATGTTAGTTTCCCAGATTTTGATAATTGTTCTGTGGTTGTGTAAGAGAATGTCCTTATTTTTAGAAAATAAGAACTGGAGTATTTAGGAGGAAATAGTCATCATGTATGCAAATTTCTACTAAATGGTTCAGAAAAATATAACCAGCATATGTAATATCGAGAGACAAGGATAAAGCAAATGTGGGAAAATATTAACATTTGGGAAACTGTGGAAGGTATATGGGAATTCTTTGTAATATAAAGAATTTTTTTTTCTTTTTTTTGTTTTTTCGAGGCAGGGTCTTCCTCTGTCACCCAGCTTCAGCCCCAACTCCCCTGGGCTCAGGCTATCCTCTTGCCTCAGCTTCCCGAGTAGCTAGGACTACAGGCATGCACCACCACGGTTGGCTAATTTTTTTTTTTAGTTTGTTTTCAGTAGAGACAAGGTCTCACTACGTTGCCCAGGCAAGTCTCGAACTGCTGGGTTCAAGTAATTTAGCCACCTTGGCCTCCCAAAGTGCTGGGATTACAGGCATGAGCCATCACACCTGGCCAATCTTTCTAAAAGTCTGAAATTAAGTCAAAATTTTGAAAAAGTTATAGCAATTATGGCAATCTCAATTATGGGTAAATGTGTGTCACATTATCTTCTTTACATTTTAAGTATTTCATAATTTCAAAAGAAAAAAAAACTCAAGCAGAGAAAATTGTTTATCAGAGGAAACCTCAGAAGAGATGAGGCAGTCGTCAGCCAGTAGAAGGCTCCCTTTCAGGAAACTGAAACCAGGTGCCAGGTGGCTGCAGAGGGGGTGAGAGCTTAGCCCCCACCTCTCCGCTGGAGCCTAGAGACCCCATGCAGATAACAACCTGCCCAACTCTTCAGCCCTGACCTGGCATCATATTTATCTATAACTGGCAGTTCTTCTCTGACAGGATAGATTAATAAACATTAAAACACATCTAAAATTTATTTACCTATTGTTCATGCAGGTATGCTAGTGTTGTTCAGTCAGCATTTGTAAGCCATTCATTGTAAACAAAGCACTGAATTAGACAGAATAGATGAACAGAAAGATAAACAAGACCTGGCCAAATGTTGCCCCAAATCCATACCTGATGGAGACAGGAAGGGCCTTTAGTGCTTGTGTGTCAGTGGTGATACTATTCACTTTCATTTTTTTTCTGCCACATTTCATTTTCATACCAATTCTGGTTAGTGGGTTTCATTTATTCTCATTTTACAGATGAGAAAGACCAGAGATGTTAGCTTGCCCAAAATTACTCAAATACTAAATGACAAAGCTAAGAGTATCATGTCCGAGCTAACAGGTCTGACTCGAGTTCATGTTCTCTCCTTATCATCCTATTTTATAAGTCATAAAAACATGAATACAGCAAAATTTCACTTACTCAACACTCCTGGGGATGAGTCATGCTGGACAGATGAGTAAGTGAAAGGCTATCCTCTGAGAAACATTATTCAAAACCTTCCAAGGTTAGAGCACAGAAGACTCCAGAAGCCTTTGGACAGTCTTTTCCTCCCTGTGGTTCTTTTCCTCTTGGGCTTCTGGGATTTCAAACCCGGCACATCTGGTCTCTTGGAGACACATCCTCCCTGGAAGCTCCAGCAGAAGATGGCCAAAGACCCCTTTTGCCTTTTCTGCTTCCCCAAAGCACAAATGAGAGACTGATAATTCAGAAATAATTCTAATACCTACAAAATGAGAACAAAACAGGAAATACTTAAAAGCAGTCAGGTTTTCAAAGCACAGCTTTCTGATACTCACCCAGTCCTCTATCTTAAAACACTACCCCTTGGTTCTAGAGGGTGTGATGGCTATGCAGGTCTGTTTCTCATTTGTCAGCATTTTGCTATCTCCTGGACAAGCAGCTTTCAGTATTTATGTTGTCTGTAGTCCTAGAAATGGGTCTAATGATTCATTCTACTTCCATACGTAACCTCCCTGAATTTTAGTTTTGTCATCTGTATAAAAAGGGAATAAAAACATCTAACTCATAGACAAATGGGGAAACCATGTATGCATATCACACACAGTAAGCACTCCTATTAGTTGCCCAAGTCCAAACAGCTGGTAAGAGCTGGGACTCCATTTAGCCAGATTGGCTCCAGAATCAGTGTTTCTAATCACCTGTGGTGAAAGTCAACCACTCACACCTGCACTCCACTCAGTTTGCCTTTCTAGTTCACCTCTATCCCCAACCAGGGCCCACAAGCTGATACCACAGCAAGAACAGAATTGAGGGAACAGAAATAGCCTATTAATCTATCCTATCATATAGAGGGTATAATTTATGACTAAAGATGCAGCTCTTTATAATCTTCTGTACAGTTTGAATTCTTAAGAGTAGGCATGTAATACTTCCATAAGCAATAAAAAACATATAAATTCATTTTAGGATAAAAAATTACCAAGCCTAGGAACTTTGGAAAGGAAGGAATTGCATATAGGAGTTTTCATATGATGTTTAATGTCAGTTAAATTACTATAAACTTATCAGTAAATAGTATTTTCCTGTATCATTATGACAGTGGCTAAGAATAAGGGTTAAGAGTAGACATGGGTTGAATTCCAGCAACACTACCTTACACTACCAGCACTACCTTACTAGCTGTTTGAACTTTACCTAACTTTTCTGAGTGTGTTTTCACCTATAAATGGGAATAATAATACCTATCGTATAGGGGTATTTTTAGGCTTAAGACAGTATAAATGAGGTGCTTGGTATGGTGCCAGATTCATCACAAGCACTCAATATTTTTCTTTCTACAATATCACTTCTATGGCTGAAGAGTATCCCATCTCATGGGGATGTGCCGTGATTCATTTACCCAGTCCCACACTGTTATTGATCATCTTCAATTTTATCAATAATATAAACAATAGCAAATTTTTTTCACACATTTCTGTTTATTTCTTTAGGGTGAAACCCTATAAGTGAGATGCTGGATCAAAGGATATGAGCATTGTAAACTTTTGACACACATTATCTACCAAACATAGTTTTACTAAGTTAAACCTTCTCTATATTAAAGGTATTTATTCAGCTCTTACCAATGCTGTATATTATTTTAAAGATCTATGCTAATTTTATAGGCCAAAAAAACACAAACAACTCATATTGTTACGTACACATTTATTAGACATTTCAGTTTCTTTTGTTATGTTATAAAGCTCTCGGGTTCCTTAAAGTATGACTTGGCACAAAAAGAGAAAAACAATTTGAGTATGTAAAATTTTTAACGTAGTGTATTACAGAGGTGGCATTTCAAGTCATTTATGAGAGGATTAATTTTTACAATGGTTTTTTTTTTGAGACGACGTCTCGCTCTGTTACCCAGGCTGGAGTGCAACGGCATGATCTCAGCTCACTGCAACCTCTGCCTCCCAGGTTCAAGTGATTCTCTTGCCAGCCTCCCGAGTAGCTGAGATTACAGGTGTGTACCACTGTGCCTGGCTAATTTTCGTATTTTTAGTAAAGATGGGGTTTCGCCATGTTGGCTAGGCTGGTTTTGAACTCCTGACC
The DNA here is from genome assembly GCF_028885655.2 of Pongo abelii. NCBI lineage: Eukaryota > Metazoa > Chordata > Mammalia > Primates > Hominidae > Pongo > Pongo abelii. Next base: position 81,788,196 of record NC_071992.2, on the reverse strand, counting down.
TCGGTGATCCGCCTGCCTTGGCCTCCCAAAGTGCTGGGATTACAGGCGTGAGCCACCGTGCCCAGCCTTTCCAGTGGTTTTTGAAGTGCTCCCAGCAGACTCCCATGAGGGAAAGTGTGGGAATGGGGGTAGGGGGTGCTGGCGGGTTGGGACAACTCTCATTCTTCCTCACTTCAACTACATTAATCTGTTCTACACACTGAATTTATTGGTAAGCTTTGATCGGAAGGGTTCCATACCTGAAAAGAAAAACAAAAACACATTTAATGCAAGGTTTGGAAATAACTGGCATTTTTCAATCAATAAATACATACACAAAATGAGTTGAATGTCTTTTACATCATATACAAAAATACATTTCAACTGGATTAAAACATTAAATGGAAAAAAGCCCACAGAAATGACAACATAAGGAAGTATTAACTGATCTTGGGGATAAAGAGGACCTTTTCCAACACACTGATAAAAGCAAAAACTGTAACAAGAGGCACTATTGTCTGTATTGGTTTTTCCTAAAGTGTGAGCCTCTGATACAGGTTCAAAATGGTTTCATGGCCATAGAAGTGTGAAAATGCTACATATCAATAATTGTGCAGAGAGGGCCAGGCGCGGTGGCTCACGCCTGTAATCCCAGCACTTAGGGAGGCCGAGGCAGGTGGATCATTTGACGTCAAGAGTCTGGGACCAGCCTGGCCAACATGGTGAAACCTGTCTCTACAAAAACTACAAAAATTAGCCGGGTGTTGTAGCAGGTGCCTGTAATTCCAGCTACTTGGGAGGCTGAGGTAGGAGAATCGCTTGAACCTGGGAGGCAGAGGTTGCTGTGGGCCAAGACTGCATCACTGCAATCCAGCCTGGGTGACAGAGCGAGACACTCTGTCAAAAAATAAATAAATAAAAACAAAAATAGTGCAGAGGTGGCTTAGGGCACTAACATCCAATTATTTCTATCAGCATCCCAGATCACCACAAAATACACATTCGATATGAAACAATGTGCAGGAAGACATCTTCTAGTGTTGTGTGCCCCAAGCAGACTCCTGACATTAAGCCCTTCTTTTTCTTAGACATTCTAGAGCCATCACTGTTGCTCTCTGGAGAGTCACAATGTCCTTAGCATAGAAAGGCTATGAGAAGACCTACAGTGGAAAAAGAATAAAACTAATTTAGTCCGCATTTGACTACAGAACCCTTCCCTCAACATGAGGCCTACTAATATCCACAGAATTCATGGCACATAACCTGCCAAATGCCAGGCTATATGGAAATTAATGTTTGAACAGGAAAATGTTGTACCAGAGGTGTCCTTGTAAAGGATGTAGTCCATTTCTTGTGATTTTACTGATACTCAATTTGAGGCCCTCTTTGATGTAATCTGCGGACACCTAGTGCTGATGCTTTAATTTAGTACATACACATAATTTCCTACAACAAACTGCTGCCCATCTACATAAAAAACCCTGCTTGCAGACTGCCTTATATTTAAATTCTTATACATCATCACAATGCACTTATATCTTGGAATAATACGAAAGGATTTATTTAAATGATCCACAGAGTTAAAAAAGAAGTATGCAGGCTTGTGCTTTTGCTCTTACCTATTAAAATGTCTTCCGCAACTACAGATGTAGAAAGTATGTCAGGTACTTCTTATTCTGACTTTTATGTCATACAAAAGGAACTGAATTAGACTGTGTTTAGGAGACAGAGTTAAATGGGTCAGAGAGAGGGATCAGGCCCTTCTACAAAAACTAGAATGTTACTAGAATGAAGATATAACAAGTGTTTCACTTAAGCAAATTCTTAAACTTTATATTCTTCCACCCTAAAAGCACTCTTCAGGTTCTAAATAAAGGGAAAATGAAGACAGGTAACAGGCAAAGGTAATACAATTGCAGTGATAAGCATTCTCCTGCTCCAACAATATTGGTTGTTTGGTTTTGCCATTTAAAATTAATAGTAACTCAGCTGGGCATGGTGGCTCACACCTGTAATCCCAGCACTTTGGGAGGCTGAGGCAGGTGGATCACCTGAGGTCAGGAGTTCAAGCCCAGCCTGGCCAACATGGTGAAACCCCGTTTCTACAAAAATAAAATAAAATAAAATACGAAAATTAGCTGGGTATGGTGGCACATGCCTGTAATCCTAGCTACTCAGGAGGCTGAGGCAGGAGAATCGCTTGAACCTGGGAGGCGGAGATTGCACCACTCCATTCCAGCCTAGGTAACAGAGTGAGACTCTGTCTCCAATAAATAAATAAATAAATAAATAAGAATCAATAGTAACTTGAATTGTAAAGTGTTAGCTTTATGAGCATTAAGATTCAATTTCTGATCTATTTCTACGTTAAATGTGTCTCTGTATGTTTATTTTTAGTTTAGAGACCGCATCTCTCCCTGTCACCCAGGCTGGAGTGCAGTGGTACTATCATAGCTCATTGCAGCCTCAAACTCCTGGGCTCCATCAGTCCTCCTGTCTCAACCTCCCGAGTAGCTAGGACTACAGGCACACAACAGTACAGCTGGCTAACTTTTAAAAATTTTAAATTTATTACTTGTAGAGATGGGGTTGACCAAGTTGGTCTTGAACTCCTGGCCTTAGGTAATCCTCTGGTCTAAGCTTCCCAAAGTGCTGAGATTACAGGCATGAGTCACTGCTCCCAGGCCCTCTGTACATTTAATAATGTCAATGCAAAAACACCTGTTTGCACAAATACACTGCATTATTAACTTCCTGGTCTTCTGTTGCTAGTTTGAAATAATCAGATCTCAAACTTTAATAAAAATTCTCGCACTACAAAACCCTGGAAAGCCAGTTTTATTTGAATATCACTTGATTAGAGTCTTACTTTAAGATAAGGTTAGTATTTTTTTGACTATTTTAAATCTGAATTATATAGTATCTAATTTAATTCTTCCTGGGAAATTAAAAAAAAATTCCTCGTTGTGTATTTACTACTTTACTTACAGTGACTAAGTTGTTGCAAATATATGCAAGTGCATGTGTGTTATGTGCAATTTCTATTTTTAGTAGGAACATGGCACCGATAGTTACAGCGCTGAGTTTGCCATGGGCTACTGTGTGACATGTGATGACTCAACTCTCCCATCTCTTTTCTCAAAATGATCGTGAAACCTTACACGTTTTGTCACAATGTTCATTGGCTTTCAACTGATAAAAACAAAATCCTAAACTCGGTGTGAATTCAGGCTCTCAAAACTTCATGTTTTAAGGTGCTCATCTGGAAAAATCACAAATAATATGACTTTGCTTTAGATTGGCATCAAAATGACAACACAAACATTTTTAAACTGCAACCAAATGGTGGATTCTCCAGGAACTTATGCTTGAATATCAGGCTGAAACACACTGCCATAGATGATAGCCATTAATTCATTCAACTTTTTATTCAACATTTATTCAGGCTATATATGCCTGAATAAATATTATTTCATTCAATATTTATTCAGGCTATATATGCCTGGCACAGGGAATCCAACAATCAACAAACTGCCTGCCCTTATGAAAAGCCTTACTAAAGAGTCTAGTGGGGAAGGATGACAACAGACAAGTAATCATATAACTCCTGATGATTAGTGGTATAAAGAAAATGAGTGGGGGACAGGCGCAGTGGCTCACGCCTATAATCCCAGCACTTTGGGAGGCCAAGGAGGGTGGATCACCTGAGGTCAGAAGTTCGAGACCAGCCTGACCAATATGGTGAAATCCCATCCTACTAAAAATACAAAAATTAGCCGGGTGTGGTGGCAGGCGCCTGTAGTCCTAGCTACTTGGGAGGCTGAGACAGGCGAGTTGCTTCAACCCAGGAGGGGGAGGTTGCAGTGAGCCAAAATCATGCCACTGCACTCCAGCCTGGGCGACAGAGCCAAAAGAAAAGAATAGAAAAGAAAAGAAAAGGAGTGGGATAGAGGAAGAGAGAAAAAGGATAGAGGTGTTGTTTTAGAGACATTGGTTAGAAAAGCCATCTCACTGGAACTGAGATTTCAGCTGACAACTATATAAATTCTACCCGGGAGTTTTCCAGGCAGAAGAGCAAGTGCCAAGGTCCTGAGACAGGAATGTACTTGGAATGTTTGAGGACCCACAAGGAGGCCAGTGTGGCTGAAGCACACAAGCCACGGAAATAATGTCAGAGAAGCCAGGTGGCCTGATTACACAGGGTCCTTTATGTTGTAGTGATGATTTTGTTGGTCTTTAAAAAAGACAAACGATTGCAGGAGGCATGCTTCAGACAGACTGAGGATGGAACTTCTAGCTCTGGAACTCAATTTTTTTCTTTTACTTTTAAAAATCCACCTCATTGGGCCAGGTGCAGTGGCTCACACCTGTAATCCCAGCACTTTGGGAGCCCGAGGAGGGTGGATCACCTGAGGTCAGGAGTTCAAGACCAGCCTGGCCGAGGGAGTCTTGCTCTGTCGCCCAGGCTGGAGTGCAGTGGCGCAATCTCGGCTCACTGCAAGCTCTGCCTCCCGGGTTCACGCTATTCTCCTGCCTCAGAGTAGCTGGGACTCCAGGCGCCCGCCACCACACCCGGCTAATTTTTTTGCCCGCCACCACGCCCGGCAAATTTTTTGTATTTTTAGTCGAGACGGAGTTTCACTGTGTTAGTCAGGATGGTCTCGATCTCCTGACCTTGTGATCCGCCTGCCTCAGCCTCCTAAAGTGCTGGGATTACAGGCATGAGCCACCGTACCTGGCCTATAACGTGTTTTTTAAAGAGGGGGGATTATGAAGCAAATATGCTGAAAAATTAACATTTGTTAAATCTAGTAGTGGGTGCATGAGTTTTTTTTACATTATTTTTGCGTATACCTTTAAATGTTTCAAATATTTTAAGAGAAAAAAGCAGGCTTTCACTTAAAATGTTAAACAAGAGGCCAAGTATGGTGGTACATGTTGGAGGTCCCAGCTACTCGGGAGGCTGAGGTAGGAGGATAGCTTGAGCCCAAGAGTTCAACTCCAGCCTAGGCAACATAACAAGACCTTGTCTCTTAAACAAAAAATTACATAAAATTAAAAAATTAAATGTTAAACAAGAAATGTCTAATATCAAGAGTGTTCATGATATGATTACACAATACAGGTGAAAAACAATATAAACAGTAGAAGAGTCAGTATAGCAGAGTGGTTCTGGCACTAGATTGCTTTGGTTTTATTTTATTTTTTGTTTTCCTTTTTGTTTTTTGTTTTGAGGCAGAGTCTCACTCTGTCACCCAGACTGGAGGGCAGTGGCGTGATCTTGGCTCACTGCAACCTCCATCTACCACATTCAAGCAGTTCTCCTGTCTCAGCTTCCCAAGCAGCTGGGACTACAAGCAGGCACCATGCCCGGCTGATTTTTGCATTTTTAATAGAGACAGGGTTTCACCATGTTGGCCAGGCTGGTCTTGAACTCCCGGCCTCAAGTGATCTACCTGTCCTGGCCTCCCAAAGAGCTGAGATTACAGGTGTGAGCCCGGCCTTGCTTTGGTTTTAATCCTAATTATGCTCCCTACTAGCAATGAGACACTGAACAAGTTACTTAACCTTTCTGTGCCTCAAGTTCTTCATCTGAAAAATAAGAATGATAGTAATGGTACCTGCTTCATAAGGATATTAAAAGGATTAAGTAAATACTACATGTAAAGACCCTGGTGCACAATAGATGCTAAAAAGGTGTTAATAGCTATTATTATTATTATTATATAATTTTGGTTTCTTAAAAAAGTACATACTATACACATAAAAAAAGAGCTTGAATGGTCCATTAAAAATGTTAGCAATTATAATCTCTGATAGATAATTTTAATTTTCTTTTTTACCTATCTCTGCACATTCTGACAAGCAATTTCTTTTGTATTATAAACAACAGAAACACAACAACAAGCCTTCCCCAAAAGTGCCCTACAAGTTTGGTAAGCAGTGATTCTCAAAGTGTGATGCTCGCAAGGACTGGCAGCATCTGCAACCAGAGAACTTGCTAGAAACGTAATTCTCAGGCTCCACCTCAGACACCCTCATTCTAAGATGGAGCCCAGCAATCTGTGTTTTAGCAAGCTTTCCATTTGACTGTGATGCACGTTAAAGCTTGAGGACTACTGTGCGAAGGATTGACTTGTAGCTCTGTACTCGGTCATTTGTCTCAAGGGGTCCTGGTGTAAGGTCTTAAAGAGTGAAATACTGGCCACTGCTCAAAGACATTCACATTAGAAAAAAAAAAAAGGCTGGGGACGGTGTCTCAAGCTTGTAATCCCAGCACTTTGGGAGGCCGAGGCAGGCAGATCACGAGGTCAGGAGATCAAGACCATCCTGGCTAACACGGTGAAACCCCATCTCTACCAAAAATACACACAAAAAAATTAGCCGGGCGTGGTGGCGGGCGCCTGTAGTCCCAGCTACTCGGGAGGCGGAGGCAGGAGAATGACGCGAACCCGGGAGGCGGAGGCAGGAGAATGACGCGAACCCGGGAGGCGGAGCTTGCAGTGAGCCGAGATCGCGCCACTGCACTCCAGCCTGGGAGACAGAGCGAGACTCCATCTCAAAAAAAAAAAAAAAGTTAAACTGCTGCTGACCCAACAAAACTACATCAAGCCAAGTTTGGCTACTGGCCACCAGTTTGTATTGACTTCTTGGCTAATTCTCTCTCTAATCAGTAAGCAGCTGTGATGTAGTGGAAAGAGTGAGTGCTGAACAAGGAAAACCTTGATTTGAAGCCCAGCTCTATTTCATAGCTGGTGGTAATAAAAACGAAGTTAACCTTTTAGAGTTAAATCTTATCTGTATAATGACAATACTGTATCACAGGAGTGTTTTAAAGATTAAGATGAGATACTCAAAACACTGCCCTATAATAAATCCTCAATTAAATTTTCATAGCATTTGTGATATTTCCTGTATTATTTTGATTACATGCTTTATTCTACTTATATTTATGAACAATTTAGTTTAGCCTCCCTCTTCTATTAAACTCTAAGCTTCTTTGAGACAGAGATGAAATTTTGCATCCCTTTAAATTCTTACAATACCTACTTCAATAATTAGTCCCTCCCAAATCTACTTTGAGCTTCAGTCGAAGCTTGTGACTGGAAATCTGACTATATGTGGTACGGGTCTGGAAGAACACAGTCAATTCTTAGTAAAGATGTATAGTTTATATAAGCAGGTATGTGGCCAACTTAAGCAATCCCCAAAGTTATGATTCCCTTCCTTATACATATAAAATATAAAAGATCAAGAACAATGATGGTTGTTCTGTTGGTAAAAGTGGATGACTTCTGCATTTACATTTACCATGTTTGTTAAAAGCAATATAGGGAGTTTACAAGTGCCATACTAGAAACTATGAAAAAGATGAATTTCAATTTTAACTGAATTTTGGCAATTTAGATATTAGTGATGCTGGGGTGATGGTGGTAGAAGAGATGTGTATCAGCACAGCTAATGTCAGGGGCCCAGCTTATTCTTTTCATCTGGAATACTAAAAACAAGAACTATTATCTACCCCACAAAAATCCTGTGAAAGTTAATTAGGTAGTTAAATTAATCTTCATTAGGCAAGATCATGGAATTTGGGAGGAAAAGAGGAAGGAAGCCTGCAGATCTTGCATAAGCAGGAGAGGCTTTCTACACTCCTCTGGTCTTATAAGAAACAGTATGTCCTATTTTTGACCTAACAATTTTTTTTTCTTTGTAGGTACCCATGCCTTCTAAGTGCTAGTAATAAAGAATTAATTCACATATTAAACTTGGCATTTAATTTCATTGCCCCTTTATGTTAGCTTTCTTTCTGAACTTTGAGTGCATCTACAAACTTATTAAATGATCTAGACAAGCCAGAAAAAGCCTTCTCATTTCTTCAGTGGGGTGGGAAGTGATTATTTTGTCATGGTATGATTCAGAATGACATATTCAAATACAATTTAAAAAATCTACTTCACTATGTATATGTATCATCAATAAGAAAAATTTGGCCTGGTGTTGTTAAGATATAAAAGTACCTGACAGTCTTAGAATTGCAGACTGTTGTCATCTCATGTGCTACAAAGCTTTAATTCAATTATTTGGATTCTGTATGAGAAAAAGTTTCACTGCAGGTGTAACGTTTTAGTCACAGCATAAAATAATCTCCACTTAAAGGAGATATCCAATTTCTCTACTTATAAAGCATTCAACTGTTAATAAAAAATCAGTGCCAAAACCAATCTGTGTAGTTACCACCAAACTTGTTAGAATAAATAACTTTTCTGGCATGAATTCTTTGAGAAAAACTTTATTGAAAAATACTCCCTCCGGCCAGGCACGGTAGCTCGCGCCTGTAATCCCAGCACTTTGGGAAGCCGAGGCGGGCGGATCACTTGAGGTCAGGAGTTCAAGACCAGCCTGACCAACATGGAGAAACCCCGTCTCTACTAAAAATACAAAATTAGCCGGGCGTGGTGGCTCATGCCTGTAATCCCAGCTACTCGGCAGGCTGAGGCAAGAGAATCGTTTGAACCCGGGAGGCGGAGGTTGGGGTGAGCCGAGATGGCGCCATTGCACTCCAGCCTGGGCAACAAGAGTGAAACTCTGTCTCAAAAAAAAAAAGAAAGAAAGAAAGAAAAATATCCCAAGATAGGAAAAATCACTTCTCTTGTAATTAAGGTCCATTATGGAGGATTTCTCTTTCAAATATTTAATTTATTTTCAAGAAAATTGTAACGATTAGGTGCACATCAAAACTAATACCCTTTATGGGCCTCTATTTTACAGATGGTTCATTTCAAAGCATCAAGTTCTACATACGTACACACACACACACACACACACACACACACACACACACACACACACAAAACCTAATCAGGCGGTTTCCTGGGCAGCTACAGAAGACTCAAATGATCTCATGGACTTCACTAATGTTTCTAGTTGGTGCCAAATGTTTCAGAAAATTTGAGGTAGTCCACTTACCTAAGGTGATACTAAACTTCCAGAAAGCAAGAATTTCCGGAATAAGTGAAAGGGGATGAATGTACAAAAATAATTAATACTAGCTTTCTATTAACATACGAATATTGTTCTGTATGAAGAGGCAGTTTCCTACACAAGTGAAAAAAGAATAAAGCTGTTGCCTCCGTAACAGTAAACATCCCTGCATCACTAAGAGGAGACTCTAAGGCCTAGCAAAAGATCTGAGCCTAACATTTTGGTTTTTTTTTTGAGACGGAGTCTTGCTCTGTCGCGCAGGCTAGAGTTCAGTGGCGCGATCTCGGCTCACTGCAAGCTCCGCCTCCCGGGTTCACGCCATTCTCCTGCCTCAGCCTCCCGAATAGCTGGAACTACAGGCGCCCGCCACCACGCCCGACTAATTTTTTTGTATTTTTAGTAGAGACGGGGGTTTCACCATGTTAGCCAGGATGGTCTCGATCTCCTGACCTCGTGATTCACCCGCCTCAGCCTCCCAAAGTGCTGGGACTACAGGCGTGAGCCACCGCGCCCGGCCGGGATTTTTTGGTAAGCAGCAGCGTAAAAATCACTCTCAAGGTTTGAGATTGAGATCCAGCATAACTGGTGACTTGACCTTGGGCAAGTCACTTAATTCCTTTTAGTCTCAGTGTCCCTAATTGTAAATGAAGTGAACACCACCTGGTAAAGGTATTACAGGACTGGTGTGAGGATGAGATGATACATGTGAACATATTATTAAATATGTAAACTATAAGGCAATAGTAAGCAAATGGCTAGTTACTATTCTATGTAACACAGGCCTAACCTTTCCTGCCTATGTCCTTATCTGTAAAAAGAGGACAGATTGAGATCTGAATGTCTATCCAGTCACTTATCAGCTGCGTGAACTTTGGCAAGTCATTTCCTTTCTGGGCCTGTTTCCTAAGAAGGTTATTTTTTAAGATCAAATGATATCGTGTTATGCAAATGCTGCCCAGACACATATCAAGAACTTCACAAATGATAGCTCTTATTATTCTCTAGGGAGGTAGGGTGGTAAAGAGCAAATGAAAGTAAACCTAGTTAAGAGAATTTGTATATGCACACAAAACTCTACAGATATCCAAGGTACCGTTATTTGTACTGTAAACTGCCAAAACATGCAGGAAACGAGAAATCAAATGGCGCCTCAGTGACTCGCACTAGAAAGGGGGAGAAGGCAGAGCTTCCGAGAATCAACTATTTTCCCCCTTATGGCCTCCAGCCTAGATTAGACCATTTATTCAACTTCCCAGCCCACAATATCCCTGGACATTTATTTACTGTACCTTTTTCACTGAGAGCCTTTCCACTCCCCTCCCCTTCTAGTAGTCGTGAACTTCAGACCCTCTGCTTCGACTCCCACTGCCTTAACTGTTTTTAACCAAGCTTCCCTGAATCCTCCCCTCCGCCTAAGGAGGAAGTGCAGCTAGACGCACCGCACGGCATCCTAGGAAATGTGGTCTCTCAGACTCTTTGGCTTGGGCTGCAGAGTGGGGAAGACGACGAAGGAGAGCCCAGTAAAACTACAACTACCGGCAGGCAATGCGAGTCACCATCTTTCTTTCGCCCCTTTTCCTGTTGCCGTCCTCTTCCTCCTCTCCTCTAGCGCTGAACCGCTTGGCCTCACGGTACTTGTAGTTCCTTCTGGACTCAAGATCCTAGGGCTTGATGGCCAGCACAGAGGCTGGAAGACTCTAATTCCCAGAGGGCAGAGCGGAAGCTGCGCCTGCGCACAATCAATGAGGGCGTGTATGTCTGTGTCTGAGGGAGAGAGAGCGAGAGTGAGTGAGTGTGAGTGCGGGGTGGGGTGGTGGCCGTTACGTTCGGGGCAACGGCTACGGCAGTGGAGAAGTAAGAAGAGAAAACGTCCGGCGCTTCCGCCTTCGCTTAGGAGGAGGAAGAGCTGGTAGGGAAAGGAAAGTGCTTCGCCCTGGGCCTGGACTAGACCGAGTCGGGTTGGTGGGGGTCTGGGCTATGAGCTTTTGAGGGTCGCTTGGGACGCGGAGCGAGACACGAGAGCCGGGAGCTATGTCTCAGCCGCCGCCGCCGCCGCCTCCGCTGCCGCCGCCACCTCCTCCCCCTGAGGCTCCACAGACTCCGTCGTCCCTGGCGTCGGCGTCGGCGGCTGCTTCGGGGGGGCTTTTGAAGCGGAGAGACCGGAGAATCCTTTCCGGGAGCTGCCCGGATCCGAAGTGCCAGGCGCGTCTGTTTTTCCCGGCCTCCGGTTCTGTCAGCATCGAGTGTACCGAGTGCGGCCAGCGGCACGAGCAGCAACAGCTGCTGGGGGTTGAGGAGGTGACCGACCCGGACGTAGTGCTACACAACCTGCTGCGGAACGCGCTGCTCGGGGTTACGGGGGCACCCAAGAAGAACACGGAACTGGTAAAGGTGATGGGCCTTTCCAACTATCACTGCAAATTGTTGTCGCCCATATTAGCTCGCTATGGAATGGACAAACAGACAGGCCGGGCCAAGCTTCTCCGGGACATGAACCAGGGCGAACTGTTCGATTGCGCCTTACTGGGTGACCGCGCCTTCCTCATAGAACCAGAGCATGTTAACACTGTGGGCTATGGCAAGGACCGCTCCGGAAGCCTCCTGTATTTGCATGACACTCTGGAGGACATTAAGCGGGCCAATAAAAGTCAGGAATGTCTCATTCCAGTGCATGTGGACGGGGATGGACACTGCCTGGTGCATGCTGTGTCTCGGGCTCTAGTAGGCCGAGAGCTCTTCTGGCATGCCTTAAGAGAGAATCTTAAACAGCACTTTCAGCAGCACCTGGCCCGATATCAAGCTCTGTTCCATGACTTCATTGATGCTGCTGAGTGGGAGGACATTATCAATGAGTGTGACCCTCTGTTTGTACCACCTGAGGGTGTTCCCTTGGGCCTGAGGAATATCCACATATTTGGTCTTGCCAATGTGCTACATCGTCCTATTATTCTGTTAGATTCCCTCAGTGGCATGAGAAGCTCTGGTGATTATTCAGCCACCTTTCTACCTGGGCTCATCCCTGCAGAAAAGTGCACTGGGAAAGATGGTCATTTGAACAAACCAATCTGTATTGCATGGAGCAGCTCCGGTAGAAACCATTATATCCCCTTGGTAGGCATAAAAGGGGCTGCTTTGCCCAAACTGCCCATGAATTTGCTTCCTAAAGCATGGGGTGTGCCTCAGGACCTTATTAAAAAGTACATAAAACTTGAAGAGGATGGTGGTTGTGTTATTGGAGGTGACAGAAGTTTGCAAGATAAATACTTACTTAGGCTTGTTGCTGCTATGGAAGAAGTCTTTATGGACAAACATGGTATCCATCCTAGTTTGGTTGCTGATGTCCATCAGTATTTCTACAGAAGGACTGGAGTGATAGGAGTTCAGCCTGAAGAAGTCACAGCAGCTGCTAAAAAAGCAGTAATGGATAATCGCCTTCACAAATGTTTGCTCTGTGGTGCCCTTTCTGAACTTCATGTTCCTCCAGAGTGGTTGGCTCCTGGAGGGAAATTGTATAACCTGGCAAAAAGTACTCATGGACAGCTGAGGACTGACAAAAATTATAGCTTTCCCTTGAACAATTTGGTTTGCTCATATGATTCAGTGAAAGATGTTCTGGTACCAGACTATGGAATGAGTAACCTAACAGCTTGTAATTGGTGCCATGGCACATCTGTGCGAAAGGTCAGAGGAGATGGATCTATTGTGTATTTGGATGGAGACAGAACTAATTCTAGGTCCACTGGTGGCAAATGTGGTTGTGGATTCAAACACTTTTGGGACGGTAAGGAGTATGACAATCTACCAGAAGCTTTCCCTATTACTTTAGAATGGGGTGGAAGAGTGGTCAGAGAAACAGTATATTGGTTCCAGTATGAAAGTGATTCATCTTTGAATAGTAATGTTTACGATGTTGCAATGAAACTTGTTACCAAGCACTTTCCAGGTGAATTTGGGAGTGAAATCCTAGTTCAGAAAGTTGTCCACACTATATTGCATCAGACTGCCAAAAAGAATCCCGATGATTATACTCCTGTAAATATAGATGGTGCTCACGCCCAAAGAGTTGGAGATGTTCAAGGACAAGAATCAGAGTCTCAGCTCCCAACTAAAATTATTCTTACTGGACAGAAAACAAAAACTTTGCACAAGGAGGAGTTAAACATGAGTAAAACTGAAAGAACTATTCAACAGAATATTACGGAACAGGCTTCTGTAATGCAGAAACGGAAAACAGAGAAGTTAAAACAAGAACAAAAAGGGCAACCCAGGACTGTTTCTCCCAGTACCATTCGTGATGGTCCCTCCTCTGCACCTGCTACACCTACCAAGGCTCCCTATTCACCTACAACTTCTAAGGAGAAGAAGATCCGAATCACAACTAATGATGGACGACAGTCCATGGTTACCCTTAAGTCTTCAACAACCTTTTTTGAACTTCAGGAAAGTATAGCCAGAGAATTCAGCATTCCTCCATATTTACAGTGTATTCGATACGGGTTTCCTCCTAAAGAGTTAATGCCACCACAGGCAGGAATGGAAAAGGAACCAGTTCCTTTACAGCATGGCGACAGAATTACAATAGAAATTCTAAAAAGTAAAGCTGAAGGTGGTCAGTCTGCTGCAGCACACTCAGCCCACACTGTGAAACAAGAAGATATTGCTGTTACTGGTAAACTGTCATCTAAGGAACTTCAGGAGCAAGCTGAAAAAGAAATGTACTCCTTGTGTCTTTTAGCAACATTAATGGGTAAGATGAATTTAATTCTGATGGTATATCTTAATTGTAAATATAATACACTGAGTTTTCCTGTTGTCTTTGGGGGAAAAGAAATCTGTAGCCATTGTAAGTTTTTAATTATATATTTCAGGAGAGAATTATTTTTCGTATTTTGACAGTTAATGGATAGATGTTCATAGGATTATTGAGTAACTATTAGGAAAATAGAAAGTTAATGTAGTCCCTCAATAATAGTCAACAGATTATTTAAATATATCTTATTCTTGCAATTGCTTTTTAAAAAACAGACTTGTATTTACTTAAAGCGTTTTAAGTTTTTTGGTAGGCTCTATTGATCCTGCCTACCTTGCCCCTTTTTCATTTATTTTTAATTTTTATTTTCCTGTATGTCATGTGATTTCAGCACTTCCTGTTTGATGAATTGCAGTTTCTGGTGTTTATATTCTCACCGCACTCCCATCTAGTAGTTTCTTACATTTCATTTTCTTCCTTTCCCAGTTCATCACATTTTTCTTTCTCATACACTAGGATTTGTATGTAAGTACACTAGGATTTGTATTTAAGTAATTTCACTACTCGATAAGTCTTTGCCATCAATTATAATGAACTATTATAAGTTGTAGTTCATGAGAAACATAAACAGAGATGGATGGTAATGGTGTAAAGAACTATTTGTTTTTAATCAGCATAAATTAAAGAAAAATATATTAAACAAATGTCTAATTTAAAGCTTTAGATGATTTGGGATACTGTTCAATGGTGTACTTTTTACAGTGTCTATATTTGCTTAGTCTTTGTTTTGAAATAACTTAGTATGCTTTACTAAGTCTTAAAGTATGAAGTAAAATTTAAATGTGTTAGTTACTGGAAGGGTTTTATTTTTGCTGAGATTAAAGCTTTCAATGAGAAAAGTCATCTGGGTTTTGATTCTGTTTTCTGATGGTACTATATGGCAGTGAATTGGGCCTGAATCTACCAAAATGAATACTACTCCTGGCTTATCTGGGGGAGTAGTAAATAGGGGATCTAAAAACCCTGCACAAATTTAGAACCCGGAATTGTTGATTTTAGTTTGCCAGATATAGTAATTGAATTGGGGGGTATGTCAGGAACTGTCCTACGCACTTTATATATTTCTTTTTTTTTTTTGAGACGGAGTTTTGCTCTGTCTCCAGGCTGGAGTGCAGTGGCACAATCTCGGCTCACTGCAAACTCCACCTCCTGGGTTCAAGCAATTCTCCTGCCTCAGCCTCCCAAGTAGCTGGGACTACAGACCCACGCCTCCATGCCCAGCTAATTTTTGTATTTTTAGTAGAGACGGGGTTTCAACTTGTTGGCCAGGATGGTCCTGATCTCCTGACCTTGTGATCAAGGTCACTTAAATACGAATGCTAGTGTACTTAAATACAAATCTTAGGTGGCCTGTGCCTGTAATCCCAGCTACTCTGGAGGCTGCGGCAGGAGAATTGGTTTAACCAGCGAGGCGGAGGTTGCGGTGAGCCTAGATTGCGCCACTGCACTCCAGCCTGGCGACAGAGCAAGACTCTGTCTCAATAAATAAATAAATAAATAAATAAATAAAAGACCTTCAGTCTCCCAGGTCAAAAACAGGAAAGAGAAGGGTTTCCTCAATAGAAGATGGACTCTTGAGAATGTGGCTCTTATCTTTATCCTTGTATGCACAGAACCTGATAATAGTGCTCAGCGGGTAGTATGCACTCTGAAATGTTTTTTAATTGAATTAAATAGATGACATTAACACAGCTAAAGAAAGGCTGTATCTGCAGAAATGGAATGGATGGTCAGTCAGCACTGAACATTGAAAAAAGTGAAAAGCAGAATTCGGCAATGTTTATATACTGCTGTACAAAGGAAAAAGGTACATCATCTGGGGTTCATGAAAATTCTGGTAACTAGAAAGGTAATCTCTGTCGAGGGGTAGGAATATTTGATCAATCCTGACTGTGGCCTGGCTGAAACATCTCTGTCCCTTTGCCTGATTTCCATGTTCATCAGGCATCTATTCGTAACACTTATTTAGCTTCCTGATAAGTTTTGATGTACAGGTGACAGTGCAGATAAGGATGTGTTCACTTTGGAAGCTGTATTCTCCATTGTAGACTAATAAATGGACATGGGCAGGATTATGATCAGTAGTCTTAAAAATATGATCAGAGCCGGTCATGGTGGCTCATGCCTGTAATCCCAGCACTTTGGGAGGCCAAGGCGGGCAGATCACGAGGTCAGGAGTTCGAGATCATCCTGGCTAAGATGGTGAAACCCTGTTTCTACTAAAAATACAAAAAAAAAATTAGCCGGGTGTGGTGGCAGGAGCCTGTAGTCCCAGCTCGTCAGGAGGCTGAGGCAGGAGAATCTTGTGAACCCGGGAGGCAGAGGTTGCAGTGAGCCGACATCACGCCACTGCACTCCAGCCTGGATGACAGAACAAGACTGTGTCTCAAAAAAAAAAATCTAATCGGTATGATTATATATAGATTTTTGAGACAGAGTCTCACTCTGTCGCCCAGGCTGGAGTGCAGTGGCGCGATCTCAGCTCATTGCAACCTCTGCCTGGGTTCAAATGATTCTTCTGCCTCAGCCTCCTGAGTAGCTGGGATTACAGGCATGTGCCACCACACCTGGCTAATTTTTTTGTATTTTTAGTAGAGACAGGGTTTCACCGTGTTAGCCGGGATGGTCTTGATCTTCTGACCTCATGAACCGCCCACCTCTGCCTCCCAAAGTGCTGGGATTACAGGCATGAGTCACTGTGCCTGGTTGATAATATATTTCATAATGAAAATTAATCAAATATAATTCTGGTGTATAAATACTTTCTGAGTTTGGTTGGAAGTTCTTGGACCTGAATATCTGAGAGAACTAGAGTATGGACTGCAATGAGTTCACCAAGATAATGTCTTTCTGTTCTGATCCCTTCCCTCTTCATATCCAGCATTTATACCTGTATAAACCCACAAATTTCTTTAAAAGTACTTCCACTACCAACACAAAATTTGGGTGTAAAAGAGAGCATTGTGTTAATTTTGTAGTGGTATCACTTGAGATACTTTCTGCTTTAAATTGAAGTATTAAGTGCATAGCCTGTATTATATTAGTCCCTTATAAATCTTAGTTTTCTTCCTTTAGTTCTCTTATAACTGTATTTGAATTATGTAGATTTTTTTTTTGAGACGGAGTCTTGCAGTGTCGCCAGGCTGGGGTGCAGTGGTATGATCTCGGCTCACTGCAACCTCCGCCTCCGGCTCACTGAACCGCCTCATGAGGTTCAAGCAATTCTCGTGCCTCAGCCTCCCAAGTAGCTGGGATTACAAGCACGTGCCACCACACCCAGCTAATTTTTGTATTTTTAGTAGAGATATAGTTTCTCCATGTTGGTCAGGCTGGTCTTGAACTCCCGACCTCAGGTGATCTGCCCTCCTCGGCCTTCCAAAGTGCTGGGATTACAGGCATGAGCCACTGCGCCTAGCCGAAGATATTCTTAATTTAAAAAAAAGATGTTTCTACAAAATTCAGTTTGGGGGTAAATACTAACCATATGTAAAGAGTACTGGGGAACTGTTGATGTTTAGGTTGGAGAGGGCTAGAAAATGACAGAGCTTGTTGAGAAGATTACAGATTTCAAAGTGCAGAAATTACTTTGTGAATTACCAAAAGTGAGCTAAGCTATGTTATGTTAGTTTAGAATATAGCTCATCAGACTTTATGCTGTTCAAATAGCTGGTTCTTTCTAGTTAAAGTTTAGGCTTAAATACCACCACCTTGTAAGAGAAGATAAGGGTTTGAGAAACCTTTGCTGACCATTCTAAGTAGGTTCCCTCTATCAGTGTACCCTGTTGATATCCCTCATGGCATCTATCACAATTTTTAATAATCTTATTTGTTGGTTTAATTATTTGTTTGCCTCCCCCACTATATTATAAAGTCCATCAAGACAGAGACTGTACCCTATTTTCTTCACCAATCAATACTTTATTTCCTAGTTCAGGGCCTGGCACATAGTAGGTACCAAGTAAATGCTTGTTGGATTAAGGAATGCAATTATTTCAGCAAAATCAGTGTATACTGTGAACTTGTATGTATGTTGAGTGTACGAAGATAAATGAAAGTCAGTGCTTGCCCTCCATTAACTTCCCTTCAGGCTTTCAGCTGAAGGAGTTCCATACTTTTTAGCTTTCATGAGCAGATATCCAGCTTTATTTTCTAAATACATAAAAATTATAAAATCCCCAAATAGGACCAACATAGCATTTTATAACTTCTCATTTGATTAAGAATCAAATATATACATGGGGATTGTATATTTTCTTTCTTTTTTTTTTTCTGGAGACAGATTGTCGCCCAGCCTGGAGTGCAGTGGTGTGACCCCAGCTCACTGCAACCTCTGCTTCCTGGGTCCAAGTGATTCTCAACCTCTCAAGTAGCTGGGACTACAGGTGCGCACCACCACGCCCAGCTAATTTTTTGTATTTTTAGTAGAGATGGGGTTTCGCCACGTTGCCCATGCTGGTCTCGAACTCCTGAGCTCAGACAATCCACCGCCTCGACTTCCCGAAGTGCTAGGATTACAGGCGTGAGCCACTGCACCCGGCCTGTATGTTTTCACTAAATAGGCTGACTGCATGATAGCCAGGGACATGAGCTTTTTTCTTTCATTTTTAAGTAGAATATCCATTGACTAGATCATCTATTACTTATATTAATAAAACAATAAGTAGGTGTATTAGTCTTTGGCTTAGTACAAGTCATTCATGGAACCTAGTAACTTTGAATCTTAGGAAGTATAAAATGGAATAACGATATTTTACCCATACTATTTCACATTTTTAATCTCTTTTATCCAGACCACGAGGTAATTGAACTTAGTTTTTTGCAGACAGTCATCTTCATTATTTATATAATACTTAAAAGACTAACTCTGGCTTTGCAAAATATGTCGTTCAAATTTCTTGTAGACCTGGTGCGGTTGCAGTGAGCCAAGATTGCGCCACTGCACTCCAGTCTGGGCAACAGAGCAACACTCTTTCCAAAAAAAAAAAAAATTTCTTGTAGATCAGTTATTTGTGGGTTTTCTTTCATGGTAGATAGGATAGGTGGTATATTATCCACCATAAATATCTGGGCTAATTTATTTTTTCTTAGTGTTATATTTCATTAAGTTTCTAGTTTTGTTTGGTTTTTTGTTTTCCTAGAGGTAAGGACAGATTTAGGTGAAGAACAGAATTTGTCAGTTTGGAGTTACTTAAATGAAATTAGGCTACGTGATACTTCCTTGCTTTACTACAAAGTGTTACCAACCTTTCAGGAGTTGAGAAACTTGTTTCATTTTGATATACTTTCTCTGTTCCTGAAAAAATTGTGTGGCTTTTTAACATATATATATTTAAAATACACAATATTTTGTAATTTCATAATACCTCTTGATGTTGTAAATGCCTTAGAATTTTCCAGAATCGGCCGGGCGCAGTGGCTCACGCATTTAATCCCAGCATTTTGGGAGGCTGAGGCAGGTGGATCATGAGGTCAGGAGTTTGAGACCAGGCTGGCCAAGATGGTGAAACCCTGTCTCTACTAAAAATACAAAAATTAGCCGGGCATGATGGCGCTTGCCTGTAATCCCAGCTACTCAGGAGGTTGAGGCAGGAGAATCACTTGAACCCGGGAGGCAGAGGTTGCAGTGAGCCAAGATTGGGCCACTGCACTCCAGCCTGGTGACAGTGAGACTCTGTCAAAAAAAAAAAAAAAGAATTTTCCAGAATCACGCTTGGGACTGAGACACTTATTTTTTAGGCGACAACTGAATATTATTATTGCACCTTTTTTTTTTCAAATGTTGGGTAAAGGGCAGTTTCAAATCTAGATAGTACTTATGTGTATTCTTCTTTTTATTTTTTCTGAGATGGAGCCTTGCTCTGTTGCTCAGGCTGGAGTGCAGTGGTGCAATCTCAGCTCACTGCAACCTCTGCCTCCCAGGTTCAAGTGATTCTCCTGCCTCAGCCTCCTGAGTAGCTGGAATTACAGGTGCCTGCCACCACACCTGGCTAATTTTTGTATTTTTAGTAGAGACAGGGTTTCACCATGTTGGCCAGGCTGGTCTCGAACTCCTGACCTCGTGATCTGCCCACCTGGGCCTCCCAAAGTGCTGGGATTACAGGCGTGAGCCACCGTGTCTGGCTGTATATTATTATTCTTTCTATGCCTTCTGATAGCCCTTCTGTTGATTTATATGTAGCATACTTGTAATGGGAGAGCAGTTATAAAGTTGAATAAAAAATAATGCATAGGTGTATCTTAAGATAAATGTATATATTGTAAATGGTGATTTTATATAATTATACTTTGAAAATTAAGTCAAATATTGATGTTATTCCTTTCTAGATAGAAAAGGAAATCTAGATAATAATAGATTGATTCTGTTCCTACTACTTTGATCACTTTTATTTTTAATATTTTTTCAATTACAATATAATTTTTAAAATTCAAATAATTCAAGTACATATAAAATATGGTAGTTCTTAACATTTGTACTCCCCAGATAAAATCATTATTAATAAATTGAGATGTGTCCTTTCAGACTCTGTACGCATTTAAACACTATTGAGTTTGTTTGCATGTCTGTGTATGATAAAAATATTCATTAATGCTGCTGGTGACACTAAAGTTGTGTGACTGTATACCGTTAAGGGGACTGAATTTCAGGCAAGAAACAGATATGCCTTTTTTATAAACCATTTTGACTATCAATAGGGTAGATAAACTTTTAAACGTGAGGATTATGTCAGGAAGGGCAGAGATGCCAACAATTCTTTCAGCAAATGAATACCTTTACCTTTGGAAATCTCTCTAGTTGAAACAGTCCTGTGTTCCTACTTTATATTTGGAACCATTTATTCAAATTATTAAAAAATTTTGAATTGTTTCTTTAAATTTTAAATTTAAATAAACAAGTACTTCATTTTATGGTCATAAATACTTGAGTTCAGAGTTCATTTTGGGTGTTTCTTTTGGGGCTTTAAAAATACATTTTGGCTGGACATGGTGGCTCACACTTGTAATCCCAGCACTTTGGGAGGCCAAGATGGACAGATTGTCTGAGATCAGGAGTTTGAGACTAGCCTGGCCAACATGGAGAAACCCTATCTCTACTAAAAATACAAAATTAGCCGGGAGTGGTGGTGCACGCCTGTAATCCCAGCTACTCGGGAGGCTGAGGCACGAGAATTGCTTGAACCCAGAGAGCAGAGGTTTCAGTGAACAGAGATCCCGCCACTGCGCTTCAGCCTGGGAGACAGAGCAAGATTCTTTCTCAAAAATTAAATAGGCTGGGTGCAGTGGGTCAAGCCTGTAATCCCAGCACTTTGGGAGGCCGAGGCGGGGGGCGGATCGCCTGAGCTCAGGAGTTCAAGACCAGTCTGGCCAACATGGTGAAACCCTGTATCTACTAAAAATACAGAAGTTAGCTGGGCATGGTGGTTTGCGCCTGTAGTCCCAGCTACCCAGGAGACTGAGGCAGGAGAATTGCTGGAACCTGGAAGATAGAGGCTGCAGTGAGCTAAGATCATGCCACTGCACTCCAGCCTGGGTGACAGAGGAAGACTCTGTCTCAAAAATAAATAAATAAATGAATAAATAAATAAAACAAAAATATATTTCATATAGGCATTAGATTTTTAAATTTACTGCTTTGCCCCATAAATTGCAAAGTAAAAAATTCAAATTGCCTTTTTAAATATTTAAAGTTAGAAGGCTAGGCACAGTAGCTCACGCCTATAATCCCAGCACTTTGGGAGACCAAGGCAGGAGGATGGCCTGAGACCAGGCATTCAAGACTAGCTTGGGCAACACAGGGAGACCCTGTCTCTCCAAAAAATAAATAAACTTAGCGGCTGTGGTGGCACACGCCTGTAGTCCTAGCTACTCAGGAAGCTGAGGTGAGAGGGTTGCTTGAGCTCAGGAGATCAAGGCTGCAGTGAACCATGATTGAGCCACTGCTTTCCAGCCTGGGTGACAGAGCGAGACCCTATCTCAAAAATAAATAAATACCTAAAATTTAAAAATTAGAATGATGACCTCTTAAACTTTTTTTGATGATGACTTTAAACTTTTAATTCCATAATTTTATTAGAAAAAAATTAGAAAAATACATTTTTAAAAATGTATTTTAACATAAACAATTAAAAGTTATTCACATCAAACAGGAAAAAAATTGGATAAACCAAAAGAAAAAGCGTTCATAATACCACTGCCATATATAGCTACTGTTTCAGGTAGAAGATTGAAGGTTATGAAGGGGAAAGATTTGTGGAAGCAAGGTAATTAACAGAGGTTATCTGTAGTGCTCGCAGTAGTGTAGATTTTTTTTCTACATTTATATATACACAGTACATTGGATAGAAGTATTTTTACTTTTGTAGTATGAAGAAACAGTTGGATTATAAAGTAAAAATAATTGGAGACTAACAAAAATATAAATTAACATATTTGTTAGAGGCTTTTCCAAACTGTTCCTATTCTCTAAAAGTTTGCTTTCGAATAAAATGATAGAAAAACTGTTTCCCTTTGTTTTTGCTATTATTTTGTTTTATTAGATTCTTGAAGAGAAAACAAGATTCAGGGAAAAGTCAGTAGCATATAATCATTAGTTGTATTTTATATATGTAACATTGAATGGTAATCATTATGCTGCTTTGATTAAGTTTATTCTGGATTGCTTTCAGGCACTGTTTAAAAGGAAAAAACCTCATTTATAATATTCACTCCACCAAGGGTGTCTAAGGTAGAGAATACAGTTATGGGTTCTTAGCTTTTGTTTCTGGTTGGGCCAGTAGAGCCCTTTCCTCATCACTCTTTTCTGCTTATCACTAGAGACAGAAATTAAAACCGTAGCTTCAGGCTGCTAAAAGCCTAAAACAAAACAAAACACGACAACAACAAAATAAGGCTGGTTAGACAAGCTTGCATCTATACATTCATTCAACCAATACTAAGAGTGCTGCCATCTGTTCAGCACTGTGCCAGGCCCTGGGGATAAAAAGTCAGATAGGCCACTGACCTTTCCCTGAATCTGAAAAGTATAAAAGGGAAACTTAGTCTAGAAGGTAAAACAGAAAAGTTAATTAACCTAAAGTGTGATAAGGGCTGTGGTATTCATATACGTAGGAGCATCAAATAAGGGTACCTACCTAACTAACACTCCAAAGAATCCTAAAGGAAGTGATACGTAGATTGAGTTTTAAATGATACGTAACAATTATTGGCCTTTAGGGAACAGGAACAGTTGTGTGGTGGTATAACATTGTAAAAATAAAGGTATGGTATGATGTCAGATGGGAAAGGCAAGGACCAACTCTTAGAGTGCCTTGTATGCCATGGAAAAGGAACTTGGACTTTGCCATATGGCGTTGGGGAACCATTACAGGTTTAACTCTGAATGCTGTATAGAGGAGGGATTTATGGGGGATAAGACTCAAGGGAAACCAGCTGTGAGGAAGTGGCAGTAATCCAGGCATTGAACCTGGGCGTTAGGAGGGTTGGAGAGAAAAGCAGTGGAGAGCCATAGGAGAGTGGTGCAGGACTTGTGCAAAGTGTCAAAACCCTGCTTCCTGATCTCTAATCCTTTTCCTCATTTTTGTTACCAACAAACATGACCTTCAGTGGACATATTTGTTTACCAAAAGAGATTACCTATTTTTTTCTCCAACCAGTGTTGATGCCATGAATTTCTATTAAGAAAAGACTGGATAGTTCTTTCAAATTTGCCGAAACACAACTTGACCTTTTTTTGTGTGTGTGTCTTGCTCTGTCAGCCAGGCTGGAGTGCTGTGGCACGACCTCGGCTCACTGCAACCTCCGTTTCCTGGGCTCAAGCAGTTCTCCTGCCTCAGCCTCCAGAGTAGCTAGGATAACAGGCATGTGCCACCACACCTGGCTAATTTTTGTATTTTTAGTAGAGATGGAGTTTCACCATGTTGGCCAGGCTGGTCTTGACTCCTGACCTCAGGTAATCCGCCTGCCTCGGCCTCCCAAAGTGCTGGGATTACAGGCGTGAGCCCAGCCAATTTGACCTTCAGTAGAGCTTTAATGTCAATGGAAAGGAGGATATAAGCTTTGGATCGATATACAGGATTCAAATCCTGGCTCTCCCACTTACTAGCTGTGTGATCTTGGAAGAGTTATTTAAGCTCTCTGAGCTTGTTTCCTTGTCCATAGAGCTTAGTTGTGATGAGTTAATGAAACTATGTGAAGAGTCTGCTCAGAGCTTGGTAGATAATAGAGGCTTACATGGTATTTCCCTTAAAGCAATAGAACAGTGGGGCCATATTGCTTTGAAGGGGGTAAAAATTTGTTCTTGGAGGAGGAAGGGTGAAAAAATCTTATGATTAATATATAAAACTAAGATGTATATACAGTACATAAGCAGATATAAGGTATATCTGTGTAATTCAAATATCATGAGGGCATGGGGAGGACTAGGAAGATAATGCCTGTTAAGGCTCCTTAGGAGATAATGAAAACAAGGTTGACAAACACTGCAGTAGAGTAAGTGATTTGCCTGTTTAAATTAGGAATAACTAGGTATGTAAAGTACTAAGAGATGTGATTTTTCTTATTAATCAGTTGGTCAGTTCTGAGGAGTTCACCGTTTTGGCACCTATTCAGATTCTTGTGGTTTTTGTTTGTTTGGACTAGTCAAGTGCAGGTAGTGAGAAGGGGGGAAATGGTAGAATAAGCAGTTGTAACTGTAACTGAACAGTCAGTTGAGATAACTCACTACCTTTAGACCAGCCTTGTTTGGATTCTTATCAAAAAAATTTAATACCGCTGTATCTTTTTTTGATATGTCTTCCAAATAAATGCTATACTAGAATATTTTAGAAAATATTGAGTACATTTAGGACAACATTGACAATAACGAAATGAAAGGTTATCATCATAGAAATAATTTATCCAAGTGAGGTTTAATAGTAAGCTCAGCAATCAGAGCCACCACTAGTGGTTATTAATATTTATTTGTGGACTCTTATTAATATTAAACTTCTGTGTGTCCACCCTTAAATATAGCTATTCTAGTAGTACTGCATCATTAATAAGTGTTTATAAGTAAATGTTTTGATTAACTGAAACTTTAATTGTCAAGTCTTCTAAAACTTGTCTACTTTAAGCTGGTATAGTGAAGGTAAGTTTAGCCAACTGCCACATAAAGTCATACCCTGTTTATGAATGTGAGGCGGGATTAGAACTCTGAGATGTTGTAAGTACATAGTGATTAATTAGCACTGTCAGTCACAACTATTCAGAGCTCAGGTCCAACAATATAATCTTCATGTAGGGAAGACAAAAGTTAATTTTTTGTGTTAAAATTAAAAACTTCCTGATTATAAAAGTAGTACATATACATTAGGAGATTAGAATGTAAACTATAAAGAAGCAAATAAAAACAGCCATAGTAACTGTTATGTTCCTGCCATTCTTTATTGATTTCTTCAACAGTGATGATCATTCTTTACTTTTTATTTGAAATTTCTTACTGAAATAAGTACTGAAATAGCCCCTTCTGTTTATTTCTTGGTTTTAATATAAATATAAAATTTGTATTTTACTTTCAAAATATCTTTTTTTTTTTTTTTTGAGATAGAGTTTTGCTCTTGTAGCACAGGCTAGAGTGCAATGGCACAATCTTGGCTCACTGCAACCTCCGCCTTCTGGGTTCAAGCTATTCTCCTGCCTCAGCCTCCCAAGTAGCTGGAACTACAGGTGCGCGCCACCACGTTCAGCTAATTTTTGTATTTTTAGTAGAGACAGGGTTTCACCATGTTGGTCAGGCTGGTCTCAAACTCCTGACCTCTGGTGATCTGCCTGCCTGGGCCTCCCAAAGTGCTGGGATTACAGGTGTGAGTGAGCCACTATGCCTGGCCCAAAAATATCTTTCAATAATCTTATCTGTTCTAGTACAGAGTTTACAGACTAGTTTCCTTTGAGCTGGATTGAGTCTTCAAATATATTTTGTTCATCATAATATTGACTATCTTGACTCGTGGTTTTGTTTTTTCTTTTTTTGAAACAGGATCTCACTTTGTCACGCAGGGTAGAGTGCAGTGATGCAAACACTGCTCCCTGCAGCCTTCACCTCCCGTGTACAAGGGGTTCCCCCCAGCCACTCCACTGCTTCAGCTCTCTAAGTAGCTGGGATGACAGGCACGTGCCACCACGTCCAGCTATTTTTTATTTTTATTTTTTTGTAGAGATAGAGTTTCGCCATGTTGCCAAAGCTGGTATCAGAACTCCTGAACACAAGCTATCCACAGACCCCCAAAGTACTGGGGTTACAGGCATGAGCCACCATGTTTGTTGACTCATGCAGTTTTAAAGATGCTTTTTAATTAGTTCCTACATTTTAAAATTGGGAGAATTCATATTAAAAACTTGAATTTTGGGTTCTCTTGAAAAGCCACGTGGTCTTGAGACACTAGGCGTGCACTCTTCCTGACAGCACTTGGCAGTGGCTGGCACATTTAGATAGGCCATGCATTTTCTAGTATGCCACAATCTGTCACTCAGTATCATCTCTCTATGGTGTGTCAGGCTGTTTCACTCATTTAGGAGCTCTGCCTTGATGTTTATTCTAGGCTAATCCTTACTAAAGCAGCCCTGGATGGAACTCTTTTGCTTGTTGCTAATACTGTATCTCTTTTTGTCTTACAGGAGAAGATGTATGGTCTTATGCAAAGGGACTTCCTCACATGTTTCAGCAGGGTGGTGTATTCTACAGTATTATGAAGAAAACCATGGGTATAGTTAATTTGATTTTATTCTTAAATAATAGCTCTACTGAAGCTATTTTAAGATTAAGAAAGTTCATATAGTTTTCTACTAAAATATTTTCAAAGTTAATTTTAGGTTTATATTCTTTAGCAGTTTGCCTACTTAAAATGGATTATTACCCTGATATGGTCAGCTATGTTTTCTGCTAGTATTACTAAAAATCTATCACTTTGTTGCTATTCTTTTCTCACTTAAATTATGTGTATGGGTGTATGATTCATTTTTTTTTTTTTTTTTGAGACGGAATTTCGTTCTTGTTGCCCAGGCTGGAGTGCAATGGCACGATCTCGGCTCACTGCAACCTCTGCCTCCTGGGTTCAAGTGATTCTCCTGCCTCAGCTTCCCGAGTAGCTGGGATTATAGGCACGTGCTACCACGCCCAGCTAATTTTGTATTTTTAGTAGAGATGGGGGTTTCTCCATGTTGATTAGGCTGGTCTTGAACCCCCGACCTCAGGTGATCTGCCTGCCTTGGCCTCCCAAAATGTTGGGATTGCAGGCGTGAGCCACTGGGCCCGGCCATGTTTATGATTCTTTTTTTTTTTCTTTTGAGACGGAGTCTTGCTCTTGTCCCCCAGACTGGAGTGTGATGGCGCGATCTTGGCTCACTGCAACCTCTGCCTCTGGGTTCAAGCAATTCTCCTGCCTTAGCCTTCCGAGTAGCTGGGATTACAGGCACCTGCCACCACGCCTGGCTAATTTTTTGTGTTTTTTTAGTAGAGACAGGGTTTCACTATGTTGGCTAGGCTGGTCTCGAACTCCTGACCTCAGGTGATCTGCCCGCCTCGGCCTCCCAAAATGTTGGGATTACAGGCGTAAGCCACCATGCCCAGCCATGTGTATGATTCCTAACAACTAAAGACAAATTGTGAAATCAGAAGCAGATTTGTTTATAATGCTAGTATTCCAGAACCAGATAATATTTGTGTTGTTGTTGTTAGGTTTGGCCATATTTAGCATATATCTTATTGCTTTCTAAGTTCTAGGATACAGCTCATTATACATTTAGCTTCTTTCACATTGTGCATACATTGTTTGTAAAGATAGACTTGTGTACAAGTATATGTCTGTATCTTCAGAGTGGTCTTAAGAGAGAGGTTGCCAGGCCATGTGTTTGGACTTCACACATTTTTTTCAAAGATTTTATGTTAATGCTTTCGGCCCCAGGCTTACCGTTCTGGCTTATCTATTTCACCTACCTGGCCACTGTAGACATTAATTGCGTAATCTGTTGTTTTCATCTCTTCCTCATACACTTTTTTTTCCTTCCAACTTGGTTGTTGTAGAAATATTCAAACATATACAAAAGTAGCAAGAATAATGTAATGAACCCCCATTTACCTACTACCCAGCCTCAATAATGATTAGTACATCTCTGTCCCCTTTTTAATTGGACTATTTTAAAGTAAATCTCAGATATACTATAATTTCATCTGTAAGTACATTGGTACGTATTTCCTTTTTTTCCTTCTCATTTTCTCCTTTGAACTTCAATATGTATTTCTAAAGATAAGGACTCTTTAAAAAAAAAAGCCATTATTACAACCTAAAAAAAGAACAGTATTTTTTTATGTCACCAAATATCCAGTCATTGTTTGAATTTTCTTGATAATTAATGTTGATAATTTTCTAAAAAATGTTTTCTTCTCTTGGGTTTTCTTCAATCAGAGACCAAAAAATGCCTTGTTTTTTTCTTTTAAGACAGGATTATTGAGGCATAATTTATAAACAGTAAAATTCACTCTTTTCAGACTTACAAGTATACGAATTTTGTATACTGTATATGAATTTTGACAAACATATATAGTCATGTAACCAACACCACCACTGTAATCAAGATATAGAATATTTCCATCACTCCAAAAAGTTTTCTTGTGCCTCTTTGTAGTCAGCTCTCCTCAATCCCAGGCCCTGACAACCATTGATTTGATTCTGCCCCTATATGTTTGCCTTTTTCATATTACCATGTGAATGGAATCCTATAGTGTGACCTTTTGTGTCTGGCATCTTTAATTTAGCACAGGAATTGGCAAACTGTGGCCTGTGGGGCCATCTCAAGTCTGCTGCCTGTTTTTTTGTTTTAGAGACAGGGTCTCACTCTATCTCCTGGGCTGGAGTGCTGTGGCGCAGTTATAGCTCACTGCAGCCTTGACCTGGGCTTAGGTGATCCTCCCAGCTCAGCCTCCCAAGTAGCTGGGACCACAGTCATGTGCCACCATGCCCAGCTAATTTTTTGTATTTTTAGTTGAGATGGGGTTTCGACATGTTGCCCAGGCTGGTCTTGAACTCTTGAGCTCAAGCAATCCTCTCGCCTTGACCTCCCAAAGTGCTAGGATTACAAGCGACAGATTACAAGCATGAGCCACTGCACCCAGACTGCTGCCTGTTTATATAATTTATTATTATTATTATTATTATTAGTTTTGAGACAGAGTCTTGCTGTGTTGCCCAGGCTGGAGTGCAGTGATATGATCGTGACTCACTGCAGCCTCCAGCATCAATCCTCTGGGCTCAAGTGATCCTCATCCTTCACCCTACTGAGTAGCTGGGACTACAGGCATGAGCCACCATGCCCGACTAATTTTTGTTACATTTTTTGTAGAGACAAGGTCTCACTATGTTGCCTAGGCTTGTCTCGAATTCCTGAACTCAGGTGATCTTCCTGCATCGTCCTCCCAAAGTGTGCGGATTACAGGCGTGAGCCACTGTGCCTGGCTGAATACTTAAAAGTTTTACTGGGGCTGAGCACAGTGGCTCACGCCTGTAATTCCAGCACTTTGGGAGGCCGAGTTGGGCAGATCACTTGAGGCTAGGAGTGTGAGACCAGCCTGGCCAACATGGTAAAACCTCATCTCTTCAAAAAATACAAAAAAATTAGCCGGGTGTGGTGGTGCACGACTATAGTCCCAGCTACTTGGGAGGCTGAGACCTGAGAATTGCTTGAACCCAGGAGGTGGAGGTTGTAGTGAGCCAAGATCATGCCACTGCACTCCAGCCTGGGTGACAGAGTGAGACTCAGATAGATAGATAGATAGATAGATAAGATACATAGATGATAGATTGGATAGATTAGATCAGATAGATGATAGATTAGATAGGTAGATGGACGGATGGATGATAGATTAGATAGATTAGATAAATGATCAATTAGATAGATAAGATTAGATAGATAGATAGACAGTTTTATTGGAGCACAGCCACACTCATATTTACATGTTGTCTATGGCTGCTTTCACATTACAGTGGCAGAGTTGAATACTTGTGAAAGAAACCATATGGTGCACAAATGTTGCCCTATACAGAAAAAATGTGCCTATTTATGTTTTAATATGCTTTTGAGATCTGTCTTGTTGCATGTATTAGTTTATTCCTTCGTTTTTTAAAAACACTTTGAATAACTAGAGTTTATTCCTTTTTATTGCTGAGTAGTATTCCATGATATAGATGTGTCACATTTTAAAAGACCTGTAACCGGCCGGGTACTGTGGCTCACACCTGTAATCCCAACACTTTGGGAAGCCAAGGTGAGCAGATTGCCTGAGCTCAGGAGTTCAAGACCAGACTGGGCAACATGATGAAACCCCATCCCTACTAAAAATATAAAAAATAGTTGGGCGTGGTGATGTGTGCATGTGGTCCCAGCTACTCAGGAGGCTGAAGTGGGAGAATCAATTGTGTTTTCTTCTAGGAGTTTATAGTTTAAGGTTTTATATTTAGGTTTATGATCCATTTCAAGTTGATTTTTTAATATGTTGCAGGTTATGAGTTAAGGTTCATTTTTTAATGTATGGATGACCAGTTGTTCCAGCACCATTTGTTGAAAAGGCTTTATGTTATCCATTGAATTATTTTGGTATATTTGTCAAAAATCAGTTGACCACGAGTCATACACCTGAAAAGGATGAATTATGTGATATACAAAATATACCTCAGTGAAGTTACTTTTTCTTAACTTAACTGACTATATGTGTGGTTCTATTAGTATTTGTAGAATTTCTTTTCTGTTTTGTTGATCTATATGTCTCTCCTTTCTCCAGTACAGTAATAATCCTAATTATTGTATCTTATAGTTATTCTTGAAATCAGTGTGAGTCCTCCATCTTTTTTTCTTTTTCAGAATTGTTTTGGGTGTTCTGAGTCCTTTGTTTATCCATATAAATTTTATTACTTTTGTTTATTTATTTACTTACTTATGTTTTTGAGATGGAGTCTTACTCTGTCGCCCAGGCTGGAGTGCAGTGTCGCAGTCTTGGCTCACTGCAACCTCTGCCTCCCAGATTCAAGCCATTCTCCTGCCTCAGCCTCCCAAGTAGCTGGGATTACAGGCGCCTGCCACTGCGCCTGGCTAATTTTTGTAGTTTTAGTAGAGACGGGGTTTCACCATCTCGACTAGACTGGTCTTGAACTCCTGACCTCGTGATCCATCCACCTCGGCCTCCCAAAGTGCTGGGATTACAGGCGTGAGCCACCATGCCTGGCCTATTTATTTATTTAATTTACTTATTTATT
Source organism: Pongo abelii (assembly GCF_028885655.2). Taxonomy (NCBI): domain Eukaryota; kingdom Metazoa; phylum Chordata; class Mammalia; order Primates; family Hominidae; genus Pongo; species Pongo abelii. Next base: position 81,757,149 of record NC_071992.2, on the reverse strand, counting down.
TATTTTTGAGACAGAGTCTCGCTCTGTTGCCTAGGCTGGAGTGCAGTGGTGCAATATTGGCTCACTGCAACCTCTGCCTCCTGGGTTCAAGTGATTCTCCTGTCTCAACTTCCCGAGTAGCTGGGATTACAGGTGCACACCAGCACACCTGGCTAATTTTTTGTGTTTTTAGTAGAGACGGGATTTCACCATGTTGCCCAGGCTGGTCTCGAACTTCTGTATTTATTTATTTTTTTGAGATGGAGTCTCACTCCGTCACCCAGGTTGGATGGAGTGCAGTGGCACGATCTCGGGTCACTGCAACCTCCATCTCCTGGATTCAAGCAATTCTTTCCTGCCTCAGCTTCCTGAGTAGCTGGGATTACAGGCATATGCCACCACACCTGGCCGATTTTTGTAATTTTCGTAGAGACAAGGTTTCACTATGTTGGTCAGGCTGATCTCAAACTCCTGACCTCAAGTGATCTGCCTTCCTCAGCCTTCCAGAGTATTGGGATTACAGGCGTGAGCCACTGTGCCTGGCCTATCCATATAAATTTTAGAATCAGCTTGATTTCTTCAAAAAGAGTCTGCGGGATTTTTATTGTGATTGCATTGAATATACAGGCTGTGCCTGATTTAGGACTTTTTGACTTTATGATGAGTTTATCAGGGTATTAAATGGATTTTGGGCCAGGCACAGTGGCCTGTTACCCCAGCACTTTGGGAGGCCGAGGCAAGCGGATCACTTGAGGTCAAGAGTTTGAGACCAGCCTGGCCAACATTGTGAAACCCCGTCTCTACTAAAAATACAAAAATTAGCCAGGTGCGGTGGCATGCGCCTGTAATCCCAGCTATTTGGGAGGCTGAGGCAGGAGAATCCCTTGAACCCAGGAGGCGGAGGTTGCAGTGAGCCGAGATCACACTGCTGGCACTCCAGCCTGGGTGACAGAGCAAAACTCTGTCTCAAAAAAAAAAATGCATTTTGACTTTATCTGGCTGTAACCCGTTGTAAGTTGAGGAGCATCTGTATAGATAAAATTGGGGACAGTTGATATCTTGACAACATGGAGTCTTTTGAATCATGAAGATGTTACATTTCTTGTTTTTGGTTTTATTGAGACAGGGTCCCACTTGGTTACCCGGGTTGGAGTGCAGTGACACAATCACAGTTTACTGCATCGTCAACCTACCTAGCTCAGTTGATCTCCCACCTCGGCCTCCTGAGTAGCAGGGACTACAGGTGCGCACCACCACGCCCTGCTAATTTTTTTTTTTTTTTTTTTTTTTGTGGAGACAGGGTTTTGCCATATTGCCCAGGCTAGTCTTGAACTCCTGGGCTCAAGCCATCTCCTGCCTCAGTCTCCCAAAGTTCTGAGGTTACAGGCATGAGCCACTGTACCTGACCAAAAATGTTATATTTCTTCATTGATTTAAGTCTTTAATATCTCTCATCCAAATTTTGTAGTTTACAGCATATAGGTCTGACACATAGTTTGTTAGATTTACACCATGAAATATTTGTTTTTTGGATGATACTGTAAAAGATGCTTCTACAAATTTCAAATTTCCTATTGTTCATTTCTAGTAGATAGAAATAAAATTGGCTTTCTTTTTCTTTTTCTTTTGCTTTGTTTTTTGAGACGGAGTCTTGCTCTGTTGCCCATCGTGCCAGTGCAGTGGCGCGATCTTGGCTCACCACAACCTCTGCCTCCTGAGTTCAAGTGATTCTGCTGCCTCAGCTTCCCGAGTAGCTGAGACTACAGGTGCACGCAACAATGCCCAGCTAATTTTTTTATTTTTAGTAGAGACGGGGTTTCACTATGTTGGCCAAGCTGGTCTCGAACTCCTGACTCGTGATCTGCCTGCCTCAGTCTCCCAAAGTGCTGGGATTACAGGCATGAGCCACCATGCCTGGCCTCTTTTTTTTTTTTTTCTTGGATACAGAGTCTCACTCCATCACCCAGGCTGGAGTACAGTGGCGCAATCTTAGCTCACTGCAACCCCCACCACCCATGTCCCACCACCAACTGGGCTCAAGCGATTCTCCAGCCTCAGCCTCCCAAGTAGCTGGGACCACAGGTGTGGGCCACCACACCCAGCTAATTTTTGTATTTTTTATAGAGACGGGGTTTCACTGTATTGCCCAGGCTGGTCTCAAACTCCTGAGCTCAAAGTAATCCGCCCGCCTCGGCCTCCCAAAGTGCTAGGATTACAGGTGTGAACTACTGCACCTGGCCTAAAATTTTTTTTTTTTTTAACATTGCCCTTGATTGCCCTTGTACCCTATGTGTGACTTTGCTAAACTCACATATTTTAGCAACTTTTAGCAGATCCTTGTCTATGTAGATCGTCATGTCTTTTGGAAATAAAAGACAATTTTATTAGCAATGGCTGGGACCTTCAGTTCAGTGTTGAGTCGGAAAGGTGAGAGTAGACATTATTTCCTTTTTCCATATCTTGGAAGCATTCAGCTTGCAGGTTTTTCAGAGATACCTTTTGTAAGATTGAGGATTGCTTGAGGACATTTCTTTCTATTCCTGGGTTTGTTGAGAGTTTATATTATGAGTGGAGGTTGAATTTTGTGAGATGCTCTTTTCCTACATGTATCAAGATGATCATACGGTTTTTCTCTTTTGGTTTGTTGATAGCATGAATTGCATTGATTTTTTTGAATGTTGAACCAACTTTACTTGCTGGATTTAATTTGCTAATATTTTGTTGAGTATTTTTGTGATTGTGTTCAGGGAGGATAATTATCTGTAGTTTTCTTGTAATGACTGTTTAATCAGGGTAATGTTGGCTTCATAAAATAGCATTGAGAAGCATTGCCTCCTCTTTTCTTCTGTTTTTTGGTAGATTTTATAATAGTTTTATTTTAACTGGTAGAATTCACCAGTGAAGCCATCTTTGCTTAGAGTTTTCTTTGCTGGGCAGTTTTTTAACTATAAATTTAATTTCTTTAATAGAGTACTCTTAAAATTATCTACTTCTTCGAGTAAGCTTTGTTAGTTTTGTCTTTTAAGAAATCTGCCCATTTCATCCAGGTTATCAACTGTATTGGCATAAAGTTGTTTCTAGTATTCCCCTATTGTTGTCCTTTTAATGTCTGTAGAATCTGTAGTTCTTTCATTTCTGATCTTGGCAACTTGTGCCTCTTTTTTTTTTTGGCTGTCCAGTCTGGCTGTTGATCTTTTCAAAGAAACATTTGGATTCATAGGGTTTTTTTTGTTGGTTATTTTTCTGATTTCATTTTCATTGATTTCTGCTTTTATGTTTATTTTTTCCTTCCTTATGCTTGCTTTAGGTTTAATTTGCTCTTTTTTTTCTTATTTCTTTATTTTACTTTTTGAGACAGAGTCTCAATCTCTTGCCTGGGCTGGAGTGCAGTGGTGCAATCTTGGCTTACTGCAACCTCCGCCTCCCGGATTCAAGCAGTTCTCATGCCTCCGCCTCCCCAGTAGCTGGGATTACAGGTGTGCATCACTATGCCCAACTAATTTTTGTATTTTTAGTAGAGATGGGGTTTCGCCATGTTAGCCAGGCCAGTCTTGAATTCCTGGCCTTAAGAGATCTACCTACCTTGGCCTTCCAAAGTGCTGAGATTACAGGAATGAGGCACCATGCCCAGCCTGCAAATTTTTTTTTAATGTAGGCATTTAAAGCTATAAATTTCTCTCTAAGCATCCCTTCCCTTCCCTTTTTTTTAACATCTTTTTTTTTTTTTTTTCTTTCTGAGACGAAGTCTCACTCTGTTGCCTAGGCTGGAGTGCAGTGCCGTGATCTCAGCTCACTTTAACCTCCACCTCCCGAGTTCAAGTGAGTCTCCTGCCTCAGCCTCCCAAGTAGCTGGGATTAAAGGCACGTGCCACCATGCCTGGCTAATGTTTGTATTTTTAGTAAACATGGGGTTTTGCCATGTTGGCCAGGCTGGTCTAGAACTCCTGACCTCAGGTGATCTGCCCACCTCGGCCTCCCAAAGTGCTGAGATTACAGGTGTGAGCCACCATGCCTGGCCTTTTTACATCCCTTTTAAACTTTTTATCTTTCATTTCATTCTACTTTGTTTTATTTTCTTCCTTTTTTAAATTCTACTTTCTGAAATATATTGATACTAATTAGTGGTTTTTAGAAGTTAGTATTTAATTAGGATGGATTATGGGGATTCCAGTAATCTGGATCGATATGCACTGTCTTCCATGCAACTGCAAATAACTTCCTTCAGTTGTGTTTTGTGTATGGGAGGGGGTTGAAGGATAAGGGGGTGGCATGGGGATGGCTATCTTTACTATTTTCAAAATAGTTTTGTTTCTAGTTTGAAATTATTTTTTAAATGTTAACTGTGTTGCTGAGACAATTCAGTGGGGAAAGAATAGTCTTTTCAACAAGTGGTCCTCAGACAATTAGATATTAGCATGCAAAATATTGAAGTTTGATGTCTACCTCAGGTTTGACCTCTGCCTCACACCATATACAAAATTAATTCAAAATAGATCAAAGACCTAAGTTTACTTGCTAAAACTAGAAAACTCTTAGAAGAAAACTAAGCATAAAATGTATTGACTGTGGATTAGGCATAATCTTAGATACAAAAATAAAAGCATAAGTAACAGGAGAAAAAAGTAAATAAAAAGCAAACTTCTGTGCTACAAATTATACTATCAAGAAAGTAAATACACAACCCACAGAATGGGAGAAAATTTTTGCAAACATGTATCTGAGAATGGATTTGTATCTAGAATATAAAGAACTCTTACAACTAAACAAAAAAGACAAATAACAGTTAAAAATGGGCAAAAGATATGAATAGATTTCTCTCCAGAGAAAATATATAAATGGCCAATCACATGTGAAAAGATGCTCAACATCATTAGTCATCAGGGGAATGCAAATCAAAAGAAAAATGGGATGGTATAATACTTCATACTCACTAGCGTGGCTGTGGTCCAAAAGTCACATAATAAGAATTGTAGGCGAGAATGTAGAGAAATTGGAACCCTCATACACTGCTGGTAGGAATGTAAAAATGATGCAGCCACTTGGGAACTTTGGCAGTTCCTCAAAAGATTAAACGTAGAGTTACTATATGATCCAGCAGTTCTACTCTTAGGTGTATACCCAAGATAAATGGAAACATATGTCCACACAAAATTTGTACACAAATGTTCATAGGTGCATTATTCATCATAGCCTAAAATGGAAGTTACTAAAATGTCCATCAACTGATGATTGGATAAATAAAAGGTGGTATAGCCATACATTGGAATATTATTTGGCAATAAAAAGTAGTAAAGTATTGGTACTTGTTACATCATGGATGAACCTTGAAAACATTATGCCATGTGAAAGAAGCCAGTCACAAAAGAGCATATAGTGAAATACCCAGAATAGGAACACTTAGAGAAACAGAGAGTGAATCAGTGGCTTCCCTAGGGCTGGGAATGAGGTAGAGGGAATGACTGCTAAGGTTCAGGGTTTCTTTTTGGGGTGATGAAACTGTTCTGAAAGTTCCACAACTTTGTGAATACACTAAAAACTGGCTATGCACAGCAGCTCATGCCTGTAATCCCAGCATTGGGAGGCTGAGGTGGAAGGATCTCTTGAGCCCAGATTGCAGTGAGCTGTGATTGCACTACCACACTGCAGCCTGGGTGATAGAGGGAAACTCTGTCTCTAAAAAAAACCTATATATATATATATATATATATATATATATATATATATGTCCCAAACCATTTGGTTATACACTTAAAATGGGTGAATTGTATGTGAACTATATCTCAATAGAGTTGTCATATTTCTTAGAATGTTACATGTGGTATTTATCATTAAGAGGTAGTTTAGAGCTCTGGAGTTGAAACGGGATAGTTCCCTTGACCCCTTCGAGGGGCTTGTGAAGGGGTTGGCTTGCTTACTCAGCCCACAGCTCTCAGCCCTTCATGGGACAGGCAGCACACAGGTCAGCAGATACAGGGGCCGGGACGAGTGCTTCTGGGCACCAGCAGGAATAGAACTCTGTGCGGCCCTGTGGCAGCATCTAGGGGGGTACCTGTGACCTCCAGGGCCCCAGAGGGCATGTGTTAACAGTGCGCCCTTTTAGCTTTCCCTTCCACAAATAGCTTAAGTGTTTAACAGCTCAGTGAAGGGTCAGGGTGACAGCCTTTTGCACCCACCCTCTTGGTACCCAAGTTCTTGTCTGGCATCCAGGAAGAATCAGGCTGCACGAACGAATTGAAGGGTGGTGAATGTGGAGGATTTTTTTGAGTGGTGGAGATGGCTCTCAGTGGGGTGGGGAGCTGGAAAGGGGATGGACTGGAAAGGTGGTCTTCCCCTGGAGTTCAGCTGTCCCCGGCCAAACTCTTCCCTGAAGTACCCCCGTCAAGCCATCCCTCTGAAGTCAAGCTACTTTTCTCTGACATCCAGCTGTTTCTTCTCTTCTCTCGTTCTCTGCCACTCTGCCAGTCTGCTTGTCTGCCTGGGATTTTTATGGGTACAGGATGGGGGGCAGGGCAGGCCAAAAAGCAACATTGGAGCAGAAAAACAGGAATCCATGTCCTCACTTTGGGCCGCAGGTCCAGGCTTGAGGGTGGGCCTTCACCAGGGACCTTGCCCTTTTCTGCCTAGTATTTCCCTGCCTCCTTTCTGTATCAGAGTCAGAACATTTGAGATCAAATTCTGGATGTATTACACTCTGACTTCTAAGTGTCAGTTTATTTGTAAAGTGGGTATGATAACGTCAGGGTGATTGTGAGGATCAAAGGAGATAGTGGATGTATAGCAGTTAGCAAATGATCTGGTACCTAATAAATACTTAGCAAATGTTTGTTGTTGTTGTTATTAGAATTCCAGCTGTTGTTCACAAAATTAAAATTCTGACTATAACACAGCCATTTGAAATGGATCATCCTCAGAAAAGTACCTTCTAAAATAGAATTTTTTCTGATATTTGTGGTAAATTTTTCTCTATATTTTTATAACAGATTCATGTGGCAAATTATTACTATTATTTTTCAGTTCAGGGGTACAAGTGCAGGTTTGTTACCTAGGTAAACTTGTGTCATGGGGATTTGTTGTACAGATTATTTCATCACCCAGATATTTAGCCTAGCACCCACCTGATCCTCCCTCCTCCCACCCTCTATGCTCCGAAAGGCCCAAGTGTGTGTTGTTCCCCTCTTTATGTCCATATGTTCTCATCATGTAGCTCCCATTTATTATCATCATCATCATCATCATCCTGTGGTCAAAGAATCAAAACATATCAAGCCCCTCTCAACCCCAGCCATTTACCTCCGTCTTCCAAAAACAGGAAAGGAGCATACATAACTCTCTTATTTTATTCAAATCCACCTTAACATATAGATGGTTACATCTACATTTGAAAAACAGTATTGTCCATTATAACTAAACTATACTATTACTATTTCTGTTCTTCATTTTTGGAAAGGTATTCTAAAATTAATTGGCTCAGGCCAGGTACGGTGGTCCATGCCTATAATCCCAGCACTTTGGGATGCCTAGGTGGGCAGATCATTTAACATGGTGAAACCCTGTCTCTACAAAAAATGCAAAAATTAGTTGTGTATGGTGGCAGGCACCTGTAATCCTAGCTACTCAGGAGGCTGCGGCATGAGAATCGCTTGAACCTGGGAGGAGGAGGCTGCAGTGAGCCGAGATCACACCACTGCACTCCAGCCTAGGCAACAGAGCTGAGAGCAGACTCCATTCCCCCCAACCCCAACAACAACAACAACAACTAGAATAAAATTAATTGGCTTAAAATATAGTAAGTTTTCGGCCAGGTGTGGTGTCTCATGCCTGTAATCCCAGCATTGTGGGAGGCCAAGGCGGACAGATCGCTTGAGCCCAGGGGTTTGAGACGAGCCTGGGCAACATGATGAAACCCTGTCTCTACTAAAAATAGAAAAATTGGCCAGGTGTGGTGGCATGTGCCCGTAGTCTCAGCTATTGGTGAGGCTGAGGTGGGAGGATCGCTTGAGCCCAGGAGGCTGAGGCCGTGGTGAGCCATGATCACACCACTGTACTCCAGCCTGGTTGACAGAGTGAGACCCTGTCCCCCACAAAATATATGTGTGTGTGTATATATATATATATAGAGAGAGAGAGAGAGAGAGAAAGTTTTCTTGCAGGTTTTTGTACAGAGAAATGAAGAAATGAATGGCAAATTTAGTTTTAACTATATAATACTCAGCTTTGCCTGTGTTTGAACTTTATAAAAATGGAATTATGCTGTATACCTTCTTCTATGATTTCTTTCTTTCTTTTTTTTTTTTTTTGAGACAGGAGTCTCGCTCTGTCGCCCAGGGTGGAGTGCAGTGGCGTGATCTTGGCTCACTGCAAGCTCTGCCTCCTGGGTTCACACTATTCTCCTGCCTCAGCCTCCTGAGTAGCTGGGACTCTAGGCGCCCGCCACCATGCCTGGCTAATTTTTTGTGTTTTTAGTAGAGACTAGGTTTCACCGTGTTAGCCAGGATGGTCTTGATCCGCTGACCTCGTGATCCACCTGCCTTGGCCTCCCAAAGTGCTGGGATTACAGGCATGAGCCGCCGCGCCTGGCCTTCTTTTTTTTTTTTTCTTTTTTGAGATGGGGTTTTACTCTCAGGCTGGAGCGCAGTGGTATGATCACAACTCCCTGCAGCCTCAACCTCCCTGGCTCAAGTGATCCCTCTGCCTCAGCCTTCCAAGTTGCTGGGAGTACAGGCATATGCCACTACACCCAGCTATTTTTTAAAATTTTTTGTAGAGGTGAGGTCTCCTTAGGTTGCCCAGGCTGGAACTCTTAGGCTCAAGTAGTCAATTTGCCTCTGCCTCCCCAAGTGCTGGGATTACAGGCATGAACCCTATACCTGGCTGACTTGTTTAGTTTAGCAACACTTTTTCAGATACATCTGTGTTGATGAGTTCAACTATAGGTTATTCATTTTCACTGCTGCATAGTATTCTGTTGTATTGTTTTTAACACAATTCATTGTTCTGCTCATGAGCTTTTGGGTAGTTTCTGGATTTTTAATGTAAAGAATAATGTAACTATAAATACTATACATGTCATTAGCATATATAAGTAATGGAATTTTTCTTTTGTTTTGTTTTGTTTTGAGATGGAGTCTCGCTCTGTCGCCCTGGCTGGAGTGCGATGGCACGGTCTTGGCTCACTGCAAGTTCCACCTCCTGGGTTCACGCCATTCTCCTGCCTCAGCCTCCCGAGTAGCTGGGACTACAGGTGCCCGCCACCACGCCTGGCTAATTTTTTTTTGTATTTTTGGTAGAGATGGGGTTTCACTGTGCTAGCCAGGATGGTCTCGATCTCCTGACCTTGTGATCCGCCCACCTCAGCCTCTCAAAGTGCTGGGATTACAGGTGTGAGCCACTGTGCCCGGCCCTAAGTAATGGAATTGTTGATATGTGATAGAGAAATTTTAATGTGCCTTGCTTCTTAAAATTCAAAGGACTATATAAAATCTGAACATTCTCTCTATACCTGCCAAAGAAACCCCTAAACAATTATGCTTAGAAGTATCACAACAGTATTTGTATTGTATTTAAAGTATATACTTTTTTGTTTTTGTTTTTTTGTTTTTGAGACAAAGTCTTGCTCTGTTGCCCAGGCCTCCCAAAGTGCTGGGATTACAGGTGTGAGCCACTGTGCCCAGCCTATCCATTGATTTTTAAATATATATTTTAAATTGGGGCGTTTGTTTTTTGTTTTGTTTTGTTTTTAGACAGTTTCTTGCTATCACCCATGTTGGAGTTCAGTGGCTCAGTAATAGCTCACTGCAGCCTCAAACTCCAGAGCTCAGTGATCCTCCTGCCTCAGCCTCCCAAAAAGCTGAGACTATAGGTGTATGCCATCACCCTCAGCTAACCTTTTGTTTTTTTTGTAGAGTCCAGGGTCTTACCATGTTGCCCAGCTGGTATCAAACTCCTAGCCTTTGTTTGTTGGAAACAAACTCCAAGCGATCCTCCTGCCTCAGCCTCCCAACGTGCTGAGCCACCATGCCTGGCTGGAGTTTTTTAATAACAATATAAACGTGCAGAAACTATAGAAATGGGAAACATCACCTATCATTTAAAAATATTTGTCTTATACATACATGTTTTAGGCAAGATTGTAATCATAGTACTTAGATTTGTTTCCTGCTATTGCAGCATCATGCACATTTTACTGTATATATCAGGCATCACAGCTTTCTATCTAAAATTTTTTTTTTTGAGACGGAGTCTCACTCTGTTGCTCAGTCTAGAGTGCAGTGGCATGATCTGGGCTCACTGCAGCCTCTGCCTCTTGGGTTCAAGCATTATTTATCTAAATTTTTTTTTTTTTGAGATGGAGTCATGTTCTGTTGCCCAGGCTGGAGTGCAGTGGTACAATCTTGGCTCAGCACAACCTCCACCTCCTGGCTTCAAGCAATTCTCCCTGCCTCAGCCTCCTGAGTAGCTGGGACTACAGGCGCGCACCACCATGCCTGGCTAATTTTTGTATTTTTAGTAGAGATGGGGTTTCACCCTGTTGGCCAGGCTGGTCTCAAACTCCTGACCTCATGATCTGCCTGCCTTGGCCTCCCAAAGTGCTGGGATTACAGGTGTGAGCCACTGCGCCGGGCCTATTTATTTAAGTTTTAATAGCTGCATATACTTCCAACAGGTAGATAGGAAATAATTTACTTATTTCTTGTTGAAAATTTAGATTTTTTCCATTGTTTCATTGTAAGTAATACTCTGATGAACATGTGTGGAACTATGATTCTTTCTAGGGATAGCCAAGGAAAAGCATCTCAGTAGCAATCTGGAAACACCTGCAAAACCTTTTTTTTTTTTTTTTTTGAGATGGAGTCTTGCTTTGTCACCCAGGTTGGAGTATAGTGGCGCCATCTCGGCTCACTGCAACCTCCACCTCCTGGGTTCAAGCAATTCTTCTGCCTCAGCCTCCCCAGTAGCAGGGACTACAGGCTCACACACCACCGTGCCCAGCTAATTTTTGTATTTTTAGTAGAGGCTGGGTTTCACCATGTTGGCCAGGCTGGTCTTGAACTCCTGACCTCAAGTGATCTGCCCGCCTTGGCCTCCTAAAGTGCTGGGATTACAGTCGTGAGCCACCACGCCCAGCCACAAAACCTTTTTGTTCTAATAGAAGAATTAAAACATATTGACTACCTGATTGATATTAGGCACTGTGGTATGTGCTTCAGTGTTTTAATGTTTTTAATGTGCTTAAATGTTTTCTTATGTAATCCTTAAATAATTGAATGAAATGAGTAATATGCCCATCATTATACTTACCCGATTGTATTATAATAATCTGTAACTGTCTTCTAAGAATTATGGTATTTTATTTTTAAATCCTCAGAGTCTATTTTAGTTCCTGGCACATAATGAGGCTCAATAGATGTTATCTATTCAGATGGATGTTTAAAAGCTTTGCCTTGAGGCAGTTTTGGCCTTATAAAATTCTCTTCTTTGCTACCTTTGTTTCCTGAGCTATAGTCTATAGATTTCCAAGGACAGGGATTGGTAACCAATAAACTCATTCCAGATGTGCCCAGAAAAGTAGTATTTAGACCACATCTCTGGCTTCAACTTTGGCATGTCTGTTTTTGTCATTTATCTCTGCTGAAAATGTGTCAAGAGGAAATTCTACTTGGATTTTTATTAATTGATACTTTACCTACCATTGAAATTAATGTTTATATGAAATTAACGTATGTTATTTTTTCATTTGCAATTGAGTTATTTTTGCTGGTTATTTGGAATATTCCCAGAGAGGTACATTAGAACCTTTGAAGCTCTTTTTCAGGGAAGGAAGAACTACTCTTAATATCCTACAAAACTAGAGAATGCCTAAATGCCCACAAAGCATTCCCAAGTTTATTCATTATCCCTCCTCTCTGAATTTCTGTAGCACTTACCTTTCATTTGCTTCTGACTAGTTTGCTTTTGCCTTTATATTTTGCCATAAACATATTACTATGTACCATATATTATAAAAAGTTCCTTATCTTTTTTTTGAAAATAGTATATAATTTTGTATGGAAAACACTTACTGTCACGTATGTGGAGTATACTTAGAGTGACAAATTTAAAGTGTAAAGGTAGTGGATTGTTTAAAACACACAATTTTTTTTTTAATACACAGGCTGAAACAAATGTAAAATTTTTGAATACCCTGTAGTGAGACCAACTCCTCGACTAGAAAATAGGAGAAGTTTACTTTAGAGTTTTTATCCTCTGCTGCTGCATTAGTGGACCAGGAGAAATAAACAGCAGTGAGCCTTGTGAGGAGCATCCATAACCCCTGGCTTACTTGGGTGGTTCTGGCCTACCAGAAATGAATAAGAATTATTTCAAAGGAATTTAATTGAATAAAGTATTTTAAATTTTTTACAAGCAAGTGTTAGTTCACACTGAAGTCATGGTGCATTATTTAGTTTTTCTAAATGTGCCCCATAGCTACTGCTTTAACTATGGAATATCTTATTTTGAAAGCTCATATTTTTTATATTTGTGAAAGATACATACCTACGGCACACTGTGAAAACACCTTTCTGGTATTTTACAATTCAATAGACTGACTTAATTTTTAGTTCAACACACTGTGCAACAAGTTAGGTATACCTCACTTTGCCTTGATAGATGTTTTGGCAAAGTTTATAATTTGAATTGTAATAAAAGTATATTCTTTTATTTATTTACATTGTGTTTGCCTTATAGCTCAGCTGTTTGTTTCAATCCCCCCTTTTTTTTTTTTTTTTTTTTTTTTTTTTTAATGAGACTGAGTCTCATTCTGTCGCCCAGGCTGGAATGCAGTGATGTGATCTTGGCTCACTGCAACCTCTGCCTCCCGAGTTCAAGTGATTCTCCTGCCTCAGCCTCCTGAGTAGCTGGGACTATAGGCGCATGCCACCATGCCCGGCTATTTTTTCTTTTTTTGTATTAGTAGTAGAGACTGGGTTTCACCATTTTGGCCAGGCTGGTCTTGAACTCCTGACCTCAGGTGATCCACCTGTTTGCCTCCCCAAAGTGCTGGGATTATATGCATGAGCCACTGCACCTGGCCTCAAGCTCCATTCTTTTTTTTTGTTTTGAGATGGAGTTTCACTCTTGTTATCCAGGCTGGAGTGCAGTGCCGCAATCTCAGCTCACTGCAACCTCTGCCTCCCGGGTTCAAGCGATTCTCCTGCCTCAGCCTCCCAAGTAGCTGGGATTACAGGCGCCTGCTGCCACGCCCAGCTAATTTTTTGTATTCTCAGTAGAGATGGGGTTTCACCATGTTGGCCAGGCTGGTCTCGAGCTCCTGACCTCAGGTGATCCACCTGCCTTAGCCTCCCAAAGTGCTGGGTTTACATGTGTGAGCTGCTGCGCGACCTCAAGCCCCATTCTTAACTTTGCTATTAGTTAAGATAGCAAAAAAATTTTTTTAAAAAAGATCTCTGGGGAGAACTACTTTAGGGTCTATGGTGATGGTTCTTTTTTGTAATACAATAAATCTGAATGAATTTTGTTTTGAAAGCTGTTATCTGTAAATTGTTATTTAAAATTCACTATTTTAACTATAATTGTCTTGACTACACTTTTATTAATACCTTAAGATTTTAATATGTTAAATATCTTTTCCCCTTTTTAGGTATGGCTGATGGCAAGCATTGTACTTTTCCACATCTGCCTGGCAAAACCTTTGTCTATAATGCTTCTGAAGATAGACTGGAATTGTGTGTGGATGCTGCAGGACATTTCCCCATTGGTCCTGATGTTGAAGATTTAGTTAAAGAGGCTGTAAGTCAGGTTCGAGCAGAGGCTACTACAAGAAGTAGGGAATCAAGTCCCTCACATGGGCTATTAAAACTAGGTAGTGGTGGAGTAGTGAAAAAGAAATCTGAGCAACTTCATAACGTAACTGCCTTTCAGGGAAAAGGGCATTCTTTAGGAACTGCATCTGGTAACCCACACCTTGATCCAAGAGCTAGGGAAACTTCAGTTGTAAGAAAGCATAATACAGGGACAGACTTTAGTAATAGTTCCACTAAAACAGAGCCTTCTGTATTCACAGCTTCTTCTAGTAATAGTGAGCTTATTCGAATAGCTCCTGGAGTAGTAACAATGAGAGACGGCAGGCAGCTTGATCCTGATTTGGTTGAGGCCCAGCGAAAAAAATTGCAGGAAATGGTTTCTTCTATTCAGGCTTCAATGGACAGGCACCTTCGGGATCAAAGTACAGAGCAGTCACCATCTGATCTTCCTCAAAGGAAAACAGAAGTTGTGAGTTCTTCTGCAAAGTCTGGGAGTCTTCAGACTGGTTTGCCTGAATCTTTTCCTTTAACTGGTGGTACTGAAAATTTGAATACAGAAACAACTGATGGCTGTGTAGCAGATGCACTGGGAGCAGCCTTTGCCACAAGGTCAGAAGCACAAATGGGAAATTCCGTGGAGGATCTTGAAGAGATGGATAGTCAAGATGCTGAGATGACTAACACAACTGAGCCAATGGATCACTCTTGATTTAATTAGAGGCTAATAAAGGCAGAATGTTTATTGTGAATATGTAATATTTGTTGGCTGGGCCACGTAACTTGATTAGTCATTAAAAATCTTGTACGTATATAATTCAAAGATTATATCTTGTTATTCAGTGCATGATAGCAAGTGTGTGATTGGCCATAGCTTTTAATATACTGCTGCCCAGGCTGGCTCTGAATTTCTATAAATTAGCTATTAGATCTGCTGAGATGACTTTCTTCCATATATGTGGTTCATTGGAAGTTCTTTGTAATTTTAATTCCATGAAAGTCTTAATGTTTCCAACATGAAAATTCTCTTACTTAAATACGTTTGATTTCTGAAAAGGCTACAAATGGAGGGGAAGTTAGATTTTGCTGATGTTGATGTCATCAAGGTAACCATCTTACATACTAGTGTCAAAAGGTTTATGTAAACTTGAATTTTATCTGAACTAAATTGTATCTTAAAATTCATACAATTATTTATTAGGCAGTGGAATGCAAATGTTTCCATGAACGTAAACACATTCATAGAGATTTCTTGGCGAAAATATCTTGAGAATAGAATGTAACAATATAACATTTTGCTGATTTCCGCAAGGTTGGGGAAAAATCTCTTCTAGATTGATGAGGTCAATGTGATTCAGTTGTGTTGCTGTCTGAGCCAGCACAGCCAATTGTGTGTGCTCTATTAATATGTTACCATTATTTTTGATTCCTGGCTTGGTCAAGAACCACCTGATTTTTTTTTTTTAATCTTGCAGAAAAGTTGATTGCAAAGTGTGGTAGAAAAAGAAATAATGGTAGCAGTAGAGAATTTATAAATAAGAGTTTATCTTTATGAATGAGTTAATTGTTCTACAATTTTGATCAGTGGTATTTAAGCCTGTATATGCTAAGTGTATTTATGCCCCTTTGAGCCAAAATGTTTTTTTTTTTTTTCTTAGAATCCATAAGAGTTTATTTGTTGGCTTCACTTGGGTTTAGATGCAAATTTTACTGCATCACACCCTGATCAGCTGGGTATTTGCTTAGTGTATTCATCAAATCTTTAGTGCCAGTTTCCTTGAGAAGCAGCTTTTATGCTTATTCCTTAAAAACAACAGAAGAGTGTTTATCCTGAGATTGGTATTGCACTATTTTATTTTATTCTGCAAATCTGTATTCTAAAATGTACATTTCAACCCATATTCTTCCTCTGTTCACTGAAATTAAGTTGAATTTGAATGGCTGAAAGACAAAATGTATGTTAATACAATCTCTTACCTAGAGCATTCAAAGCCTGGCTGTCTCTGTTTGCACATGTAACAGATGCAGAACTGTTTTTGTAATTCTAAGAAAATGTATGTCAGAAAGTATTTTATCAGATGTTTAAAAATCTCTGCCTGTTGATTCATAAGGGATATAGACAGTACTTTAACTTGTGTTTCCAGATAAGGCAGATTTTGGTCATCTTTCTGTGAAAGTATCTCTAACTGAATCCACTACTTAAACAAACTACTCTATTTTAAATAAGGAAAGAATGGAGAATCTAGACATTTTACAGGTGTATCTGAGCAAAATATATATTTGGGTTAGTTTTTATCACATTATCACGTTTGTCCTTATATTTTATCTTCATCCTAAATTTTCTTTCTCCCTATCAAAACAGCAGGAAATTTTTAAACTTTTATATTGTACACTATTTTTGCATAAAATGAGAGCTGTAGCTACCAAATACTATTTACTACTTAGTAAAGGTGGCTTCTGTGTATTAAACTACAAATTACAAATATCACTTCACTAACCACTATAATTATTTTTGGCTTTTTCAGGCACTGGAACTTTTTGGGGGGGGATTTAAATACAGGAAAACTTTAATCAAAAAATGCACTGCTTTCATGTAAAATGATATAATCATCTTTAACAAATATTTTCTTCATTGATAACTGACAGATATCTCATAGCATTAACATAAAATACCAGAAACAAACTTTATCTCCCTATTCTTACATTTAGTGCAAATTGGAATGCATATGTGAATGTTAGAAGATGGACTTAATCTCTGACAACTTTATTAATTTCTCTAACTACAGCAATGCTATTTAAAAGCCAGTTAGGTATGAATAGTACAATAACAGTTTGGGTTCTCCCTTGATAAATGAATAAAAGGCTCAATTCTGATAAGTGATCAAATTTCTTGAAATTCTTTCAAATCAGCTGAAAATTTGGTTGGGGTGATTGATGGTTTTTGAGAAGTAGGCCAGGTATCCTCACGAAGAAGTTTTAGAATAGGGTTTCTTTAAGTTTTTAAATATCATCCTTTGTCTTTCCATATGGTTTTCATAACCAAATACATGAGTATAGCATGGTTATTTTTCTAGTACTGCCATTTGTGATATAGCCACATCTTGGAGTGCAAGCTAAACATCTCAGGTAAATTTTTTTTTTTTTTTTTTAGCCCTAGAGGTAACATTATAACTAAAATGCATTCCTGCAATTCTGTTTGCAGTGCTTCACTAAACATTGAAATAAAGTTGTAAATTTTTTCTTCAATAATCCATTCTGTAGTTAATCATACCAAATTTAAGTTGATGACCTAAAGTCCAGGTAGTGTTGAAGATAGTATGTATCTAGAATACTGGTAATGAGAAATTGTAAATTGAAGAAAACAAGATGCTGCCATATATTAAGATAGAATATAATTAACTCCATGAGAATGGTTACTCAGGAACTAGTTAAAGAGCAAACCCATTTCTCCCCCTTCACCCTGTTTCACATATTTTATTGGAAAATGTTAGGGTAGAGGCCTGAGAAAGTTAGCAAATGCTATTGACTGATACTGGCTCTGTGTCTTCCAGTGATTTTTGGTTTGGTTTTTACAGTCAAGCCTACTGCTTGCAATTAAGATATCTGAAATGCATCCGTAATTCCTGGCCACAGGTCCTTATTGCCATTATTTTTAAGTATCTTCATTGGAGATGAACACTGACTTTTGCGTATGGTCTCTTACCTCAGGGAAGATCACTTGCTAGCAACTCATACTACTAATGACAGGTTTTTGAGAATTGTACTGACATCACATGTTAGCTACTAAATGCAAAATGTATAAAAGTATTGTTTTATGTAGTTACCTACCAATACTATCTGCTACTGAATAACTCTCTAAATATGTAGACCTCACTAATAACCTTTAGGTAAAAAATTTACTTCTGTCATTAATTACACTTCAACTGGTCAATATAGTGGCAGCATAAAGTGTTTATTTCAGAATATCAATACAGTTTTGTCTTCATTTTTCAACAGTAATTTCAGTTGGTTCATACTTAAAATACTACAGCACAGATTTTGAGTTTTATGGTTCTCAAAGCAAGGTTTCCATCTTAGGATTTTTATAAAAACAAAGCCTTTGCAAAATTGGATTAAATTCCGCCTATCTTAATGTGAATTAAAAACCACCATTTATAATAATAATAGTGAGCACCATATTCTAAGTTGAGTAAATGTATCCTACCATTCAAGGTTATCATATAATTTAACAAAATTGTACAACCTTAAGGCTCTTCACAGTATAAATTAATTTTTCAAACCAGAGCTGTTCACATGAAAATATTCCTTAGTAGAATGTATATTTAAGAAATAAAACAACAAAGGGGAACTATATCACCCATGTAAGTTATAGAGTTAATTACAAGTTCTACCATTCTTGATAATTCTTTGAGATGCTAAGTGTTTCAGTTCATATTTAATGATACTTAAATCATGGGAATTTTAATGTTTGTTCCAAAATAGCATAAATTGTAAAAATTGTGAATTATTGGAGAAAATGCCATTACTTGTATATCTGACATTTAATTTTTTAATTATGGAGACTACATGCTTTTGTAGTATAATATTAATGATTATTCTCTTGTAAAAGAAAAGGAAAAATTAGTAAAGAAAAAAGTTTTAGTTGATGTTACCTGCTTGTGAGTATCAATTACTTAGTTTTTAAAATTTTAAGGTATTGCATACTTTTCTTTAGAATGCAGAAATCTCGTCCTGAGCCCTTATGCCTGTGGTAGAGCAATGCAAGACTGAAAAGGTTGTATTTTCAGGCTTATTTGACTAAGAATTAGTGCCAAGAACTGGAAATTCTACTTTTTGGAGGGAAATGATATTTAGAATTTGTAAACATAAGCAGTAATAGTGTAAATATTTAGAAAAATAGCAAGTGATTTAACTGCTCAATAAAATAGTATAGATGTTATTTCACCCTTAAGGCACTGGCTGTTGCCCATTATTTTCCGATTTCGTGATTGCTGTATATATTACATTTGAGTAATGAATAATTGGTAGTAGTGTATTATAGTGTTCTACAGCACACCTTACTGTACAGTATTTGAAGTTTTATATCAATAATAAAACTATAAGTTAATACTGATTTTCCCCTGAAATTCTCCACATTAGCTTTTAAAGGTAATTTTATGTTCTTTAGTTTCCTGGAATTATAATGCATGAACATATAGTTCAGTTTTATAAAGAAATTCTTAAATAATAAAGTTTTCTTGTTGAACTTAAGTGGGTTATCATACAGGAATAGTAATTTTTCCCTTTAATACAGATTTCATTGCTAGATGAAATGGACCCAGTGAAAAAAGAGTGCGCAATTTTTTTAAAAAAAAACAGGGTCTCACTCTGCTGCCCAGGCTGGATTGCTGTGGCATGATCAGGGCTCACTGCAGCCTCAGCCTCCTGGGCTCAAGTGATCCTCCCACCTCAGCCTCCTGAACAGCTGGGACTACAAGCATGTGCCACCACACCTGGCTAATTTTTGTATTTTTTGTAAAGATAGGGTTTTGCCATGTTGCCCAGGCTGGTCTTGAACTCCTGAGCTCAAGTGATCTGCCCTCCTCTGCCTCCCTAAGTGCTGGGATTACAGGCGTGAGTCACCGCACCCAGCCAGCAAAATTTCTTTAGACATATTACATAATTGGGCCATAATGCTTACTGAATATTTAAAAATAAAGGCAAATTCTAATAGAGAACTTGATTTTGTGGTGGTTTAAAAAAATACTGGTTAGTGATAAGGAAATGAAATACAGATAATAGTACTAAATAACATTTGTGTAGCTTAGCAGTCAACACATATTTACTTTTAAGTTTTGTTGTATATGCTTAATATACATTTTATTAGATCATTTAACTCAATAATTTAGAGTATAGCCTTAGACACCAGACTGCCTAGGCCTGAGTCCTGGTACGCTGCTTTCTGTGACCTCTCTGTGCATTCCTCTCTGAGAGGAGGATGATCACATCTGCTCCTAGGGTGGCTGTATTAAATGAGTTAACACGTGTCTGATAATTAGAAGAGTGCCTGACACATAGTAAATGCTCAAATATTTGCTATTGTTATATGTTAATGTAATGTGGTAGAGTTCAGTTGCCATTAAGTGGGATAAATCCTCACAGGGCACACATTATTTAAATAATTTGTTACATTAAAAGTTACTTGTACATAATTGACTAAAAAATGGATGGTTGTACATTCAAACATTTATGACCATGTGCAGCACTGAGAATCTCATGAACCAACAGTGTGCTCTGTGACCCAAGGCAAGTCTTGGAGGCTTTCAAGGCCTCCATTTCTTCTGTAACCTTGTGGTTTCACAATGGTCAACCTTTTGTTCTGCTGACCATTGTCGTCATAGTCTCACTTGCAGAGGGCATAGTGCTGATGGGACAAGTGACATGGGTATGAGCCCCATGTAAACTAAACATAATTACCTTTCCTTTAGGTGTTGGCTACAGTTATCCCAAACTTGGACTTGAGGTCTTGTATATGCATGCCATTGGTCACATACCATCAGAATAGAATTCTCAAAAACTCTTTAGTAAATAAGATAAACATCCTACTTATAACAGCTCATTATGGATTTTATTTTTATTGTCTGGCTCTTTCAGACCCCAGCAACTGCAATTCTGACTTAATAATTGATTGTTTCTAATCATTAAAAATGTATATAGAAAAACCGAAGTAAGTCTTTAATTGATTTTCTGAACTGTATATGATACACTGAGGTGAAAAACATGGGCTCTTCAAATTTGCACACTCTTTAGAAGTAAACCTGTCTTTGGCCCATTTGTCATACCACGTAAATTATTTGAGAAACAGATAAAATTGTGTAGGAATCTGGGGGGATTATCCCTGTTTGTCCTATTTATAGAAACAGGTATAGTACGAAGTCTACCTATAAAGTGATGACATTTTTATATTTGATTTATGGAATCAGTATTTTATTTTTAATTTTCTTTTCTTTTTTGAGACTGAGTCTCGCTCTGTTGCCCAGGCTGGAGTGCAGTGGCACCATCTTGGCTCACTGCAACCTCCGCCTCCCAGGTTCAAGCAGTTCTCCTGCCTTAGCCTCCCGAGTAGCTGGGATTACAGGCGCCCGCCACCATGCCCGGCTAATTTTTGTATTAGTAGAGATGGGGCCTCTACTAAATAGAGGGGTCATTCATTATTTTAAACAAGTACTGATCAAATGCCTGTTTTAAAAACTTGGGAAACAGTTCCAAATGAGACAAATTCCATGTGTCCTTAGAGCTTACATCCCAATGATGGAGATGAGCACAAAACACGCTGGTAATAGCTAACATTTAGTGACTCTTTTCCTTATATCTGGGCAATAGGCCGAACACTACATGCAATAATTAACCATCAAAAGCCTTTGTGGGTGGGTACTATCATTATCATCTTTTAGGAAACAAGTTGATATAGATTAGTTGGTTTACCTGAAGTCCTGGAGTTAGGTGGCAGAGCTGAGATTTAAATCCAGATGTTTAAGACTCCATAGTCTATGCTCTTAACTTTAATGCTACATTTGTAATTTAGCAAAGGAATAAAATTTGGTGGTCACATAAGTCTTTACAAACATTTATTGTTAAATCTAGCTTGTTTTTAGATACACCAACATGGTTTTAATTGATTTCAGTGTATAGAGTATCTGGCTTTTTTTTTTTTTTTTTTTTTTTTTTTTTTTTTTTTTTTTAAGAGATGGTCTCTCTGCTGTGCAGGCTGGAGTGCCCAGTGGTACCATCATAGCTCACTGCAATCTCAAACTCCTGGGCTCAAGTGGTCCTGCTGCCTCAGCCTTCCAAATAGCTGGGACTACAGATGTGTGTCACCTCACCTGGCTAATTTATTTTTTGTAGAGACAGGGGTCTCCCTATGTTGCTCAGGCTAGTCTCAAATCCCAGAAGTGCTGGGATTACAGGCATGAGCAACAGCTTTAATTTCACTTCCTACTAGTTCCCTTCCTGAACCCTAGTCCTCCATCTCAAGTTCTTCCTTCCTTGGATTTGTTTTCTTGCCTCCTCTAAATTTGGAGGTGCTTTAAGGAAGAGTTTCAGAATTTCTTAGATGACTAACCTGGCTACATTTGAGAATCACTGGTCAAAGTCCAGTTTTTCAAGGACCTAAAATAATTCTTGTTTACTAAGTGGGTCTGCTGCTTTGGAGGGGAGGTTTCCCAAAGGTCATGTTTCTCAAAAAATAGTTCATGGGCTATATGCATCTCAACTAGAAAATTTATTTCTATGGAATCATGTGTCAGGTACTTTGCTAAACAGAAGGAATAATAAACTGAGAAAGACACTTCCTGCCTTCATTACATTTACATTTTTAGTGAGAGAGAGATAGATACATTTAAACAAGCAAGTAACTGTACATATTGGGGGAGCATTGGGTGGTGTGGGATTATGCTGCAAGAGGAACTAACCTGACCTGCTAAATGGTTAGGGAATGCTTCCTGAGAGGTGATGTACCATCTGAGACCTAAATAATTGATAGTATACTTAAAAATCAAATTGGCCAGCCAGGCGCAGTGGCTCATGTCTGTAATCCCAGCACTTTGGGAGGCCGAGGCCAGCAGATCATGAGGTCAGGAGTTCGAGACCAGCCTGGTCAACATAGTGAAACTCTGTCTCTACTAAAAATACAAAAATTAGCCGGGCATGGTGGCGTGCACCTGTACTCCCAGCTACTTGGGAGGCTGAGACAAGAGAATTGCTTGAACCCGGAAGGTGGAAGTTGTAGTGTACCAAGATGGCACCACTGCACTCCAGCCTTGGCAACAGAGCAAGACTCCGTCTCAAAATAAATAAATAAAAATAAAATTGGCCAGGGATGGAGGATCGTGCCCAGTGCATGGGGAGGCAGAGATGGGAGGATCACTTGAGGCCAGGAATTCAAGACCAGCCTGGGCAACATAGTGAGACCCCAACACTATTGGAAAATAATTAGCTGGGTGTGGTGGTGCATGCCTGTAGTCCCAGCTACTCAGGAAGCTGGGGAAGTTTATAAGTGAGCTATGATTGTGTCATGGCACTCAGCCTGGGCAACAGAGTGAGTCCCTGTCTCTTAAAAAATAAATTGGCAAGACTCAGTATCTCCAAAAATATTTTACTAACTAGGTCAGTTCATCAAAAAAATTAAATGGGATGCTTATGTTTGCCGTACTTTCGACTCCAGATCCTATAAGGGGGCAGTGAGCCAGCTGAATAGAGAAGGATGAGGAACTTTGAGAAAACTGTTGAAAATAGGGTTGCTAGAGAAAAAGAAAAAACTTTAGCAAGGAATGAGATTCTGCACTGAATATACAAAAGTAACCAGATACATAAGCTTCTCCTTTGAAATGAAAAGGTGTCTTTGTAATATGACCAATGTAAATTAGATACATAGATGAATAACACAAATGTAAGCAAAACAGTAAAGCCAGAATCAGATTAGAGGGTTAGAAGCCCTCAGTTATTCTGATTTCTTTCAACATGACCAGGACTATAGAAAGACTAGTTTCTTTATTTTATTTTTTTTGAGGCTGAGTCTTGCACTATTGCCCAGGTTGGGGTGCAGTGGTGCGATCTCGGCTCACTGCAACCTCTGCCTCCCGAGTTCAAGTGATTCTCGTGCCTCAGCCTCCCAAGTAGCTGGGACTACAGGCAAACGCCACCACGCCCGGCTAATTTTTGTATTTTTAGTGGAGACGGGGTTTCATCATGTTGCCCAGGCTGGTCTCGAACTCCTGACCTCAAGTGATCCGCCCGCCTCGGCCTCCCAAAGTGTTGGGATTACAGGCATGAGCCACAGCACCCAGCCTCTTTTTTTTTTTTGTGACGGAGTCTTGCTCTGTCTCCCAGACTGGAGTGCAGTGGCGCGATTTCGGCTCACTGCAAGCTCCACCCCCCGAGTTCACGCCATTCTCCTGCCTCAG
The DNA here is from genome assembly GCF_028885655.2 of Pongo abelii. Taxonomy (NCBI): domain Eukaryota; kingdom Metazoa; phylum Chordata; class Mammalia; order Primates; family Hominidae; genus Pongo; species Pongo abelii. Next base: position 81,733,430 of record NC_071992.2, on the reverse strand, counting down.
CCTCCCGAGTAGCTGGGACTACAGATGCCCGCCACCACACCCGGATAATTTTTTGTATTTTTTATTGGAGACAGGGTTTTACCGTGTTAGCCAGGATGGTCTCGATCTCCTGACCTCGTGATCCACCTGCCTCGGCCTCTCAAAGTGCTGGGATTACAGGCGTGAGCCACCGCGCCTGGCATTTTTATTTTATTTGGACAGTCTGGCTCTGTTGCCCAGGCTGGAGTACAGCGGATGATCTTTGTTCATGGGTTCAAGCGATTCTTGTGCCTCAAACTCTCAAGTAGCTGGGACTACAGTCGTATGCCACCACTCTTGGCTAATTTTTGTATTTTTTGTAGAGATGGGGTTTCTCCATGTTGCCCAGGCTGGTCTCGAACTGCTGAACTCAAACAATCCACCCTCCTTGGCTCTCAAAGGGCTGGGATTACAGGCACAAGCCATGGTGCCCGACCTAGAAAGATTAGTTTCATTTCTTCCTATAGCTTCTCCCAGCCTATACCAGTATCTGTCACCTCTGTTTCCGTTAAGCAGTGGTACTGCCTAAGTGGCTAGTATTCAAATGCCTATCTTAAATTGTGCTTACAGTATTCTATTTCAATTTAAGATTATCATTATGTGATCTTTCTTATGGCAGGTGATTTGGTTCTTTTGTAAATGTTACAATGTTATTAAATTTATTTTTGGTACATGGGGTAATTAGAACAATTACTATCTGGAAAAGTTCTCATTCAAATAGGCCTTAATTTTTTCCCATTTAAAACTTATTCTCGGCCGGGCGCAGTGGCTCAAGCCTGTAATCCCAGCACTTTGGGAGGCAGAGGCAGACGGATCATGAGGTCAGGAGATTGAGACCATCCTGGCTAACACGGTGAAACCCCGTCTCTACTAAAAATACAAAAAATTAGTCGAGTGTGGTGGCGGGTGCCTGTAGTCCCGGCTACTCGGGAGGCTGAGGCAGGAGAAAGGCGTGAACCCGGGAGGCGGAGCTTGCAGTGAGCCAAGATCGAGCCACTGCACTCCAGCCTGGGCGACAGAGCGAGACTCCCGTCTCAAAAACAAAACAAAAGAAACAAAAAAAACTTATCCTCAAAGCAATACATGTACATGGCTAAAATAATACAAAACTATAGAAGGCACCCTGTTCTCCCATCCCAATCGCTAAATCAACCGTTTTATCTTCGGTGGTTACCTCTACAACATAAGATATCATAGGTATAATCTCTTGATTTGTCGACTTTAGACAGTATTTTATTCCTCCATTGTGAAAAACATTAGTTCCCTTGCCCTTTTTAGGTTTCTCTATAACTTTAAATAATATAGTTAGGTCTCTGTTTATTAATCCACCAATTTCAAACATTATCTCTTGACTCTCCCTAGGAAAAATGAGGCAATTAGCATTTTTACACTTTCTGAGATCCCTTATCTTCTCATTCTACTTCCTAATTTTTTATCAGCTATCCTATTTATTACTTTTACATTGTCAAGGTTGATGGGATTCAAGTTATGTTCTTTTAGCCATAAGTGCCTTTTAAAAAATCTATAGTTTAATTAAGCTAATAAATAGCCAAGGTGGTCCCAAATGTTAAAATGAAAAGGATTTCACTTTCCCTAGAATAATTAAAAAAATAAAAATAAAATGAAAAGGTTTTTTTTTTTTTTTCTGGGACAGTAATTAGAAGTTGGAGTGTTTTCAAGGCAAACGTTGCAATTGTTTTTTCACCTATTTCTTCACCCAGTGAAATCAAGGCAGTCATTGTAATTTAATTTATTTGGAGAACAAGCCTCTTGTTTCTGCCTGGGTATAAATTCACTAGCAGTTATTCCACAAGAAGAAAGCAGGAATAGATTGTGGACAAGATTAATAGACACTTCAACTATCTTGTTTTATGTCCCACTATTCACTATTTTTTTTTTTTTTTTTGAGATAGAGTCTCGCTCAGTCGCCCAGGCTGGAGTGCAGTGGCGCAATGTCAGCTCACTGCAACCTCTGCTTCCCGAATTCAAGCAATTCTCCCTGCCTCAGCCTCCAAGTAGCTGAGATTATAGGCACGTGCCACCACACCTGGCTAATTTTTGGCATTTTTCTCTGAAAATTGTCTTAACTCTACAAATTCAGTTTGTAAATATGATAAATATATTTGCATTTTTATTTGTAAATAATAAAAAATGCCTAATTCATTTTCTACTCTAAATCTTTAAATTGCTTCCCCAGGAATATGCACCATCCGTATAGCTGTACCTACTACTTCCCATCCTCCTGTAACAAAAGGGCAATACTCCCAGGATTTGCTTATGCTGATTTGAAAAGCCCTGGTTAATCTAGTACCTAGAACACTATACTTTTTTTTTTTTTTTTTTTTTTAAAGAGATGGGATCTTACTCTGTCACCCAGGCTGGAGTGCAGTGGTGTGATTATAGCTCACTGCAGCCTCAAACTCCTGGGTTCAAGGGATCCTTCCGCCTCAGCCTCCCCAGTAGCTAGAACTAGAGGGGTGCCACCAGGCCCAGCTATGTTTTTTTTTTGTTTGTTTGTTTGTCTGTCTGTTTGTTTGTTTTTATCCTAGAATGAGCAGGCACGGTGGCTCACACCTGTAATCCCAGCACTTTGGGAGGCCCAGGCAAGCGGATTGCCTGAGCTCAGGAGCTTCAGACCAGCCTGGGCAACATGTAAAAATACCAAAACAAAACAAAACAAAAAATTAGCCAGGTGTGGTGGCGCAGACCTGTAATTCCAGCTACTCCGGAGGCTGAGGCAGGAGAATTGCTTGAATCCAGGAGGCGGAGGTTTCAGTCAGCCAAGATCGCACCACTGCACTCCAGCCTGGGCGACAGAGCGAGCTCTGTCTCCAAAAAAATCAATCAATCAATCAGTCAATCAATCAATCCTAGAAGGAAATAGCTCCAAAAAATAAAAGTACCTGGACAGAAATGATGAAACCATGTATTCAATCTGAAAACAAAACTCAGGTTCAGAACTCTATCTTGGATAGAGAAATGTTTGCTCCATTCTCTGTCCCCTCACCACCAATATTTTTGCTAATCTTCAGTCTACATTTAGGGTGCTATTTTAAATTTGATGAAAATTATAAATAGAAATCACACTGTCTAACATAAGCAGTTATAGAATTCTTAGTTTGGCTTTTAAAGTTAAAAATAAGAGCACTTGAACTGCATGAGAGGAAAAATTGTAAAGAGAAAAGTTTTAAAATGTCCCTATTTAAACCCAAGACTCCTTGCTCTACACTTTTGTGGTAGAGAGAATAATGATTTCTCAAAAGTGTCCATGTCCTAATACCCAGAACCTGTGAATATATTACCTTCCATGGCAAAAGGGACTTTACAGATGTGATTAACTTAAGGATCTTGACATGAGGGATTAACCTGGATTAGCCAGGTGGGCCCAGTATAATCACAAGAATACTTAAGAATGGAAGAGGCAGACAGGAGAGTCAGAGAAAGATTTGAAGGTGCTACACCACTGGCTTTGAAAATAGAGGAAGCGGCTGTGAGCCAAGGAGTGCACACTGCCTTTAGGAGCATGGCAAAAACAAGGAAACAAATTCTCCTCTAGAGTTTCCAGAAAACGAACACGGCCCTCCTGACACCTTGATTTTAGCCCAGTGAAATCCTTTTTGCACTTCTGGCCTCCAGAACCTTAGGGTAGTGTTTGTATTTCTTTTTTTTGAGATGAAGTCTCGCTCTGTCGCCCAGAGCGAGTGCAGTGACATGCTCTCAGCTCACTGCAACCTCTGCCTCCCAGGTTCAAGCGATTCTCCTGCCTCAGCCTCCCGAGTAGATGGGACTACAGGCATGTGCCACCACACCTGGCTAATTTTTTGTATTTTTAGTAGAGAGAGGGTTTCATTGTGTTAGCCAGGATGGTCTCTATCTCCTGACCTCGTGATCCGCCCGCCTCAGCCTCCCAAAGTGCTGGGATTATACCCGTGAGCCACCACGCCCGGCCATGTTTGTATTGTTTTAAGCCATTACATTTGTGGTAATTTGTTACAGCAGGAATAGGAAACTAATATACCTTTGCTGAAATTTTCAATATTTTTGGCCTGTAATAATAAAAGTAATGTTTCTCTTCAAAAAGTAATTTTCCATAATGTTCAAATTCTAGTCCTTATTTACAACAAATAAGCCTACTAACTGAGGGTTCAAAATGAAGGATAGGAACTCCAAGTTAGGGAAGAGGGTATTCAGGGCATTAAAATGATAACTTACCAGCATGCCACAAAATCCTCAAAGCAGGGTTATTAGTAATTGGTGGGAAACATGACATCCACAAAGATACGAATATGTGTGCTTCTCTTAAATTCTGATCTTTCTACCTCCACTCTAAATGTTATCACCTTCTACTTTAACAGAGATAATAATCTATCTTGTTTTTTTCCAGCCTCTCCTTCTCTACTGGCCTGGCATGTTCAGGCATTACTAATGGGCATAGTGAATTTTTGAAAGTTTAGGGGGAATCTGTGCTTCTTGACGGTGGTTACTGGCATTTAGTGTGCTGGGACTGGGAACACATTCCTCTTGCGATGTGTGAGACAGTCCTGCACGAGGAAGAAGTATCCTGCATTCCATTCACCTTTCAACCAGTCATGTAAGTGAAACACCTGATTATAATTACGTAAGCTAGAACCAGACTTCCTTTTATACAGAAGTGCACAACTGCTTTTTGCACTATTTTAAAATAATTGAGTATTTCCAGAAATGCAACTACCATGTAAACCAAGGAAATATTGTATTTTATTTTGTTCAGGCTGAACCAAGAGTTGTCTCCCCATTTTAGAAAATCACATTACTGAAGGCAACCCAGCTCAAAGTTTTAAGACGCTAATACAGCCCATGTATGGACGTCTGTATTTGTAGATATTGTGTTCATAGTGACTCTACCTATATATATCGGCTGTATTAGTTGTGCCTGAGAGAGATTTTATTATAAATTTCTTGTCTGTCCTGTATATTGTAGGTAGAGCAGTAAAACAATTTTTAAAAAAGTAATGTGTAAGTTATCTATGAATTTCATTTTAGTATGGTACAGGGAATAGAAAATATTGTTATAAAAAGGGGATATTGGCTCCAGTAGGGTTGAAATCATTGCTTTAAATGCATCCATCCATCCATCCATCCATCCATCCATCCATCCATCCATCCATCCATTCCTCCCTCCCTCCCTCCATAACCATGTATCACTGCCTTGCCTTCCCTTCTCTCTCAAATATCTTCAAACAGTGCCTTGACTTCACTACCTAATCAGTTGTCAGTCCTCTTGAAATCTGACTTTTACTACCACCATGCCATTGAAACTGTGGCCACAAAGTCACCAAACCCTGTTAAATCCAATATATACCTGTAGAAAGAAATCAGTCTCAATTTACTTTCTACAGCATTTGAGCTCATTTCCCTTTTATTTGAAACTTTCATTCCTTGATTTATATTATATCACCTCCATGATTTCTATCCCTTAAACTCCTTTGCAAGCCTTGCTCTTCTGCCTGTTCCTTGTTGGCATTTCCCATTACTTCACTTTTAGCCCCGCTTCTCCCTCTACACTCTTTTCCTAGGCAATCTCATCTACTCCTGTGACTTCAGTCTCATCCTGATTCACAAATCTTTATTTTCAATCCAAACCCCACTCATGAACTATATCTCTCTCCATCTGGAAGCACCAAATACCCAAAATTCAACATGTTCCAAAATGGAACTCACTTCCTACCCACCAATCTATAATTACTCCTGTATCCTATTCCAAATTAGTAGCACCACCAGTCAGCCAGTCTTTCAAATAAGAACCTGAGAGTTTGGATTCACCTTTTTCTCTCTCCATTATCCTGTCTTCTCCATCGCCACTGCCAATGCATCAGTTTAAGCTCCTGTCTCTCACCCAGTTACAGCAAATCTTTTAACTCATCTCCCAGCTTCTAGTCATGTCCAATCCAATACATCCTCCACATGGTCACCTGGGGTATCTTTTGAAACATAAGTCTGTTTATCTCTACCCTGTTTAAAAAGCAAACAAAGAGACAGAAAGTAGAGTAGTTGTTGCCTAGGGCTGAGGACCTTGGGAGAAAATGGGGAATGACTGCTAATGGGTACAGATTTTGGAGGGAGGTGATGAAATGGTATAAAACTGATTGTGGTGATGGTTGCACAACTCTTTGAAGATACTAAAAACTAAATTTTACAATTTAAATGAATGGATCATATTACTAGAGTATGAGAGAGTAATAGAATATGAACTCACTAATAGATCTGAATTCAAAATAATTGAGTCAGGTTCAGTGGCTCACATCTGTAATCCCAACACTTTGGAAGGCCAAGGTGGTAGGGTCACTTGAGCCCAGGAGTTTGCAGTGAGCTCTGTTTGTGTCACTGCACTGCATGCAGTACTCCAGTCTGGGCAACAGAGCAAGACCCTGTCAAAAAAAAAAAAAAAAAAAGAAAGAAAGGAAAGATAATTGGGAGAAGACTTGTAGATTTATATAGTAGAGGAAAAGACTATTCATTTTAATATTGAGAATTAATTTACCAAATTATAGCTAATCTAAAACATACTTTGCAGGTATTATTAAAATAATAATGAGTATGTCCTTTATTTGTATGTACATGATTTTAAAGTACATTTTCATATATCAAATTTTTTTAAGTTGGTTCTCTCAATTTAGAGATCTATGTTCAAATCTGACTTTGCTATTACTTTAAGTTACCTTCTTTTAGCTAGTTCTACCTAAAAAAATTAACTTAGTTGAAAAATAAGAGTAATTTAGAAGATAGAATGCTTGACTTTCCTCGTAACAGGTTAAGGTGCTATACTTGAGACTGCTTTTGAGAGCAAAATTAATCTCTGTAGTACTAATGTGTAGCATGAGTAGGTGTTTAAGAACTGTTTGTTAAATTGAATTAAATAATATTAATAATAAATAAATAAGATTAATAAGCATTTCTTTTATAAGAATAGGGATTCTCAATCTTTATTATAGCACCAGGTGCTATGTGCTCTGTGCAGAAATTTTATATTATACCACTACCTCCCTCTTATGGTAATTTACATGAATATGTACAAATGAACCAACTTTGCACTAATTTGTTTACTGTGATATTTATCAGTAACTCACTAAAGAGGAACAGCAGAGTATCAGTAGCTTTTCAGTATTTGAGTCCAGTATTGCAACTCTTAAAAGTAGGTTTTTCTAAAACTAAAAATCAGAAGGTTGAGATTGTCATTTTCAAAGATTTATCCTTTTACCAAATAAGCAAAAGCCAGCCATTCACAAAGCAGAAAGGGGTCACCATTAGCTATGAATGCTTTCTATGTCTCTGGAGCTTCACATCCAACACAACTATAGCTGTGAGAGAAGGGTGCTGATCCCTTCCTCCCTTCCTCCTTCCCTCTTTCCTTATCTCTCTTTCTTTTTTTCTTGTTGTATCTGACAATGGTTACTTTCTTTTTTCTTTTTCTTGAGATGGAGTCTCATTCTGCCGCCCAGGCTGGAGTGCAGTGGTGCAATCTTGGCTCACTGCAACTTCTGCCTCCTGGGCTCAAGCTATTCTCCTGCCTCAGCCTCCTGAGTAGCTGGGACTACAGGCACACACCACCACGCCCAGCTAATTTTTTTATTTTTAGTAGAGACGGGGTTTCACCATGTTGGCCAGGATGGTCTCGATCTCCTGACCTCAGGTGATCCATCTGCCTCAGCCTCCCAAAGTGCTGGGATTACAGGCGTGAGCCACCGCACCTGTCCGATGGTTATTTTCAATCCCAAGTCGTGCACTTTATCCAGTAAAAATTGGGCTGAAGAATTTAGGAATTCTAAAATATAAATTTGAATTGGAAAAATAAAAATTTACTTCATGAAGATTTAAATATAATAAGAAGAGTGACAGGGGTTGTGAGTGCCCCTTCATTCATGACACTCTAGCTGTCAGGTCTGGGATTTGATTTTACCCTACTCATAAGCCAAGTTAAACTGTTACTGGCTCATGGATCCTTTTACCAGAAGACACAAGACTCTTAGGTTGGGGACAAAGTATTGGTATTACTTATAGCAGAGCAAACACCTTGAGCATCAACATATTTGTGCCAGTTATTCTCGCTTTCAGGTCCCATGGGGCAATGTAATGGTACCAGATGGATGTCATGCATAGAGTGGATTTGTGCCACAGTTGAGAAACACTGAACTTGGGAATCCACTGCTTTTATAGTAAGCAGTAAGTAAACCTAGTTTTTGTCTTGGACTGAGATGTTACCTCATCTCTCAAGGCAACTAGCTGCAAATAACCCTTAGAAATGGCCTGTGTAAAAGAGTACTCAGGGCCTTGCAATCTAGGCACACCCAGCAAGATGTATATAGGAGTGCAAGAAGACCAAGGAAGATTGTTTCTTTTAGTAACCACACCAGCATCTCTAAAGAATGGCCCTGGTTAGGCATAGATGGCTCATGCCTGTAATCCCAGCACTTTAGGATGGTGAAGCAGGAGGACTGCTTGAGCCCAGGAGTTCAAAGTTACAGTGAGCTATCATCACACCACTGCAATCCAGCCTGGGCTACACAGCTAGACCCCATCTCTAAAAACGTTAAGAACAGGCCAGGGTCAGTGGCTCATGCCTGTAATCCCAGCACTTTGGGAGGCTGAGATGGACAGATCACCTGAGGTCAGGAGCTTGAGACCAGCCTGGCCAACATGGCAAAACCCCATCTCTACTAAAAATACAAAAATTAGGCCAGGCATGGTGGCTCACGCCTGTAATCCCAGCACTTCGGGAGGCCGAGGCGGGAGGATCATCTGAGGTCAGGAGTTCCAGACCAGGATGGTCAACATGGTGAGACCCCGTCTCTACTAAAAATACAAAAAATTAGCCTGGTGTGGCAGGATAATTTCTTGAACCCGGGAGGTAGAGGTTGCAGTGAGCCAAGATCATGCCACTGGACTCCAGCCTAGGTGACAGAGTGAGACTCTGTCTCAAAAAACAAAAAACAAAAAACAAAAACCAGAAAAATTAGCCGGGCGTGGTGACACATGCCTGTAATCCCAGCTACTTGGGAGGCTGAGGCACAAGAATTGCTTGAATGTGGGAGATGGAGGTTGCAGTGAGTGGTGATTGCGCCAATGCACTCCAGCCTGGGTGACAGAGTGAGACTTTGTCAAAAAAAAAAAAAAAAAAACAAAAAAAAACCTACTATTTGATAGCACAAGTTGACTAGAGTCAATAACTTAATTGTACATTTTAAAATAACTAAAATTTATAATAACTAAAAGTAACACAAAGGATACTCAAGGGGATGGATACCCCATCTCCATGATGTGATTATTTCACATTGCATGCCTGTACCAAAACATCTCATGTACCCCATAAATATATACACCTACTATGTACCCACAAAAATTAAAACAAACGAAACAAAGCCACTATAAATGTTTTCCAAAATGGCTGAATTCTGCATCCCTACCAGCAATGTATGCAAGTTGCACTTGCTCAGCATTTTCATCTTCACCAACATTTGTATAGTCAGTCATCTTCCCCGCTCATTCTAACAGAAGTGTAGTCTAGTATCTCATTGTGGTTTAATTTGCATTTCTCTAATGACTAATGAGGTGGAACATCATTTAATGTGCCTGTCATATATGTGTGTGTGTGTGTGTATATATATATATACACACACATATATATATATATATCTCGTTTGGTGAAATCTTTTTAAATCTTTTGCCCATTTTTTAAATGCTTTTTTTCTCACTGAGTTTTGAGAGTTCTTTATGTACTCTGAATAAAATCTCTAAATGTTTGCTTAAAAAAAACCCATCTTAGTATAGAATACACCTGAGTATGTGTATTCAAATGACTGTGAACCACTTTAATTCCACACTTTGCCCTGAGTTTTATAACTGATTTATGTAATTTCACAATGTTATCTTTCTGGGAATTGTTTTTCTCTATATGTAAAAATGAGGGAAATTTGTTTTACTGTCAAAATCTAAAACATCTGTCTTCAAGCTCTAAAAAAGGTATTCTGTATAAAACTGAATACAGCCTAAAATATAGCAGAAGCTCTGCTTCCTGTTAGATATAAGTGAAGTAATGTATGACCCGGGGTAAATAAGAAAACAGTGAAACAGTGATTCCAAATGACATTGGGAACATAATGAAATTTGGGAACTCATTTCTAAATTTTTTTTTATTTTTTATTTTTACTGAACCAGCAACCCAGTAAGGAATGATCTGGAAGAAACGCTTGGCCAGGTGTTGTGGTCCCAGCTACTTTGGAGGCTGAGGCAAGAGGATCGCTGTTCGAGGCTACTGTAAGCTATGATCGTGCCACTGCACTCCAGCATGGGGGATAGAGCGAGACCTAGTCTCAAAAAAGAAAAGAAAAGAAAAGAAAAGCTGTTTTACCTTCCCTTCCCTTCCCAGAATCTATACCTTGAAAAAAGGAACTGTTAAAAAAAAAAAAAAAAAGCCAGTGTGTTTAGTTTTTGACAGCAGTGCATGCAAGCTTCTCTGTTAATTCAGCGCCTCTTAATTCACTCTGCACCTGCATCTGATTTGCAAAAGATGAAGCGTAAAATTTCAAAATAGCAAGTGTTTGTTACAGTGTTAACATGTGGCTCAGTGCTCTATGCAGTAGACCATGTGGACTTGCAAATTTTCCTTAGCCAAGTGTAATTGTTACTGTAGCAAATCTACTTTAATGCTACTTGAAATGAACAGTTCGTAGTTACTAGACTGGAACCTCAAGTAGCTGCAACCACTAGAAACTCCTCCGGTGGTTCCCTACTCCCTGGTCTCTCCAGAGGGAAGGTCACCTTCTACACTTAACTACCATGCTCATTCATCCGGACGAAATGCCCAGTCCACTGTCTTCTTCACGCGTTATTCTCCAGGACCGGGCTCCTCCGCCGCGCACGTTATTTCCTGTAGAGCGGGCACGAAATTAAGCACCTTGAGGACCAGCGGTAGACACAGATTATCTCCTGTTCCAAGCACGTCTCCCACTAGGAACTTTTTTCACTTGTCACGCTTCTGCTGCTTTTTGAGGAAAACAGGTGATATTTGGTTTCCTGCCAGAGTCTTCGTCACTCTCGTAGCTATGATGTCTGAGTAAAAATAGCTCACATTTTTGCTTAAAAAATAACGGCCGCGCAAATTTATGGTTAGATTTGTCTCAAGTCTGAAGACCGCGCATCCTAACTAGTGAGGCGGAAGACACCTAAGGAGCGAGGAGCTGTCGCCGAGGCGAGGCTGCGGAGACGTTCGCTTGCTGGGCCGCGGGACCACCCACCCCGCCAGGAACTCAGTCCGCTCACCCTAAGAAGTTTGGGGCAACTGGACTGCTCCACCGCCAGCTTCCGGACCCACTCCTTGGCGAGCGCAGGAACTCGCTCTCCCAGCATGCCCCGCGCGGTGCGCCTCTCGGCGCGTTCCGGGTCCTGTGACAGCTCGGCTCGCATGCCCCACCCACGGCCCCACCCGCGGCCCCACCCCCTGGCTCCCGGCTCCTTCCCCGACTCCCGCGAGTTCCAGTCCCAGCTTCCAGCTCCCCAGCCCCGCCCTCAGCCGCGCGCGCTCTCCCCGCCCCGCCCTCGCTCCTTCGCGTGCGGCCCCCACAGCCAATGAGGTTCAGGGCCGCGTGCGCAGATTCAAACGGCGGCTCTTGAGGGAGGCTGGGCGCGAGATTCGGCGGTGCGGACAAAACCCTGCAGGAGACTGCGAGCCCTGCAGAACTGCTAGCTGCGGGGGAGAGGGCAGGGGTCGGGCGCCTGTGGCGGAGCCGGGCTGGGACCGGGGCGGGGAGGCTGACAAGCGGCGGGAGAAGCCGGCGGAGGGCGGGATTGCGCCTCCTGACATGTTGGGGGCATCCGTGGCCGGGCCGGGCCGGGGCTAAGAGCGGCGCTGCGGGCCGGGGTCGGGGGCGGGTCGCGGTCCGCCCCCGCTGTCCCTCCGTCCTGCCCTGTCGAGGACGTGCGTTCCGCACTCGGCTGCCTCCAGAAGGAGCGAGGGAAGCGGCTAGAGGATCGGGGAGAAGGAGCATTCGCCGGAGGCTGGAGGAGGCTGACCCGCGTCCCCGCCCAGCCTGCTCCTATGCGGTACTTGAAGGATGGCGAAGAGGTCGCGCAGGTGGGTGGCACCCCTTTCGCCCAGGCCTGTCGGCGCCGTCTCGGCTCAGATTCTCTTTCCTATCCCGCTGCCCCCTCCCGCCATAAGGCCCTCCCCGGCGAGGGCAGAGGTTTTTCTTCCCGCGTCTCCGCGGCCGCTTGGCCTCGATGGCCGGAGCGCAGCTGCGACGTGTGGAGAGTTGGGGACCAGGGTGTTTGAGGCGCGGGACGTAAGAGATGCCCAGGTTTCTCGGTGGCTCTCCCCACAATGCGCGTCCAGATTCCTGACCTCACGCTGCCGCTTCCTCGAGGCAGGTTTCTTGCCAGGTAAGTCGAGCGCTTTTAGGGAGTTCGCTACGCAGAGAAAACTGGCTGTGTCCTGCCGCGAGGACTTGAAAATGGTGTTCGGGCGACTCTTTTCTGAATGATGGTACAGTCAAAATAGGAACTACGCGGTGAACCTGGGCGGCCACCCCTCTGCCAGCTTGGCTATCTTGAAACGTTGTGGAAAATCATCTGGGGAATAGCTGAGAGGACTTTTTTGATGTTTTCTGTAATTCCTATACCCATATTCTCAGCTTTATGTATATATATATATTTTAATATTCTCTATTGGGACCATGTCACATAGTAACAACTAGTAGTAACAACTAGTAGCTTGATCTTAAAATAAAACAATGTGTTTGATTCACTTAATATTTTGAGTGTCTGTGTTTGGCTCTGACCGTACCTAAGTATTGCACAGAGGTAAGGCACTTTTTTCCACCTTTGCCTGGAGAATGTGCTAGGAGGAATTTATGCGTCTAATTTTTGTGTACATGCCATTACAGCAGCTACTCATAAATTATGTGGAGTAATTGCTTAGATAACAAAAATATAGGATGTCTTCTGATTTTCGGCATTATCAAATAAACCTGAAAAGATGTTTGGCAGGATTTCCAAATATTTATTTATCTAGATCCACAGCCCCAAAATATTAACTAGAGATGTATTTCCTAAGTTGAAATTTAGTAATGGGGGTCATTCATTGCAGAGTTCTGCTAAAAATTGGCAGTAACTATACATAATTGTTTTCTCCTTAGTTTTCTGTTAAGCATCTGCTGTGTGCAGGATGCTTCTGCAGAAATGCTTAAGTCTCTGTAAGCTTATTAGTTTTGAAATAAGTTATAGGACAAACCCTTGAGATGAAATAAATGTGTACACAGACCCCTCTAAAACTGTTTTCAGCCTTTGCACTATTGACATCTTGGACCAGATAATTCTTTGTAATGGGGAGATGTTTAGCAGCATCGCTGGCTTCTACCCAGTAGAGATAGTAACACTCCACTTCCCTCAGTCATGACAGTAAAAATGTCTCCAGACATTGCCAAATATTTTTTGGGGGACAAAAATCACCCAGGAAAGAACCACTCCTCTAGAACTTCAAGGACCAATTAACATCAATCTTCAGAAAAGATAGATATTTAAAGCTGTTGTAATTATGATTGCTGAAGTACTGGTTTAGGCTTTTTGAATTTTTAAATATAAAAAAATTTAAAAATAAGATGACAATTGAATATGTTAACTCAATAACAAGTTTATTAATGTGCGATATTATCTACTTATCAGTATTGATGTTAATCTTATTTGAAACAGTTTCTTGGCTAATTCTGTCATCAGCACTTAGTTAAATTAAAATTATGGCTAGACACCAATGTTTAAATGTCAGAACCTTCCCTTCCCCATGGGTTTTCTGTCCATTTCATATGTATGAAGTGTATGTTTCATAATAATGGACAAAGAAAGGAGAAATAACTTAATGTTAGTTTGCATATATAAGTTGTTTTATTGAGAATACTGTGAGCTTGAAATCTAAATATTGTACTTTTGACATTTATCCCTTGACAGTTGTGTAAGTTAATTTAAACATGATAGAATGATTTAAAGGGTCATAAATCTGGAGTAATTAAATGTGGTGGGGTGAAGCTATACTCTCCCTGGGAGTATACAGATAGAGGATGTGGGGAGAAATTATCATCTCTGAATGATGTATCTCTTAAGTCTTCATACTTGAATGTGTTTCATACTCTGAATTACATTTCTTGCCCACGTAAATATGATTTACATATCTTAGAAGATAGTAGATGCTCTGCTTTTGTGCTTCAACAAAAAACAAAAGAGGATAGAGTGTGAATTGTTTTGAAGCAAAAATAATGTAGTCATTGGGAAAAATCTCTCTTGCCTTTTAGCTAAGTATCTTAATATATTTGAACTCAATTTATAGTTGAAAGGGAAAAGAAATAATTCAGTTACTTCAAGTTGTAATTTGAGATCTCCAGTATACAACCACTTAAGCGTTCAAGTGAAAACTATACTTTGCTGTATAAAAGTTTTGCCTAAGAGCATAGGCGTAAATCCTGTAATATATGTTTCCTATGTGAACTGGAAAAAAAAAAAACAAAAAAAAACCCTAAGAGTAGAAAACTAAGTGTTACCTCAAGTGTGAAACAACTGCAGGATGTTAGCTGTTTTGATCTTTAAGATAGCTGTAGTATCTGTCCTCTAGATTTACATAAAGGAAGACTCATTTGTATTGTGACTTTAAATAATTTTACATCCCACTGGGAATTGCAATGACAATTTACAGGCAGTACTAAAATTAATATATCTGTTATTAACATATATTTGACTTTTAAGCATTTTATATATACATAATTAATTTTAGATTCGAAAGTCAGTTTTACCCTTTAAAGTAAGCTTTAAAAAATGTCATTTAGAAACCTGTTTACTAGTAACAGATTAAAGTATTTACACTTGAGATGACCTATGACTACACTAACCTGAAAAGATAAAAGCCAGCTCTTGAAATAGAAGATGTTTTTTGCAGTGCTATGTATATGTGTGTGTATAGGAACCAATTTTACTGTGTTGTTTCCAGCTAAATGGGTGGGTGTGAAATTATACTGAAATATGAGAACTGATCTTTTAATCGGTTTTGTCATTAACTGGCAATATTGTTTGGGGAAGCAGGTAAACTCTGCCTCAGTTTTTCATCTGGTTAATATATGGAGTTTGGATTTTATGGTCTGTAAGGTAGTTTCTAGCTTTAATGTATATATTTGAAGACATTTTGTAATCTTTTCTCATTTAAAAGTATATACATACTAATGAAATAGAAATTTTCTCACATTATTTTTGTTTATGGAATTACTAGGTAGCACCTTTCTCAATATTGCTGTTAATAATGATCAAAGGTTTTGTAAAGTTTGTCTTACTATAATAATGCTGGTTTGCACAGTCCAGATTTGGAAATAAAATATTCATATATGCAGTACATCATATTAACCACTGGGTGGCCTAATTTCACTTTATTAAATCAACCTGAATTTTCATACCTTGAATATGATTGGACTTGTCCTCAAGATTGTATAATAAAGATTTTTTTTTTGTCTGTGATAAAGATTTCGGACTTGAGTTAATTTGTGATTAAAAATATTATCAACTTGATGCGATTTTACTAGAGCAAATATATAGAACCGGTATTTCTCTTTTTTTTAGAATAAAAAATTTAAAAAAATTTCAGTTTCCTCCTTGGAATACCTCATTTACTGGTTTAAGTGATATAATTGTTATCCTCTAAAATTGAACTTCTAAATGTTTTATCTTAACATCACATGTGAATTATTTCATCAAGTGCGTATTATTTTACAGACGAAGTCATGACTATCATGTCCTGTTAGCTTGTACCCCAATGTGAAGTTACTCTTAAACTATTTTCCTGGCCTAATGAGTTATACAATTTTTTTGTGTGCTTCCTTTGACTGTTTTATAATCACCCTAATCACTTTAATTCACAGTCTATGAAACTGTTTCCATTTGAATATAGTAGTTTGGTTATGTATTAGACATTTATCACATAAATACTTTCTTTGACTTAGGTAAACTAGCAGAATCATTCTGGAAACCAAGTCCTGGGCTGGAGAGTCAAAGACCAAATTAATCTATTATTGCTTTGTGACTAGAGAAATAATGTCACTTTATTTTGCTGTCTTCTAGATAATTACACTAGGCTAGAAATGGTTTATTTAACTACATAGTAGGAAGCCAGTTTTATTAAATTATTACATATTACCAGCATTGATTGTTATAATACAGAAATGTCAAAAGATTATGTAAAAGTAGACAAATAGAGCAGATCCATTTTGATGATATCTAACCATTTTTCAGTGATGGGACTTTTTCACTGTTAAATGGTGAAAGTGGGATATTGGTGCAGTGATTCGTGGGGTTTTATCCTTTCCCTGTTTTCTTTGCAAATTATACACATTCTCAGGCATCTTTCTTTGTAGCTAGTGATGTTGATAGATATCTAGGATCTTTTTTTTGGTCTCATGTATTTGAAAGTTAATATTGTCTTTTCAATACTCACTTATATATATGTAGAGATAACTTGATGCTATAACTAAGAAGTAGGTAGACTCTAGGAAAGTCCTAGTGGTAGATAATTCTAAGAATTCTACTTGCTTCTTCACACTTTACCCATTCAAAAAGCCCGCTTACTGAACATTGAATGGGCTATATAACTCAGTGTCTGAAACTGATGACCATGCTGAAATGCAAAACAGAGAATGAAACCTCATGTAGAAATAGAAATTTCTCACAATAAAGTATGTGGGTAAAAAGTAAGGGGCAAAATTTTACAGTTAAAATGAACAAGTTTTTAGGAAAATTACTCTTTGAAAACTCATCTTTTTGACCAAAATAATGTTTTTGGACTCATACCCTTAAAATATTTTGTAAGAACCTTAAAGTGGGTTTCGTATAGATTAAATGTGATGTAGATTTGCGAATACTCAAGATTTATATGGGCAAATTCCCAAGGTAAAAATTATTTTGACTTAGAAATAACCTGTATTTTAAAGCAGTCTCAAATATGCTGTTATGGAAACTTTGAGGATCTGAAGAGAGGGAGGAAAAGAAAGAGACCCTGTGAAAAGCATGCCTGAGGGCTATTTGGGGTGTCAGGAAGTGGTAATGTTGCTGGTGGCATTTCTAAGAAGGGTTAAACAGTACAGTAGATACCTTCAAATAACCTTTTCTGTATTGAATATTTAAAATGTTTGTTTCAGCAGGTTCTGCTTCTTAAAATTCTACCACTTGGAGGTGTTTTTTTTGGGTTTTGAAAGTCTTTAACAAATGAGAATGCTTTTACCTCTTCCTAGAGGTATTTTCATTTGTTAAAAAGTTTTCTTTCTCAGATCCACTTTGAGATCACATGTGTTGAAGAAGGTGGAAGTTTTGGTTGGGTTGGAAAGGAGTGAGATAATTTTGGAATATAGAGCTCTTGGTGAAGCTGGAAGGTTAGGGAAGATTGTTTATTAGTTTTACAAATATTTGAGTGGCAGGTACTGTGCTTAGTTAGTCCTGAGAGGTGAACGTGATAGACATGGTCTGCACTCATGAGCTTACTTTTTGGATGTGGAGGTTGGCAAATGTGATAAACATTAAAAAGAAGAAAGGTAGGTGCTCTTAGTACGTACAAATAGGACAGAAAGCTACAGTGTGGTGTTTTATCTGCTTCAGTAGCTTTCTTAGAAATTTGTGAAGTCATTGGACCCTGAAGCATGTCGAATTTAACAATTTAATATTGGCCAATCAGGTGATATTTCTGATAGCTGAAAATGGCTGCACGTATCAGATATTTAATCAAGCCTGTAGAGTTTTTTTTTTTTTTTTTTTTTTTTAACACAGTTTAATAAAACAACCATATATGGGCCAGGCGTGGTGGCTCAAACCTGTAATCCCACCACTTTGGGAGGCCAAGGTTGGTGGATCACCTGAGGTCTGGAGTTCGAGACCAGCCTGGCTAACATGCTAAAACCCCGTCTCTACGAAAAAAATACAAAAATTAGCCAGGCATGATGGCAGGCACCTGTAATTCCTTCTACTTGGGAGGCTGAGGAAGGAGAATTGCTTGAACTGGGGAGGTGGAGGTTACAGTGAGCCGGGATTACGCCACTGCACTCCAGCTTGGGCGACAGAGCAAGACTCCATCTCAAAAAAGAAAAAAAAACAAAACAAAGCCATGTATGGAAGGAGGACTGGTGGATTATTGTTACAAATAGACAATGGCTTCAGGGAGAGAGAACATTGGACTATTGAAGTGTGTGGAACTGTAGAAGCAGATCATAGAGGAATGGGAGAATCTTGGTGTTTTGCCTGGTCAAATATGAAGAATTTTGTTCCAATGGAATTGACAAGTCAATGGAAGTTAAACTTTCCTGCAAAGGATCTATAGACAGTATATATTAAATCTGGGCCTTCATTTTTCAATTTTGTGAGATTAAAATTACATAACTTACATAGATATTAGAAACTACTTGCATGCGCTTAACTATATTAGAGTAAGGTTAAACAAATCTTCAAACTCTTGCTGTTTGAAATCAGAATGAATTTTTGAGAAAGAGTTGAATCTAGTAAGGCAAAAATAATTTTGAATACTATTAGGTGATCACCCTATGCATGTAATACTAATATTGAGGCACCTTTCTGTGCCATGTGCTGTATGAGGTGTTATATATGTTTTCTCATTTAATTTTATCCTTAAAGCAACACTATAAGGTAGGTGGTATTATTATCATTTTACAAACAAGTAAACTAAACCCCTGAGAGGTTAACGTGTTCAAGGTTACAGAGTGAGTAATTAAGTTAGAACCAGAACCTTGTTCTGATTCCAAAATGAACTTGAGGTTTGTCTTTAGTATCTTCCAGCTTCCTAGCACTTTCCCCCTATTTTTCTAGTATGTTGTAGTATAGTGGTTAAGTAGTGACTGTGGGCAAGAGGTTACATTTCTGAGTCAAAGTTTCCTATTCCGTGAAATGGGAATAATGATAATATTCCCCTCTTCCAGTTATGAGGCTTTAAGAGAAAAATTTAATAGACTACCACAATGTCTGGTACTTAGAAAGTTTTAAATAAATGGTAAACTGTGTTATTTTCAGATGCCATGACTTTATTCAGTCCACTGCCTACTCAGAATCCTCTAATTCAGTTTACTTATTTATTTATTGAGACGGAGTCTCGCTCTGTCACCCGGGCTGGAGTGCAATGGTGCGATCTCGGCTCACTGTAATCTCTACCTCCCGGGTTCAAGTGATTCTCCCGCCTCAGCCCTCCGAGTGGCTGGCATTACAGGCACCCACCATCATGCCCCGCTAATTTTTGTATTTTTAGTAGGGGTTTCACCATGTTGGCCAGGCTGGTCTTGAACTCCTGACCTTACGTGATCCGCCTGCCTCAGCCTCCCAAAGTGCTAGGATTACAGGTGTGAGCCACCACGCCTGACCTTCTAATTCAGTTTATCATTAAGGCTTGCCCTTTTTTATGGGGCTTTATTCTTTAAAATTGCTTTTTTTTTTTTACTCCATCAACTCAGGTTCTGACTTTGGCCCCTTCCTCACTTTATTAATTTTCCTTGGGTCATCCTGTGCCCTCAACTATTCTTTGTATGCTGGCCAAAACTGCATCTCTACCCTAGACCTTATATTTGAGCAGGTCCACATGCTCATTTGCCTTCTAGATTTACTCTGCCCTGTAGGATAGCCACTAGCCACATGTGGCTATTGAGCTCTTGAACTGTGGCTAGTCTGAATTGTAATGAACTCTAACTACAAAACACACACCAGATTTTGAAGACTTTAGTAAGAAAACAATATGTAAAACGTTTCATTTATACTTTTTTATATTGATTACATGTTGAAATGATTATATTTTTGATATATTAAGCTAAAGAATATTGACTATTGAAGTACATTTCACTTATTTCTCTTTTTTTAAAAAATGTGGCTACTAGAAAATTACATATGTGGCTTGTATTATATCTCTGTTGGGAAGTGCTGTTCCAGACATCCACCTGTGTATTTTTCAAGTACCTTGAAAACAGCTAGTCCCAAACTGTACATAGTCTCCCCATTTTCTTCTCTCTCCCAAAGTTCTGTTTCTCCTTCTATCATTTTCCATAGTAAACAGCTCTACTTATGTTTTCAAAGCCAGAAACTTTGGAGTCATCCTTAATTCCTCCTTCTTCCATGTCCCTCATCTATCAGTTGCAAAATCCTTTCTTTTCTACTTTTTAAATATCTCTCAGTTTAATATATTTCTTTCAATTCCTAATATCATTACCTTGGTTGATCTATTTTATCACTTCCAGATTTTTGTCACCATTTACCTGTCTTTTACTCAAGGATATGAAAAGTAGACTTCTTTTCTGTTTTCTTATGGTACTATTATGGTTTCATGTAAAAAATGTAAATAATTGCTTCACTCCAGTTTATTTTATTGTAAAGTAGGACACCATCTTTTTTTTTTTTTTTTTTTTTTTAATTTTGAAACAGAGGTTCTCTCGGTTGCCCAGGCTGGAGTGCAGTGGTGCAGTCTTGGCTCACTGGGTACAAGCGATTCTCCTGTTTCAGCCTCCCAAGTAGCTGGGATTACAGGCACATACCACCACACCCAGATAATTTTTGCAATTTTAGTAGAGACAGGGTTTTGCCATGTTGGTCAGGCTGGTCTCGAACTCCTGACCTCAAATGATCTGCTCGTCTCAGCCTCCCAAAGTGCTGGGATTACAGGTGTCCACGCCCAGCCCATCTTAATTTTAAAAAATGGCTACCCAGTGTCTTAACACCATTTATTGAAAAGTCTACCTTTACTCCACTGATTTGAAATGTTACTGTTATAATTTACCAAATTCCATGTGGGTCTTTTTTCTTTTCTAAATGTTCTGTTCTGTTCCATTTATCTGTGTGTTTGTTCATGTGGTAGTGCCATTCTGTTTTATTTCTCTACACCGTATTTTGATATTGGGTAGTGGTAATTCTCTGATTATTCTTTTTTAAAACTTTTCTCGCCATTCTTCTTGATTTTTTTTCATATGAATTGTAGATTCAGCTTGTCTAGTTCCCTCCCAAAGTCTATTGGTATTTTTATTCATTTAATTTAATTTATGAATTAGGGGGAATGGCCATCTCCCTAAATTAGAGAATGGACATATCTATAATATTGTTTTCTTATCCAAGAATGTGGTCAGGAGGCTGGGCATGGTGATGCATGCCTGTAATCCCAAGCGTGGGATTTGGGAGGCTGAGGCAGGAGGATCACTTGAGCTCAGGAGTTCAAGACCAGCCTTGGGGGTGGAGCAACATGGCAAAACCCCGTCTCTACAAAAAATAGAAAAAATTAGCTGGGCATGATGGTGCATGCCTGTAGTCCCAGCTACTCGGGAGACTGAGGTGGGAGGATTGCCTGAGCCTGGGAGTTTGAGGCTACAGTGAGCTGTGATTGTGCCACTGCACTCCAGCCTGGGTGGCAGGGCAAGCTGAGACCCTGTCTGAAAAAAAAAAAAAAAAAAAAGTCAGAATGTTCTTCCATTTGTTCAAGACTTCTGTGTCTCATGTAGTGTCTTGTCACTTACTGTACCTTTATCTTGTATGTTAAAAATATTTTTAGATGTTAAAAATGTTTTGTTGTTGGTATTGTTAATTGGGTCACTTCTATTGTGTCTTTTAATTGGCTGTGGTTTATATTTTACCATTACCATTTGTCAGGCCCCAATAATTTCTTGCTTGGGTTGTGAAGATTACTAATTGGTTTTTCTTTTTCAGTTTCACCACACTCTTGTCATTGATTTTTCTAAAACACAAGATATCTGTCTCTTGTCTTTTGCTGTGTTAAAATTATTTAACTCTTTAGAATAAAGGTCAAATAAAGAATAAAGGTCAAATTCCTTAACATGATGTACAAGGTTATGATTTTTCCCATAGTGGCATATCCAACCTCATGTGTTTGGTGTCAGTAAGAAGTATAGCTCCAGGCTAGGTGCAGTGGCTCACGCCTGTAATCCCAGCACTTTGGGAGGCCGAGGCGGGCAGAACACAAGGTCAGGAGATCGAAACCATCCTGGTTAACACGGTGAAACCCTGCCTCTACTAAAAATACAAAAAATTAGCCGGGCGTAGTGGTGGGCGCCTGTAGTCCCAGCTACTCGAGAGGCTGAGGCAGGAGAATGGCGTGAACCTGGGAGGCGGAGCTTGCAGTGAGCCGAGATCACGCCACTGCACTCCAGCCTGGGCGACAGAGCGAGACTCCGTCTCAGAAAAAACAAAAAAACAAACAAAAAGTATAGCTCCACCCCACCCCGTTGTCTGACTCTTAATTTTTTATACTTTGAATAATTTCATTGTGAATATGTCTTGTAGTCTGTATGATTTCTTCAGTCATACCTGCACACACAAGTTCAATGTTTGAATTTACAAATTTAAATAAAATTCTTGATTTCACAAATTGTGTTTTTTTGTAGTGAGGATGAGGATGATGACCTTCAGTATGCCGATCATGATTATGAAGTACCCCAACAAAAAGGACTGAAGAAACTCTGGAACAGAGTAAAATGGACAAGGGACGAGGTAATTATCTGACAAGGTCTCATAGTTTCTTACATGTATTTATTGGTTAATACTGCTATAGTTATATGGCCGGGTGTGGTGGCTCACGCCTGTAATCCCAGCCCTTTGGGAGGCCGAGATGGGCGGATCACTTGAGGTTAGGAGTTCAAGACCAGCCTGGCCAACATTATGAAACCCCGTCTCTACTAAAAATACAAAAATTAGCCTGGTGTGGTGGTGCATGTCTGTAATCCTAATCCTACTTGGGAGGCTGAGGCAGGAGGATCGCTTGAACCTGTGAGGCAGAGGGTTGCAGTGAGCCGAGATTGCACCACTGCACTCCAGCCTGGCTGAAGAGTGAGACTCCATCTCAAAAACAAAAAAAATGCTACTATAGTTATGAAAGATATTTAAAAACAAAATATGAGAAAAGGTACGCATCAAATTAACTGTATGTTCTTTTTCTTCAACCAGAGACAGGAATAACTGATGACATTGGAACTTACAGAAACAGTATAATAAATGGAGGAATTTGTATTATAGTGGATGGCTTTGGTTATTCTATGGTTACCAGATATTCTTTAATAGAATTGGAGAGTTATCTATATTTAGGGGTAGAGGAAAAGGACAGGGGAAAGCTTTCTAATTTTCGTACTGTTTTAATAGGATGATAAATTAAAGAAGTTGGTTGAACAACATGGAACTGATGATTGGACTCTAATTGCTAGTCATCTTCAAGTAAGTGAAATATTAAATTATATTTCTAACATGGCTGGTTTAAGGCATTGGGTTAAATTTGCTATTTTTCAAAAATGTGTTTACATATTTTAATTTTAGGTTTCCTTCCTAAAAACATCCCTGTTTGTTTGGTCCGCCTGTAGTTGGTTGCTAATGGCTTAGAGAGTCTGGTTTAGAGTCTGGTTTTCTAGTAACGTGTTTATCCAGGGGCCTAAAAAGATTATTAAGTTAAAACAAAAATGATGATAAATGTATGTGGGACCTTATAAATATTTGCTAATACACATTAAAACATTCTATGAGAAATATGTTGAGATATTTGATAGCTAACCAAAAAATCCAGAAAAGCCCTATTAAAAAAAGTTTATCATCTGAGGCTTACCTTTTAAAATGTTGATTTTAAAAACTATTATGCCTATTGTTTACCATACTACTATTCACCTGCTGTTCGTTATATAACTTTATAATTTATGAAGTATTTTCACATGTACTCTTTTTTTTTTTTTTTTTTTGAGACGGAGTTTCGCTCTTGTTGCCCAGTCTGGAGAGCAATGGTGCGATCTCGGCTCACTGCAACCTCCGCCTCCCAGATGCAAGCGATTCTCCTGCCTCAGCCTCCCGAGTAGCTGGGATTACAGGCATGCACCACCATGTCCGTCTAACTTTTTGTATTTTTTTTTTAGTAGAGACGGGGTTTCTCCATGTTGGTCAGGCTGGTCTCGAACTCCCGACCTCAGGTGATCTAACTGCCTCGGCCTCCCAGAGTGCTGGGATTACAGGCGTGAGTCACTGCGCCCAGTCCTCATATATGCTCTTATTTGTATCCTTAATACACTATGAGTAGTGAGGGAAAATATACATATTTGAATTTAAATATTGACTACTTTGGGTTTCAGAAACCATGTTAACTATGTTTTTTCTATATTGTCATATGCCTTTCAACGTAACCCAAAAATTGAGATCAAGTAATGGAAAGAGCATAAATTTTGGAGTCAGTTTGAATTATGTTCAAATATCAGCTCCATGAGCATGGAAAAATTACTTAGTCTCTTTGTCACCTTCCTTATCTATAATGTCTAGATAATCATACTTGTTTCTGTAGTATGGTTGTGTAGAACTAGAAATAACATATAGGATGTTTGGCATAATTCTTAATATTTAGCAGGTGTTCAATAAATGGAAGCTAGGTTAGAAAAGTTATTTACATTAGCATTAACAGAAATGCTACAAGGATATACAGGAGCAACCTGATTATTTTGAAGAAAGTGTCAGCCTTAAAATGGATCAGCGTTGGTGTACAGAAGCCATAAATGAAGCTGAGTTTGAATAAAAATAATTTTAAGTACATTGGGCAAAAGAGCCATTGGTAGACACAACATTTTTATCTGTCCCTTTATATGTTTCTAGATTTTCTGTAATCTTATGAGCTAACAATTTTGTAAACTGTGAATCACTAATAAAGTGTTAGGTGTCATTATCCTTGTAATATATAGGAGTTACCAGGTTCTGGACTGACTAAAATAAGGCTTCATTTATTATTTTTGGAATTTGAGATGTTTCTACCCAGATACTGCGTAGGTTTTCTTATTCTGGTGAATTCATTTTCTTTTTAAGTGTCAGCACTTAACCAATTTAATTGAAATGTAACATGCGTCTTCTATGTAGACTATGTAATGTTTTCTTAATAACTTGGAGTCATAATTTATAACATCCTTTTGATCCCATGCAGTAGTATAGCAATGCCTTTACATTTTTTTAAAACTTTATAGTTAGGTACTGCTGAACTACGTGAATCCAGACTGATAGGCTATTTGAGTTCTTTTTCTTTTTTTTTTTGAGATGAGAGTTTCGCTTTTGTTGCCCAGGTTGGAATGCAATGGTACAATCTCGGCTCACCACAACCTCCGCCTCCCGGGTTCAAGCGATTCTTCTGCCTCAGCCTTATGAGTAGCTGGGATTACAGGCATGCACCGCCACATCCGGCTAATTTTGTATTTTTAGTAGAGACAGGGTTTCTCCATGTTGGTCAGGCTGGTCTCGAACTCCAGACCTCAGGTGATCCACCCACCTCGGCCTCTGAAAGTGCTGGGATTACCGGCATGAGCCACTGCGCCTGGCACTATTTGAGTTCTTATGTCAGCTTTGTGTAGTTTTCTGTCCACTGCTTTTTATTCCTCAGCATTAAATCCATTTCTTTATTTCAGTTATCTGTGTTTTATCTTTGCTGCTTCTGTATTATAAGGTGTAGTGTAAAGATACACACTTTAGTTTTAAATAAATTGTTTTTATTTGTAGTCTAAGCCCTATTGACTACTATAATTAAGAAAAAACATAATTGGGACAGAGACATGTAACATAAATGTTACATGTTTAAAGAATGCTATTGAATACACTATTCTTGAAGTCTTTGTTCTAAGGATGTGAGACGTAAATTCAGGCTGACTTGTTTTCTGGAAGACAGTTGTTTAATAACAAAATCATCTAAATTTTTTCAGAATCGCTCTGATTTTCAGTGCCAGCATCGATGGCAGAAAGTTTTAAATCCTGAATTGATAAAGGGTCCTTGGACTAAAGAAGAAGATCAGAGGGTAATGTGTTCATATTCTTTATATTTACTATGTAGGTAGACTAGCTTTTTTCTTTTTAATGTGTTGTTTTGACATATGAAGTACATGTTTAAGTCACTTTGATTTTGTTCTCTGGAGGCTACTTGCATAAGAATTGAATGTTAAGTGTCTGGAAATGTTGTTGGGTTTTTAGAAAATTGAGTCAAACCAAGTATAACATACAGCCCTTTCTTTCTGAGAGTTTGGTTTGCAGAAGGAAAAATACTTGCTGTAAGGTTAGTTACCTTGTTTTGAGCTCAGTTTCACAACTATTAGGGTATAGTTTTTTGTCAAAAATCTAACATTTTAAAACAGATTTTCATTTTATTTTTACATCTAATAACTTGATATGCACGGAAGTCATTCTTAACTTTTTCTCTTAACCTATAATGAGTCCCAGGATTAGACAGATGTCAGAGCATCATGTTTCCAAAGGTTTTGTGATTTAAAAATCAAGGTCATTGTTTGTGCTATAAAGTTGGAGATGAATAGAAGTGTTTCTGCACTCTTTAGTTAATGCCCTTTAAGTCATAAAAGTTGCTAATGCAGTTGAGGAATTAGAGCATCCTTACTCCTGCTCAAAACAAACTTTATTTGTTATTCTTATTTTTTAAATTTTTTAAATAAGTAGAGATGGAATCTCGCTATGTTGCCTAGGCTGGTCTTTAACTCCTGGGCCCAACAATCTGCCCATCTTGGCCACTCAAAATGCTGGGATTAGAGGGTGAGCCATCATGCCCAGCCAGAACAAAGTTTAAAGTTACTTCACCTAGACTGCTCTGATTTGCTTGATGGCTACTTATAAGTTTTAAAATGTGTGATCTTGTTTAAAAATGCATTTACCAAAGCCTGAAATTTTATTTTTTAAAGATAGTAAATAGATACATATAGTGAAAATATTAATATATATTACACTTAGTCTACCAATATAAAATGTTTATGAGGTGATATTTGACATAGGGCAGTGAGGTAAAGTGGGCTGGAATAACTATTCTTGCAATTTTAGGTGAAATAAAAACAACTGTAAAATGTGGAGAAAAGAATAAAATCTGTGTCTTTTCAGTTTGAGAAAGGAAGAAATGATAACCAATAACCTGGTAGAATCTTTCTGCTTCCTAATTGTTTTTTTGTTTTTTGCTTTTGGCTTTGTGCTGAAGCTTTTTTTTTTTTTTTTTTTTTTTTAGATGTAAGAGTAGAAAATGCACAAGTTTCAGCATGTTTACAGTTATTTCAAATTAATAGTGTGTGAAAGCAATTGAATTTCAAGAGTCTTTAATTAGCCCCTTGGATTTTTAGATGAGTTTGGAATCAATTTTTGAAGCTGGCAAATGCTAAAGGGGTATTTATTAGTAATTTTTTTTTAACAAATTATAGTTGTGGCTTGGATTTAATGTA
This sequence comes from Pongo abelii, assembly GCF_028885655.2. Taxonomy (NCBI): domain Eukaryota; kingdom Metazoa; phylum Chordata; class Mammalia; order Primates; family Hominidae; genus Pongo; species Pongo abelii. The sequence goes on along the minus strand of NC_071992.2, from coordinate 81,706,167 downwards.
TTTATTTAAAATGGTATTCTTGAATTATGTTTTAAAATTCTTTCAAGGTAATGCTTTTTTAAACTTTGTTTTTCTGTTTCCTAGGTTATTGAATTAGTTCAGAAATATGGGCCAAAAAGATGGTCTTTAATTGCAAAACATTTAAAAGGAAGAATAGGCAAGCAGTGTAGAGAAAGATGGCATAATCATCTGAATCCTGAGGTAAAGAAATCTTCCTGGACAGAAGAGGAGGACAGGATCATCTATGAAGCACATAAGCGGTTGGGAAATCGTTGGGCAGAAATTGCCAAACTACTTCCAGGAAGGTGCTTATATAAATGTATATATATTTTTCTGTACTTAAACATGACCTTTATTACCTTACTGTTAAATACATTTGCGAGTCCCCGACAGCTTTTTTTTAAATTTATAATTAAAGTGTAGACTATATAACATAAGCAACCTTTTGGGACCACTTGTACTAAATTCTGTGGTAAAGGGTATGATTACTTTTTTAATGAATTATTTTATGGCAATAATTTGTACAATAAAATGATAGATTTTAGATTATATGAACATTTAATACACTCCTAAAATCATGTTGACATATCAGTGTCAATCAAATGAGACCCCCTTTGTATAAACTATGTTGGAAAAGAATAAATCTAAGATTTCTTTCATATTGCGTTCTATGTGTAAGACCAGGGAATGATATGCTAGCTGCAGTAAACTGCTATGAAAGTGTGTTGGGGAAAATTCAATCTTAATTAATTATGGTGTGATCCAAACCATGGAATTAGTGTATATATCCATGTGGCTAAAATACCAGATTTTCCTCAGAGGCAGTGATGTGCTAAGTACACTCTACATTGTACTGGTTCATGTTTTCTAATAGTGTTTAGTACAGCAGACCAACAACCTTGTGAAAATTCATAACTTAGAAGATACGCATTTGTTTTTGTTGCTGTAATCTCTATCTGTATAGTGCTTTATAGCATTAAGTGCTTTTACGTGTATTGTTAATTTTTATAGACTTGGAAAGTATACAGAGCAAACATTGCTATCTTTGTTTTATAGATAAGATATTAAGGCATAGTGTTAAATTTTTTATTCAAGTTATTAAACCAGGTCTAGATACTTTTAATCTCTTATACGTCTTCTTACTTTCCATAGAACCTAGCTTAGTGCCTTAACATTTACTGAAAATGTGCTTTATGTGTGTATATTTTATGAGGGATGAAATTTGCACTACAAGTAGCCATAGGTTGAAGATTTTCATTTTTATAAAGGGAACCTTAGATAAGAAGGGAGCCAATGAATTCTTTCTTACCATAAATATTTTGTTCTAAGAAGTGAGAAAGAATACTGGGATTCTTTAGTTTGTGATTTGCTTTTCATGATCATGTTTGTTCCTGGCTTAAGACCTTGGCCCTTGCTATACTCTTTATCTGGAATGCTCTTTTTTTCTTTCTGTTCTTGTATAGCTGGTTTGTTCTAACCAAACCAAAATTACTCTGTTACCCACTTTTCTTATCCTACTTTATTTGCATTGTACTGAATTTTTTTATTTATTTATTTGTTTTTCTATTCTTCCTTCCTTCCCATTCCCACACTTCCAAGGAGAGTGTAAGCTCCATGAGAGCAGTGACCTACTTTGCCTTATTCACTGCAATATTTCTGGTGCTTAGAACTATGCCTGACATATGCACATACAGTTTATCTTTTGAATTTTTAAAAAATACCTATCTTCCAGAGTAGAAACTCCAAAAGAAAAATTAAGAAAAAAATATCTAATTTCATCAGTGTAAAAATTTGTTTTAAGCACTTTGTACAAGTTAACACAGTGTTGAAATCTGTGGAACCCTTTTTTCTTTTTAAATCATACCTTTCCTTTCTTAGGACTGATAATTCTATCAAAAATCATTGGAATTCTACTATGCGAAGAAAAGTGGAACAGGAGGGCTATTTACAAGATGGAATAAAATCAGAACGATCTTCATCTAAACTTCAACACAAACCTTGTGCAGCTATGGATCATATGCAAACCCAGAATCAGTTTTACATACCTGTTCAGGCACATACTTTTAATACCTTTATTATTTAAAAAATTTTCTTAAGTTGCTATATGGGAAGGTGTTTGGTTTCTTAATAGGACAAATACAATGCGTATTAAGGGGTAAATAGACAAACTGAGAAAAATGTGTAACTTTGATTTATAAGTATTTTGAGAACAAATTTATTAAAATGTTTCCTTTTATATGTAATTTTTACATTAAGAAACTATGTACATTTCCTAATACTCTGATTCTTTGAATCTTCATTTATGATTCAAAGCTAATGGTCATCTGTGCTTTAACGTTCTATTGTACTTTCCATTTTAAAAATTTTGGCGTAATTATAGTATTGCTTATCTCTAAGAGGTAGGTATATATAAAATGGCTTAAAAGAGAAAGTAGCAAAAAATAAGTAGTTGTTTTGGGGGTGTGGTAATTAATTGGACTTTGCTGGCATTCAGCTTTGCTTTTCCCCCTAATAACTAATCACTTGGGTAATTTTAGTCTTTGTTTAGATGATTCATTAAAGTAGGTATTACATGAGCTCAAAATGGGGCAAGCTCTATGTTGTCCCTTAAGTGCATTTTTCTACTTGGAAGAAATTAGTGTAGAAGTCTTCATGGGATTTGTTTTACATTTCCCTGTCTACCTGTTATGCCATTTTTCAAAATGAGCAATTCTTGGTTCTTGTCACATAAATTGTAAAGATTAAGTCAGGACTTAGTAGTTGTCTACCAAAAGATAAAATTGGGCAAGATATTAAAAATCTGTGCTTACTATGCCTCAGATTTGATTTTTGACATTTTGTGGACATTGTTAAGTTTTTTAAGCATCATTTTAAAAGAACCACTTAGAATAATGACATTTTCATTAACAATAGGAAAACATGTGAAGACAGTATAATTATCTGCTGATACTCAATACCTTAAGGTTTTTATTATGTTTCTTCACATTTTTCTTTAGAGTCTAGATTTCAGCAGCATAAACTGAAACATTCTGCTCCTATCTTAGAAAGATTATCATTTAAATTTATTTTTTTAACTCATAGAAAGATAATACATGGGGCTAACAGAGTATTTAACAGTCTTAATCTAAATATGTTGGAAAGATGAGGATATTTCTCACACTGTAAGAATTGTTTCCCTTTTAATTTAGATATATTCATTATTCAATTAATTTAAACTAATAAAATAATTTTATTATATGTGTGACTTGATTAAAAAAAGATGGGTTTAAAATACTGTCACAGATTTTCATGGAAAGTTTGGGAAAGATACGTTTCTAATTCATTAGAGTTACCAAGTTGAGCGATAAGTGGTACTAATCGAGTATTCTAAAAGTTAAGTTCTATGTTAGAAGTTATACATAATGATTCTGCATTATATAGTGATTTAGGTAGACTATTATGGAAAGCAGACAATTTCATATTTATCGTTTTTGATTTTAAGGCTTTTTTTTTTTTTTTTGAGACAGTCTCTTTCTGTTGCCAGGCTGGAGTGCAGTGGTGCGCACACAGCTCACTGCAGCCTCAACCTCCTGGGCTCATGTGATCCTCCTGCTTCAGCCTCCTGAGTAGCTGGGACTACAGGCGTGTTCCACTACACCCGGCTAATTTTTTTATTTTTTGTTAAGACAGGTTCTTGCCATGTTGCCCAGGCTGGTCTTGGACTCCTGGGCTCAAGCGACCATACCCCCTCAGCCTCCCAAAGTGCTGGAATTACAGGGGTGGGCCACTGTACCTGGCCCCGATTTTAAGGCTTTTAAAAACACCTCTCATATTTCTTTCCACTACTGCTTACTAAATTTATATGTATCTTGAAAATTCTTATTACAGATGTTTTAGAGAAGAAGCAGAATGATACTTAGCCTATCATCAGTATATCTATTAAAAGTATATGAGTGATTCTGATTGTTTTTCTAAGACAAGTAATAGAAGAAGACTTTGGCATGGGGTGGTGATAAAAGTGGGAGATATGAACATTGAAAAACTTGCTTCAGGTCTCTGTCCTTGTGAGTGCTTCATTCATATGGACACATGGGAACACAATTACTTTGTTTTCTTTAGGAGATAGAGCAACCCTTCTAATAGTAGATGTTTAAATATATTTGGTGAATGTCAGATTTAATACACTGGCTGATAAATCTAGGATAAGTAATTCTCATATTTCATCTGGGAAAAAAAGTCTTTTCTAAGTGTTACGACTTTTAATCATAGATTCTAGGAGTGGAGCTATAGTTATTATTTAATAGATAAGAAAGTATAGGTATAAAATTTCAAAATTAATACAGGTACTTTCTAAGTTTTTTATGTTGATACTGTGTCAAAAGTTTTTGTCATTTGCTTCAGATTTTAAACATTTATATAGCATTATATGTATGATAATAATGCATTAATTACTTTTTAGATCCCTGGGTATCAGTATGTGTCACCTGAAGGCAATTGTATAGAACATGTTCAGCCTACTTCTGCCTTTATTCAGGTAACTTTTATTTATAACAAAAACCAAAGGAAATGTGTTCAGTCACATTTTTAAAAGCCTAATAGTGTCTATTTCCTCATCTATTAAACTAGTATAAAAATAATATGATCTGTCCTACTTGGAGTACTCTAACCTTAAAGAAGAAAGTGTGTAAGTGAGTTTGAAGAGATATAAACTGTACAAATATGATTGATGATTCCAGTATGGCAGTCCTTTCATTCTTTCAAGGTAAAGCATTGAAGTTGGGAATGGACATATTTTTGCTAAATTGTATAGAATGTATGTATTAAGATTTAAAAATCTAAAATATTTCAGACATACATTTCAGCTGATAGAGATGATGCAACATTTTTTAAGGCATTAAAATTTTCCCAAATCTGTTAAGTTGAAAATATTTACCAGCACCTCTTTAGATACCAGAGGGATTGTGATAATGAGTAGTTAGTATTTAGTAGCATTAAGCTTTATTAGGAAAAATATATTTCATGTTGCATAGAAGAAAATAAAAATGAGAACACTAATAATAAAGCAATTATGTAAGTAGCCTGTTTTCTCTTTTATTTAACTTATTTTAGCAACCCTTCACTGATGAAGATCCTGATAAGGAAAAGAAAATAAAGGAACTTGAGTTGCTTCTTATGTCAGCTGAGAATGAAGTTAGAAGAAAGCGAATTCCATCAGTAAGAAATAAGCTTGTTATTTGTATTGTTAGAATCTTTCATATATGCTTTTTGTCATTTTTATCAGCTAGAAAGCATACTCAGTATGACTGCAGATTTTAATATGGAGTAAAAATAGTTTTTTTTTTTTTCGTTTGCAACTTTGAGGTTGCCTGTTTTTTTCTTTTTCTTTTTGAGACAGGGTCTTGCTCTGTCACCCAGGCAGAAATGCAGTGGTGTAATCACTGCTCACTGAAGCCTTGACCTCCTGGACTCATGATGTCCCACCTCAGCCTCTCAAGTAGCTGGGACTACAGGTGCCTGCCACCATGCCTGACAAATTTTTTTTATTTTTGTAGAGATGGGGTTTCGCCGTGTTGCTCAGGCTGGTCTCAAACTCCTGGGCTCAAGTGATTCTCCTGCCTTGGCCTCCCAAAGTGCTGGGATTATAGGTGTGAGCCGCTGTGCCTGGCCCAAGGTTGCCTGATTTTGATATGCATTTCTTTGAGCATAATTTACAGTGTTCTGTATTAGGATACTTCTTGAGTCATAAATGCAAAGCAGATGTAAAGTAAAATTTTATATGTGTGTATATATATATATATATATATACACACACATATATTTGTGAAAATTATGTGTGTTTAGATTAGGCTTTGGCTTTATTTTAGACATTCCATGTAATGATGGGTTTAATTCTTTTTAAAATAAAGAATTGAATAGATGTAGAGGGATTTATGAGCTCCAAAATTATTTTTATTCTCTTTGAAATTTTTTTCCTATTTACTAGATTTAGAATATGAGTTCAGTAAATTAAAAAAAGTAATAACACTAAGAATATATGGAAAAAGGAACATTTAGATTTTATGCTGTCTAAACAATTCTTCTAAAAGAAGAAATTTTATATAGATGTTGGGTGTTGGTTACCACATGTGAAAACTATTGTGTAAGATTTGGTTGATGAGACTAACTAGGAGTGTTAAATTAGGATCTAAGGTAGTCATTCTAGTAGAATTAAGCAGGTTATGCTAGATTGGTTAAAATAAAGATACAAGTTTATATTTAAATGACTTTTCTTAGGTTTTTAAATTAAACATTTTTTTTTTTTTTGAGACAGAGTCTTGCTCTGTTGCCCAGGCTGGAGTGCAGTGGTACGATCTCGGCTCACTGCAAGCTCTGCCTCCCGGGTTCACGCCATTCTCCTGCCTCAGCCTCTGAGTAGCTGGGACTACAGGCGCCCGCCACCACGCCTGGCTAATTTTTTATATTTTTAGTAGAGACTAGGTTTCACCGTGTTAGCCAGGATGGTCTTGATCTCCTGACCTCGTGATCCTCCCGCCTCAGCCTCCCAAAGTGCTGGGATTAGGGCGTGAGCCACCGCACCCAGCCAAATTAAAATTTTTAAATTGAGAAATAATTGTACATATTCGTGGGGTACACAGTGATGTTTCCGTACATGTAATGTATACTGACCAGATCATGGTAATTAGCATATCCATCATCTCAAATTACTTATAATTTCTCTGTCTTGGGAACATTGAATATCCCCGCTTCTAACTATTTGAAACTATTTAATATTGTTAACTGTAGTCATCCTTCAGTGATATAGAACACTAGAACTTGTTCCTTCTATTTAGCTGTGATTTTATATTCTTTAACACATATTTCCCTGTCCCTCCCTTCATCCTACCCTTCCTTTAAATAACATTTTTAAAAATTTAAAATAATGCCTTGAGCCTTATTATTATTATTATTATTATTATTTTTTTTTTTTGAGACAGAGTCTCACTCTCTCACTCAAGCGGGAGTTCAGTGGCGCAATCTTGGCTCTACAAAAAGTTTTTTTTTTTTAAATTAGTTAAGTGTGGTGGTGCACACCTGTGGTCCTAACTACCCAGAAGGCTCCTGGGTTCAAGTGATTCTCCTGCCTCAGCCTCCCAAGTAGCTGGGATTACAGGCATGTACCAACATGCCCAGCTAATTTTTGAAATTGTTTTAGTGGAGATGGCATTTCACCATATTCCCCAGGCTAGTCTTGAACACCTAACCTCAAGTGATTTGCCCACCTTGGCCTCCCAAAGTACTGGGATTACAGACATGAGCCACCATTCCTTGCCCCTTTTTACATTTAGAAAAGGGTTGGTTGGTTTGTTTTTTGTTTGGTACTGAGAGGACAGAATATTGAGAGTGACTGGGAACTCAGGCAAAATTACTAAGAAGATAACCTGAGATCTTGAAATAGTATTATGAGGCAACTGGTGATGTCTTTATACTACTTAAGAGGATATTAATAAAAATGATATTTATTGATTATAATAGGCAAGATATATACCATAAGAAAAGCAATTTCTGTTTTTTTTTTTTTGGGGGGTTTTTTGAGTCAGGGTCTTGATCTGTTGCCTAGGCTGGAGTGCAGTGGTACGATCATGGCTCACTGCAGCCTCAGCCTCTTAGGTTTAAGCAGTCCTCCCACCTCAGCTTCTTGGGTAGCTAAGACCACAGGTGTGTGCCACCACACTTGGCTAATTAAAAAAAAAATACTTTTTGTAGAGACAAGATTTCCCTATGTTGCAGTTTCTGTTTTGAAACTGCAAAAACCATTAGCAACTAGGAAGACCTGACATATACTTACCTTAAAGTTAATTTGTTTTGTTAAGAAGCTACAAATAGACTGAGCTTGGTGGCTCATGCCTGTAATCTCAGGACTTTGAGAGGCTGAGGTGGGAGGGTCACTTAAGCCCAGGAGTTTGAGACCAGCCTTGGCAACATAGTGAGACCCCCATCTCTACAAAAAATTTTAAAAGAATTAGATAGGCATGGTGGCACATGTCTGTGGTTCCAGCTACTCAGGAGGCTGAGGCAGAAGGATCACTTGAGCCTGGGAGGTCGAGGCTGCAGTCAGCAGTTATCACACCCCTGCACTCCAACCTGGGCAACAGAGCAAGACCCCATCTTAAAAATAAATAAATAAATTAGCCAGGCATGGTGGCACGTGCCTGCAGTCCCAGCTACTCAAAAGGCTGAGGGGGGAGGATTGCTTAAGCCCAGCGGTTTGAGGCTGCAGTGAGCTATGATCATACCACTGCACTTCAGCCTGGGTGACAGAGCAAGAACCTGTCTCAAAAAAAAAAAAAAAAGCCACAAAGAATTATGGTTAGAGAATCAGCATTTGTAGATGATTATATCATGTTTAAACCATTTTGGATTTTTAATAGAATCTTACCCTTTTTTAATTTAACAGGAAAAATATAACTAAAAGAATGAATATTTTGCATTAAAAAGGAAGAAAGTTATTTTCTTTTTAGAACTCACTATCTAAAATCTGTTCTCATGAAGATTTGGTTGAATAAGCATATTCTGAAATCTAGAGGGAAGTTGCTGCAGCCAGTAGAATAGACTCCATACACATATAAAGCATTTTTTTCTTTCTTTTTGTGAGGGAGTCTTACACTGTCTCCCGGCTGGAGTGCAGTGGCATGATCTCCGCTCACTGCAACCTCCAACTCCCTGGTTCAAGCGATTCTCCTGCCTCAGCCTCCCGAGTAGCTGAGATTACAGGCATGTGCCACCACACCCAGCTAATTTTTGTATTATTAGTAGAAACGGGGTTTCATCATGTTGGCCAGGATGGTCTTGATTTCCTGACCTCGTGATCTACCTGCCTTGGCCTCCCAAAGTGTTGGGATTACAGGCATGAGCCACTGTGCCCTGCCTAAGTTTTTTTTTTCTAAACAGTTATGTGACAATATTGACTGCCATTTTACTGAGTATCCATTGAGCTCTACTCTTGTGAATGTTTTATATGTATGCTTGGTAATCCTGATGTTAACTCTGTTAAGTGGGTAGAATTTCTTTAGAGAGTTCACATTTAGGGCCGAATGTAGTGACTCACGCCTGTAATCCCAACACTTTGGGAGGCTGAGGCGGGCAGATCACTTGAGGTCAGGGGTTTGAGACCAGCCTGGGCAACATGGTGAAACCCTGTCTCTGCAAAAAATGCAAAAATTAACCAGGTGTGATGGTGCGCTCCTGTAGTCCCAGCTACTCGGGAAGCTGAGGTGGGAGGATCACTTGAGCCTGGGAGGTGGAGTTTGCAGTGAGCTGAGATCAGGCCAGTGCATTCCAGCCTGGACGACAGAGCGAGACCCTGTCTCAAAAAACAAAAAAAGAAAAGAGATTCACATTTAGGTTTGTCTGATTGCAACCTATGGTTTTTTCACTGGGCCCAGTTATTGCCCTCTTTGTGTGTTGGATCTTTTTCTCACCTACATACCGGCTGAAAGGTATGTGGTTTGGAGGGAACCACGTGTTCCCTCCAGCATGACAGGAAAACCATGCTGTCTCCTGAAAGTGATTGTCAAGTCAGAAGGTGGCTATGCTAATGAAATGGAAAATAATGAAATAAGATTACTTTAATTTCTTTTATTTATAAAACACATTGAATTTGCTTTGCAACAGTGTTTTATTACCTTATTTAAGTTGAAATGTAACATTTTGTTGTGAATCTCTAGAACATTCTGAAAATTTTTACTTTTAGTAGTAATAGTTACCATTATTCATTGCTTCCTATAGACTTCCAATGTGCTGTCTACCATATGGTAGTTACTAGCCACATTTAATTTTAAACAAAACTTAAAATTCAGTTCATTAGTTGCACTAGCCACATATCAGTTGCTTATATGGCTAGTGGCTCCCATATTGAGCAGCTGGAAATATAGAACATTTTCATCATCTCAGAAAGTTCTGTTGAACAATGCTACACACTTTACATGTTGTTTCTCATTCATAACTCTTCAAGGCCTCTTTTTTAATTTTTAAATTATAAAACACTAGAAAGCTAGGCTTGCAAGATAAGTAAATTGCCTAGTGTACATTTCTAAACAGATAAAGAAAAATAACATAATCTCTGACTTCAGGTTTTACTCTGCAATGGGAACCTACACAAGAAACAGGATAGTATATGATAAAATAAGACACAAGGGTTTTTTTTTGCTTTTATTATTATTTTTAATTGACACATAATAATTGTACATATTTTCTGGGTGTACAGTGTACTATTTTGATACATGTATGCAATGTGTCTTGGTCAAGTCATGGTAATTAGCATATCCATCACCTCAAACATTTATCATTTCTTTGTGTTGGGAACATTTAAATCCTGCTGTTATAGCTATTTGAAAATATACAACAAGTTGCTGTTAATTATAGTTACCCTATAGTGCTATAGAACACTGGAACTTACTCCTCCTTTCTAGTTGTACTTATATATCCATTAACCAACCTTTGGCTACTCTCCCTTCTCTGCTTCCCTTCCTTGACTCCCCTTTTTCTCCTCTAGTAGCCACTATTCTTCTCTATACTTCTATGAGATCTACTTTTTTAGCTTCCACATGTAAGTGAGAACCTACAGTGTTTATCTTTCTCTGCCTGGCTTATTTCATTTAACATAATGTCCTCCAACTTCATTTGTGTTGCCACAAATGGTAGAATTTCATATTTTTTTATGGCTAAATAGTATTATGTGGTTATATGTGTGTGTGTGTATAAATATACAGACAGAGCACATTTTCTGGCTTTATTCATCTGTTGATAGGCAATTAGGTTGATTCCGTATCTGTGAATAGTGCCACGATAAACATGGAAGTACATATATGATTTTCTTTCCTTTGGATACATACCCAGTAGTGGGATTACTGGATCATATCATAGTCTATTTTTAGTGTTTTGAAGAGCCTCCATAGTGTTTTTGATAATGGCTGTACTAATTTACATTCCTTCCAACAGTAGAGTTCCCCTTTCTCCACATCTTTGCCAGCATCTGTTATTTTTTGTCTTTTTGATAATAGTCATTCTGACAAGGATGAGATGATATCTCATCATGGTTTTGATTTGCATTTCCCTGATGACTAGTGATATTGAGCATTTTTTAGTATACCCATTGTCCATTTGTATGTTTTCTTTTGAGAAATATTGGTTCAGCTCATTTGCCTATTTTAAGTCAGATTATTGGCTGGGTGCCTTGTCTCATGCTTGTAATTTCAACACTTTGAGAGGCTAAGGTGGGTAGATTGCTTGAGCTCATGAGTTTGAGACCAGCCTGGGCAACATGGTGAAACCCCATCTTTACAAAAAATATAAAACTTAGCCAGGCGTGGTGGTGAGCACCTGTAGTCCCAGCTACTCAGAATGCTGAGGTGAGAGGATAGCTTGAGCCTGGGAGGTGGAGGTTGCAGTGAGCTGGGATGACACCATTGCAGTGTAGCCTGGGCAACAGAGCCAGACCTTATCTCAAAAAAAAAAAAAAAAAACCCAAACCAGATTATTATTAGTATTTTTTGCTGTTGAGTTTTTTGTCTAGTCTAGATATTAATCCCTTGTTGGTTAATAGTTTGCAAATATTTTCTCCCATCCTGTACATTATTTCTCTCTTCACTCTGTTGATTGCCTCCTTTGCTGTGCAGAAGCTTTTTAGTTTAATATAATCCCATTTGTCTATTTTTGCTTTTACTGCCTGTGTTTTTGAGGTCTTCGCCATAAAATTTTTGCCCAAACAATGTCCTAAAACATTTCTCCTATGTTTTCTTTCTTTTTTTGAGATGAAGCCTCATTCTTGTCACCCAGGCTGGAGTGCAGTGGCAGTGGCGCGATCTCGGCTCACTGCAACCTCCGCCTTCTGGGTTCAAGCAGTTCTCCTGCCTCAGCCTCCTGAGTAGCTGGGATTACAGGCTCCTGCCACCACGCCCAGCTAATTTTTTGGTATTTTTAGGAGAGACGAGGTTTCACCGTGTTGGCCAGGCTGGTCTCGAACTCCTGACCTCAAGTGATCTGCCTGCCTCAGCCTCCCAAAGTGCTGGGATTACAGGCATGAGCCACTGTGCCCAGCTTTTATGTTTTCTTCTAGTAGTTTTATATTTTGGGTGTTAAATTTAAGTCTTTCATCCATTTTGAATTGATTTTCTTCTTTCACAAAAAAGGAGGTTTTTTTAATATGGTGAGAGATAGGGAGCTAGTTTCATTTTTCTGCATATGGATATCCGGTTTTCCCAGCATTGTTTATTGAAGAGACTGTCTCTTCTTCAATGAGTGTTCTTGGTGCCTTTGTTGAGAGTCTGTAAATGCGTGGATTTATTTCTGGGTTCTGTATTCTGTTCCAGTACCATGCTGTTTTGGTTACTACAGCTCTATATAGAATATTTGGAAGCGTGTTAGTGTGATGCCTCCAGCTTTGGTTTTGTTTTTTGTTTGTTTTTGTTTTTTGTTTTTTTGCTCAGGATTACTTTAGCTATTTGTAGTTTTTTAAATGAATTTTAGCATTGTTTTTGCTACTTTTGGGAAGAATGTCATTGGTATTTTGATAAAGATTGCACTGAACTGTAGATTACTTTTGGTAATATGGTCATTTTCACAATATTAATTCTTCTAATTCTTGAACATGGGAGATCTTTGTATTTTTTCATGTCCTCTTCAATTTTTTTAATCAGTGTTTTGTAGTTTTTCTTGTAGAAATCTTTTACCTTCTTGGTTTAATTTATCCTACGTATTTTATTTTTTTGTAGCTATTGTAAATGGCATTGCTTTCTTGATTTCTTTTTGTGCTAGTTTGTTGTTGGTGTATAGAAACACTACTGATTTATTTTATTTTATTTTTTAATTTTAGAGATGGGGGTCTCGCTATGTTGCCCAGGCTGGTCTTGAACTCCTGACCTCAAGTGATCCTCCTGCCTTGTCCTCCCAAAGTGCTGGCTGGTATTACAGGCATGAGCCACTGTGCCCAGCCAAAACACGACTGATTTTTTTTGTGTTGATGTTTTATCCTGCAACATTACCCCATTTGTTTGTCAGTTCTAAGAGTTTTTTTAGAGGAGCTTTATATAGGGTTATAGAGTTTTCTATATATAAGTTCATGTTGTCTGCAAACGGGGACAGTTTGACTTCCTTTTTTCCATTTTGGATGCCTTTTCTTTTTCTCTTGCCTAATTGTTTTGGCTAGGACTTCCAGTACTGTGTTGAATAAAAGTGGTGAAAATGGGCATCCTTGTCTCATTTGAGATCTTAGAGAAAAAGCTTTCAACTTTTCCTTGTTCAGTATGATGTTGGCTGTGGTTTTGTCATATATGGCCTTTATTGTGTTTTTTTTCTATAGTTAACTTGTTGAGAGTTTTTATCATGAAGGGATGTTGAATTTTATCAAATGATTTTTCATGTCTATTGAGATAATCTTTATTCTATTGATATTTGATTTTATTTATTGATTTATGTATGTTGAATCATCCTTACATCCCTGGAATAAATTCCATTTGATCTTGGTGAATGTCTTTTTGCATCTGTGTTCATCAGGGATATTGGCTTACAGTTTTCTTTATTTGGTTTTGGTATCAGGGTAATGTTGACTTTGTAGAATGAGTTTGGAAAAATTCCTTACTCTTCAGTTTTCTGAGAGAATTTGAAAAGAATTGATAGTTCTTCTTTATATGTTTGGTAGAATTCTGCAATGAAGCCATTGGGTCCTGGGCTTTACTTTTATAGGAGATGTTTTATTGCAGATTCGGTCTTGCTACTTGTAATTGGTCTGTTCAGGTTTTCTATTTCTTCTTGGTTTAATCTTGATAGGTTATATCTGTCCAGAAGTTTATCCATTTCTGCTAAGTTTTCTAATTGGATACACAGTTATTCATAATAGCCTCTAATGATCCTTTGTATTCCTGTGGTATTAGTTGTAATGTCTCCTTTTTTGTTTCTGATTTTATTTATTTGGGTCTTTTTTTTTCTTGGTTAGTCTGGCCAGCAGTTTGTCAATTTTGTTTATTTCTTAAAAAAGCCAACTTCTCATTTCATTGATTATTTGTATTTGTTTGTCTCAGTTTTGTTTATTTCTGCTTTGATTTTTATTATTTATTTTCCTGTGCTAGCTTTGGGTTTGGTTTGTTCTTATTTTTCTAGCTACATTGTTTATTTGAAATGTTTCTACTTTTTTGGTGTAGGTATTTATTGCTATAATCTTCCCTTTTGATACTGATTTTGCTGTATCCCATAGGTGTTGGTATGTTTGTTTCTACTTTTCATTTGTTTCCAGAAATGTTTTGGTTTCCTTCTTAATTTCTTCATTGACCTATTGGTTGTTCAGGAGCATGTTGTTTAATTTCCGTTTACGATTTCAAAAGTTCCTTTTGTTATTGATTTCTAGTTTTATTTCACTGTGGTCAAAAAAGGTATTTGATATGACTTTAATTCTTTTAAATTTGTTCAGACTTATTTTGTGGCCTAATACGTGATCTGTCCTGGAGAATGTGCTGATGAAAAGAATGTATATTCTGCAGATATTGGATGAAATATTCTGTAGATGTCTGTTAGGCTCATTCAGTATAAATGTGCAATTTAAAGCCAACGTTTGTTTCTTTGTTGATTTTTCTGTCTAGATGATCTTTCATTGCTGAGAGTAGGGTGTTGAAGTCTCCAACTATTTTTTATTGGAATCTATTACTCCTTTTAGATCAAATAGTATTTGCTTGATGTAGCTGGGTGCTCTGATATTGGTGCATATATATTTTCAATTATATTCTTTTGCTGAATTGATCCCTTTGTCATTATATATTGACCCTTTTTGTCTTTTTTTATAGGGTGTTTTTTTTTTTTTTTTTTTTTTGAGGCAGGGTTTCACTCCGTCCCCCAGGCTGAAATACAGTGCTGTGATCTTGGCTCACTGCAACCTCAACCTCCCAGGCTAAGGTGATGCTTTCACCTCAGCCTCCCAAGTAGCGGCATGTGCTGCCATGTCCAGCTAATTTTTTTTCTTTTTTTTTTTTTTTGGTAGAGATGGGGTTTTGCCATGTTGCCGAGGCTGGTTTCAAACTCCTGAGCCCACCTTGGCCTCCCAAAGTGCTGTGGTTGCAGGCATGTGCTACCATGCCCAGCTTCTTTTTATAGTTTTTAATTTAAAGTATGCTTTATCTGATATGAGTATAGCTATTCCTGCTTGCTTTTAGTTTCTGTTTGCATAGAATATCTTTTTCCATCATTTTACATTCAGTCCGTATGTGTCTTTACAGGTGACATGAGTTTTTGTAGGCAGCATATAGTTGGGTCATGTGTTTTTAATCCATTCAGCTAGTCTGTGTCTTTTAAGTGTGGAGTTTAATCTGTTTACATTCAGGGTTGTTACTGATATGTGAAGACTTACTCTTTTCATTTTGTTAATTATTTTCTGGTTTTGTATATTCTTTGTTCCTTTCTTCCTCTCTTAATGTTTATTATTGCAGTTTGGTGGTTTTCTGTAGTACAGTGGTTTGATTATTTTATCTTTCTCCTTTGTGTACCTGCTGTACTAGTGAATTTTATACTTTTACATATTTTCATAATAGTGTCTGTTATCTTTTTGCTTTCAGATATAGGACTTTTTTGAGCACTTCTTGTAAGGCTGATCTAGTGGTGATGAATTCCTACCATTTAAAAAGAAAAAGTATGGGAAAGACTTTATTTCTCCCTCATTTCTGAAGGATAGCTTTGCTGGGTATTCTTGGCAGGCATTTTTCTTTTTTCAGTGCTTCTCAAATATATCATTTCATTTTCTTCTGGCTTGTAAGGTTTTTTCAGATAAATCTGCTGTTATCTAATAAGGATTTCCTTATATGTGATGTAATACTTTGCAATTTTTATTTTTAATTTTCTTTTGATAAGGGTCTCACTCTGTCAGCCAGGCTGGAGTGTGGTGGTGTGATCACAGTTTGCTGCAGCCTTGACTTCCTGGGTTCAAGTGATGCCCTCACCTCAGCCTCTCGAGTTCTGGGACTACAGGCACGTGGTACCATGCCCAGCTAATTTTTGTATTTTTTGTAGAGATGGGGTTTCGTTATGTTGGCCAAACTGTTCTCAAACTCCTGGGCTCAAGCCATCTGCCTGCCTTGACCTCCCAAAGTGCTGGGACTATGGGCATGAGCCACCATACCTGGTCTCTCTTGCTATTTTTAGAATTCTGTCTTTGACTTTTGACAATTTATAAGTCACAAAGTTTATGGTAACATACAGGAGAGGTGCTTGATTTAGATTGTTATCATCAGGGAAGGGTTCCTGGAAGAAGTCCTGATTGAACTCAGCCTTGAAGGACAATGATTATATATTAGCAAGATAAATGAATTAGGACATTATTATAAATGAAGCAGATAAAAGTGTATAATCAGATGAAGTACTTTCCAGTATTTGAACTGTGTCTTAATAATAGCTTCCCTTTGGGAGGCTGAGGCGGGCAGATCACCCGAGGTCAGGAGTTTGAGACCAGCCTTGCCAACATGGTAAAACCCTGTCTCTACTAAAAATATAAAAAATTAACCGGGTGTGGTGATGGGTACCTGTAATCCCAGCTACCCGGGAGGCTGAGGCAGGAGAATTGCTTGAACCCAGGAGGTGGAGGTTGCAGTGAGCCGAGATAGCACCGCTGTACCCCATCCTGGGCAACTGAGTGAAAACTCCCATCTCAGAAAAAAAAAAAAAAAAAGAATACCTTCCCTGGTCAGTAGGTTACAGAGTATTTTATTAATAGATAAAGGGAGCAGCAATATGTGCAAAGGCACTCCAGGTCAAAAGAGTATATAATTCACTGGGGAATTGCAAGTGCTATAGTTGGGTATTCCTGATAACTACCAGGAATAAATAGATACACATGATAAGGTTTAAATATATAGCTCTTGAGTAGAAGTGTTGAGAAATGAAGTTTGGAAGGAAGGGAGTAGCCAGATTCTAAGAGTTTGGACTTTATGTTGTATGTAAATGCTTGTTTTATCTCATCATGATTGTATAGATTAAAAATTTTAATTAGAAAAAAGAAACATAGTCAAAGCATGAAGTTTAATGAGAAAAATATACCAATTTTGAGGAAAGACAAAATATTTGCTACTATATTTTTAGCCTAATTGAAATGTGTTGAAATCTGAATTTATGCCTACATTGAGAATGACAAATAATATTCAAATTTCTTTTGTACCTTTAGCAGCCTGGAAGTTTTTCTAGCTGGTCTGGTAGTTTCCTCATGGATGATAACATGTCTAATACTCTAAATAGCCTTGACGAGCACACTAGTGAGTTTTACAGTATGGATGAAAATCAGCCTGTGTCTGCTCAGCAGAATTCACCCACAAAGTTCCTGGCCGTGGAGGCAAACGCTGTGTTATCCTCTTTGCAGACCATCCCAGAGTTTGCAGAGACTCTAGAACTTATTGAATCTGTAAGTAAAAAATTGTAAGATTATCAAAAATTCAATTTTAGTTACATGATTTCATGCTCAGAAACTCAGTTTTGGACATCGACCAGTTTTATGTTTTGTATGCCATGCTTAATTTTGTTCTGATATTTTGCAGTGGCTTCTAGGGGAAAAAAGTTTAAATTTTTCTCAAGTATGTGCCTTGTGAGGAATTTTTAAAAATTAAAAACTTAATTCATTTTTTATTATATAAGTTATTACAAGTGCATTAGAGAAAGCTGGAAACTAGAGAAAACTATAAAAAAGAAAATTAAAGTCCTTCATAAACCCAGAGTTAATAATTTGATATATTCCTTTCAGTCTGTGTTCTATACTTAGAAAACATGATATTTTTAAACAAAATTTAAAGTGTATATTTTAAACAAAAATACACTTCTGTATTATATTTGTGGATTTTTTTTTTCCACCCTGTCATGAGCATGTTTCTGTTTCCTTTTATAAACTTGATTTTTTTTTTTTTTTAAGATGGAGTCTCACTCTGTCACCCAGGCTGGAATGCAGTGGTGCAATCTCAGTTCACTGCAACCTGTGCCTCCTGGGTTCAAGCGATTCTCCTGCCTCAGCCTTCTGAGTAGCTGGGATTACAAGTGCCTGCCACCACACCCAGCTAATTTTTATATTTTTAGTGGAGATGGGGTTTCATCATGTTGGCCAGGCTGGTCTTGAACTCCTGACCTCAAGTGATCCTCCCACCTCGGCCTCCCCAAGTGCTGGGATTACAGGCATGGGCCACTGTGCCTGGCCTAAATTTGAATTTTAGGAGCTTTGTAGTATTCCATCAAATGAATATAAGAAAATATATTTACCCAACTATTATTATTGGACATTTAGGTAGTGTCTACTTTTTCAGTACTACAAATAACATATAAAGCTTTGTGCAAAATCATGATTATGTCTTTAGGTTAAATTGAATTTCTGGATCAAAGTGTATCACCATTTTTAACATGTTCCATACACATTACCAAATGATTATGCAGAATTTGATGGTGTCTTCCTGATGTGCAGTAGAATGTGAAGTTTTATGATGAATTATACTTTTTGATAATAACTTATAATTTGTTCTTAAAGTACTTTGACAGTAAGCTTCAACTACTGAATTAGATGAACTATTATGTATTTTGGAATCATAGGAAAGCCATAATCTGTTCCTCTTAAATGGTCTTGCTTAAAAAAAATGTCCAAGGAAAGCATTTTTACTGATAAAATGAGTTGTTAATTAACTCTGTGGAAATCATCATCCTGTGTTCAAGAGCAGATTTAACTAGGTTATAGCATTAACTTTATTAACAGTTTAATTTATTGCAGGATCCTGTAGCATGGAGTGATGTTACCAGTTTTGATATTTCTGATGCTGCTGCTTCTCCTGTCAAATCCACCCCAGTTAAATTAATGAGAATTCAGCACAATGAAGGAGCCACGGAATGCCAATTTAACGTCAGTCTTGTACTTGAAGGGAAAAAAAACACTTGTAATGGTGGCAACAGTGAAGCTGTTCCTTTAACATCCCCAAATATAGCCAAGTTTAGCACTCCACCAGCCATCCTCAGAAAGAAGAGAAAAATGCGAGTGGGTCATTCCCCAGGCAGCGAACTTAGGGATGGCTCATTGAACGATGGTGGTAATACGGCGCTAAAACATACACCACTGAAAACACTACCATTTTCTCCTTCACAGGTAGTGGTGTTGATTTTGTTTATGTTTCTGAATGTCAGTGAGTTACATTAAATTAGATCTTTAACATCCTTACTAGCAGTTGGTAGCTTTGATAACATATGAAAATAATGTGTTTAAATGTATACTTGAGAATACTGAACTCTGAGAGAATAGAAAGTATCTCACAAAATGTAGTAGCTGCAAATATTGATTGATTGATTGATTGATTGATTGATTTAATTCATTTATATTTTGGAGACAGGGTCTCACTTTGTTGCCCAGGTTGGAGTGCAATGGCACAAACACGGCTCACTGCAGCCTCAACCACCCAGGCTCAAGTGATCTTCCTGCCTCAGCCCCCCAAGTAGCCTGGACTATAGATGCGTGCCATCACACCTAGCTAATTTTGTATTTTTTGTAGAGATGGGGTTTTACCATGTTGCCCAAGCTGGTCTTGAACTCCTGAGCTCAAGTAATCCACCTGCCTTGGCTCCCAAAGTGTTGGGATTACAGGCGTGAGCCACTGCTCCCAGTTCTGCACGATATTATACTACAGTTTTTAGAGGGACATTTTCTTTATCTTGTAGTCCCATATCTTTATAGAACTCATCAGAAAACAAGCCTGGAAAGGTAACATTGATTTGCCCAAAGTTACCTAATGCAAGGCTGAGACTAAGATCCGGTTTCCTGACTGACTACTGTTCGATAGATATACCTGATAAAGTTTAAAGTGGCTTTACCTATTTAGAGTAATGTATTTAGTTTGCCCACTGAGTTTTTCCTTTTAATGTTCTTTGGAAGAAACTTAGATCATTGCTTACTGTAAGAATTTAATGTGTCAAGAGGTTTCCTAAGGATGTCCAGAACTACCTACTTACTTTCTCCTCTTGCAATATCCCTGGACAGTAGATGTTTATGTTAGGACAGTTTCCTATTGAACACTTGCTATGCTCCAGGCTGTTTGCCAAACACTTTTTTTGTTTTTTTTTTTGAGATGGAGTTTTGCTCTTGTTGCCCAGGCTGGGATGCAATGGCACCATCTTGGCTCACCGCAACTTCTGCCTCCCAGGTTCAAGTGATTCTCCTGGCTCAGCCTCCCGAGTAGCTGGGATTACAGGCATGCGCCACCACGCCCGGCTAATTTTGTATTTTTAGTAGAGACAGAGTTTCTCCATGTTGGTCAGGCTGGTCTTGAACTCCCGACCTTAGGTGATCTGCCCGCCTCGGCCTCCCAAAGTGCTGGGATTACAGGCGTGAGTCATTGCGCCCGGCCTCCAAACACTTTTCTTATAGCATCTCAGTTAATGCTCTTTCGAAAGGAGTTAGGTGGACTAAAATTCTGAAGTTGAGCCACTTGTCAAAGCCAACAGTTAGTAAGAGATGGAGCTGATGTTTTCTGAAAGTGTTTGGCAGAGGCTACAAAGTTTAAGGAGGAAGAAGGGAGTTTAATGGTCAAATAAACATGGAGAATGCTGGGATATTATTGGAGGTATATTTTGAGGCTAGGGAGATAAGTAGGATCTGGCAGAACACAGATCTCTAAAAATTGTGCACCCATGCTTCAGGGGATGCCATTTGTGTAGACTACAATGTGAATAGTCTGTTCACCCCCAGCCCTGCTCTCAGAGCTAAAAAGCACTGGAGAAAGTGAAGTAGGCTTGGGCATACTAGCAGTTTTCTATTCTGGAGTTTTGCGTGCTAGCAATTTTTGTTGAAGTGTGAATTCTAAGGTAGAAGTGGCTGAAAAATGCTTGTTTCCCATGGCAAACTGCTTGGATTTTATCCTGTAAAAGAGAGTTTGATTACTAATCTTAGGGTAAAATAAATTCAAGTATTCAGAGCCAGAAGTGATAGAGCTAGACTTCATTCTAGTTATAAGTAGCTTTGAAGCCATTTCTATGGCTTCATATCACTGTTTCTAATCTTTTGATTACAAAAATAAATTAGTATTTCACAATTGTATTGTGAATACAATTAGTATTTCACAATTGTAAATTATATAATTTAGAAAATGGACTCTGTTATGCCAGTTTTGACTGCTTAGAGGTTCTGTTCTGTGTTCTAGATAGGCAAATTTGCCAGACAGCTGTATTTCTTATCAGCAAAGCATTATTAGTATATTCTAAATTAAAATACTCTCATAGAAAAAGCCACTTAAGGTCATTTATTAATAAGAGCTAAAAAACTTGTTTTTTCAGTTACACACTGTTGTACAAAACTGTTACATTTTACACAGCAGCTGTTTATGGTTTCTATAGATCTCTATTTGATAATATACTGTTTTTTAAATTTTTAGTATTTTTTTGTAACTTTTGAATATTTGTTAAATGTTTCTTGAATTCCTATATGTGCTAAACACTGTTCTAAGAGCTGCGGAGACAAAAACGAACAAACCAGACAAAAATTCCTACCCTCATGGAACATAATTTCCATGGAGTATAAGTGTAATATTATTCATAAGCTTTTTTTAAGAGGTATGAAGAAATAATTTGAAAATCTTATCAGTTTAATATTTGTGTAGGGATTTTGATGTTCTAGAAGTCGTCTTTAAACTCTCTTCCCTTTTTAGTTTTTTAACACATGTCCTGGTAATGAACAGCTTAATATAGAAAATCCTTCATTTACATCAACCCCTATTTGTGGGCAGAAAGTTCTCATTACAACTCCTCTTCATAAGGAAACAACTCCCAAAGATCAAAAGGAAAATGTAGGGTAAGTAGGTATTAAATAATTGTTTTAGAGAAAATGGGGAGCACAATGTCAAAGTAGATTAGCTTTTTGTGCATATAAATAGCATGTATCATAATTCCTATTCCTACAGGACTTATAATATATATATATTTTTTTTTTGAGATGGAATTTCGCTCTCGTTGCCCAGGCTGGAGCGCAATGGTGAGATCTCGGCTCACTGCAACCTCCACCTCCCGGGTTCAAATGATTCTCCTGCCTCAGCCTCCCGAGTAGCTGGGATTACAGGCATGTGCCACCATGCCTGGTTAATATTGTGTATGTAGTAGAGATGGGATTTCACTATGTTGGCCAGTCTGGTCTTGGACTTCTGACCTCAGGTGATCTGCCCATCTCAGCCTCCCGAAGTGCTGGGATTATAGGTGTGAACCACTGTGGC
The DNA here is from genome assembly GCF_028885655.2 of Pongo abelii. Taxonomy (NCBI): domain Eukaryota; kingdom Metazoa; phylum Chordata; class Mammalia; order Primates; family Hominidae; genus Pongo; species Pongo abelii. Next base: position 81,683,965 of record NC_071992.2, on the reverse strand, counting down.
CGGCCAGAATTTTTTTTTTTAATCATAACCTTATGTTTTCTCCTTAGGACAGTGAAAACCAACTTAAATATAGTATCAAACTTTGATTTCAATCAAAACATTTCTAGTACTTTTTTCTATATTAATTCTTTTTTTCTATTTTAAGATGATTGATTGAAATCAGAATTACCATAGGTGGGCATACTTTAAAATAGTCTTAGAGTGTTTAAATGAAGCATATATATATGTGTAAGAAAATTTAGCGTGTGCTTAAATTGCTTTGCTTTCATTAACTTGTATGAAATCAGATCGTGACTATAACGTAAATATCTAAATGACTGGATAGGTTTAGAACACCTACTATTAGAAGATCTATACTGGGTACCACACCAAGAACTCCTACTCCTTTTAAGAATGCGCTTGCTGCTCAGGAGAAAAAATATGGACCTCTTAAAATTGTGGTATGTATATTCATTTTATTTTTAATAATTTTCCTAATTTTAATAAAACACAAATTATGATTTTTATCACTTTGATTTTTAACATTTAAAAAAAGATATTTACTGAAACAGATACAAAGCTTTATCTTTTGATTTTCAAGGTTTCTTTTTGTTTTTTTTTTTTTGAGATGGAGTCTCACTTTGTCGCCCAGGCTAGAGTGAAGTGGCGTGATCTCAGCTCACTGTAACCTCCACCCCCTGGGTTCAAGTGATCCTCATGCCTCAGCCTCCTGAGTAGCTGGTATTACAGGTGCCCGCCACCACATCCAGCTAATTTTTGTATTTTTAGTAGAGATGGGATTTCACCACATTGGCCAGCCTGGTCTTGAACTCCTGACCTCAGGTGATCCACCCCGCCCTCGGCCTCCCAAAGTGCTAGGATTACAGGCGTGAGCCACCACACCTGGCCTAATTTTCAAGTTTGAATTTGTGTTCACCTTTTTCTTTAACTTGTAAATAAACCCTTGCTTGGCTGTTTTGAATTCTTAACTTTATAGCATCTAGAAAAAACAGATCAGGTGTCATTGGAACTCTTTTCCTTTTTTTCTTTTTTCTTTTTTTTTTTTTTTGAGACGCAGTCTTGCTCTGTCACCAGGATGGAGTGCAGTGGCTCATTCTCGGCTCACTGCAACCTCCGCCTCCTGGGTTCAAGCGATTCTCCCCCAGCCTCCTGAGTAGCTTGGACTACAGGCTTGCACCACCACGCCCAGCTAATTTTTGTATTTTTGGTAGAAATGGGGTTTCACCATGTTGGCCAGGATGGTCTCGATCTCCTGACCTCATGATCCACCCCACTTCGGCCTCCCAAAGTGCTGGGATTACAAGAGTGAGCCACTGCGCCCTGTTGGAACACTTTTCTTAATACTGAAATATACATTTTAGTAGTTTCAGTCGTGGTTACATGTATTAGAATAAAATAATTTTAATATTTTGATATACTGAAGCACTTTCATGATAATATTTAGGAAACTAATCAGGGTACCTCTTTAGGAAACTAATTAGGAAAAGGCCCAGTTTCCTTTTCTATGCAAAGGAGATCATAAAACACACCCCAAATTGTTATTGTGAAGCTGAAAGAGATGATGTAATTAAAGGGGCTTTTCTGAGTTTCAAGTAGTGTGTGCTTGGTTGCTGCTATTATTCTAATAATAGTATTTGTGGTAGTAGTTCACGAATGAATAGGACTGGGAAGTGTTCTAGTTACTGTGCTTTCATATATCTTACCGCCTTTGAAATACCTTGGAAAAGTGATGGGCATTTTAGGCAGATACAGATTTCTGGCAAGTTCTTTAGAAATATGATTTTTAAAATATTGGTCACTTCCAGGGTTTTTTAGTTATGTTCTTCTGTTTTTAGTCACTTTTTGGTTAGATTCATTAACAAATTCTAGTTTACTTGATTTAATTAATTTTTTGCCCAAAAGCATGTTACACATGCACATCTTCTAGTCTTTTCTTTTTCAAAATACTGTGTTAAAGGGTACGTAGTAGGGTTGATCAAGTCTTTTTGTCATTTAGCTCCATGTACTGCTGTGAACAATCATATTTCCTTTAGAGCTTCCTAGAGTTTTTATTTATGCATATACATAAATAAAACAAGAGTATGACCACACTTTATTATTTTATAACACTCTTTTTTAATTTAACCAAGTAAATGTATATATTTATCCCATAATTTTTAAGGTTTACATAATACTCCATTGTATGGAATTACCTGATTGATTTAGGCTGTTTCAGTGTTTTGCTGTTTATTTTAAAAATTCATCATTAATTCAGCAAATATTGATTGAGTGCCTAATAGGTTCCAGGCACTGTACTAGGCTTTAGGGATGGAAAGAATGTTGAAAAGGTCAAGTATGGTTCCTGCCTTCATAGGGGCATGTAGACTAATTGGGGATTAGACAAGTAAACAATGATTTGAAAGCATTTAAAAATTCTGCAGTGAGTCAGGGTCATTTGGTCAACATATAAGTGGAATAAAAATTATAATTTGATAGCTGGGTGTGGTAGTATGCTCTTGTAGTAGTCCCAGGAGGTTTGTTTGAGCCTGGGAAGTGGAGTCTACAGTGAGTGGTGATGAAGCCACTGCACTCCAGCCTAAAGGACAGAGTGCAGCTGTTTGAAAAAAAAAGACAAAAACAAAAGTATCATTTGTAATAGGTTTCGAATACCTAAAGTCCTCGTCAGTTTGTTTACTAGCCTTCTGACATTTTAAATTTAATACCAGCAGCACTCACAGCTCTTTGGATAGAATTTGACGATTGCCAAAATAGATTACTTGCATCAGCAATTTAAGATAAAAGGAAGGCAATGAGTTATAAATTAAAATTCCTAGAATATCTATATGCTCATACATCTCTTTGCAGTAAGCTGACTTTTCATTTCTCCTGCTCCTCCTCCAGTTATTTACTGAGCATCTACTGTACGCTAACCACTTAGCTTTCTTTTGTATCTTACTATGAGTCAAATGCACTTCTTGGAGATTGGCTTTGGAATTTTAATCAGGTATATCTTAAATATCTGTTGCCCTTTTAATAAACTGATTCTTTTAATATTTACTATAAATTACTCAAAAGGCTAAAAACTGTAGAAATGTTAAGTTTGGTAGTATCAAACCTGAAAAGTATTAATTGCAGGAGTTCTTTGCTTTTGACACATTAGAACAATTAGGAGAATAATTCTTGCTAGTGAATGAATTAATCTGTCTTAGCCCTATTCTAGGACATTTGTATTCTTAAAGGGGGAAAAACCTCCAGATCTTTTTAAGAATACTAAACTAGATCAAGAAAATGTGGGCTGGATGCAGTGGCTCATGCCTGTAATTCCAGCACTTTGGGAGATCAAGACAGGCAGATCATTTGAGCTCAGGAATTCAAGACCAGCCTGGGCAACATGATGAAACCCCATCTCTACCGAAAATACAAACAATGAGCTGGGCATGGTGGTGTGCACCTGCGGCTCTGGCTACTTGGGAGACTGAGGTGGGAGGATCGCTTGACCCTGGGAGGTAGAGGTTGCAGTGAGCTGATATTATGCCACTGCACTCTAGCCTGGGTGACAGAGTGAGACCCCACCTCAAAAAAAAATTAAGGGGAAAAAAAAAGAAAATGCGGTGCATCTACACCATAGAATACTGTACAGCCATAAAAAAGAATGAGGTCATGTCCTTTGCAAGGACATGGATAGAGCTGGAAGCCATTATCCTCAGCAAAGCAACACAGAAACAGAAAACCAAATACTGCATGTTCTCATTTATAAATGAGAGCTAAATGATGGGAACATGTGGACATATAGAGAGGAACAGCACACACTGGGGCCTTTCAGAGAGTGGAAGGTGGGAAGAGAGAGGATCAGGAAAAATAACTAATGGGTACTAGGCTTAATACTTGGGTGATGAAATAATCTTTTTTCTTTTTTTGAGACGGAGTTTCACTCTTGTTGCCCAGGCTAGAGTGTAGTGGCGCGATCTCGGCTCACTGCAACCTCTGCCTTCTAGTTTCAAGTGATTCTCCTGCCTCAGCTTCCCAAGTAGCTGGGATTACAGGTGCCCACCACCACCCCGGCTAATTTTTGTATTTTTAGTAGAGACGGGGTTTCACCATGTTAGCCAGGATGGTCTTGAACTCCTGACCGAGGCCCGCCTTGGCCTCCCAAAGTGTTGAGATTACAGGCGTGAGCCCCTGCACCTGGCTGGGTGATGAAATAACCTATACAACAACCCCCCATGTTTACTTATGTAACAAACGTGCACTTGGACCCTTGAACATGAAAGTTAATTTGAAAAAAGAATACTTTATGTTCTTGGTGAAATACCATCATTTAAAAGCTCTTTGAGGCTGGGTGCGGTGGCTCACACCTGTGATCCCAGCACTTTGGGAGGCTGAGGTGGGCAAATCACCTCCTGAGGTCAGGAGTTCGAGACCACCTTGGCCAACATGGTGAAACCCCGTCTCTAGTAAAAATACAAAAAATTAGCCAGGTGTTGTGGTAGGTGTCTATGATCCCAGCTACTCGGGAGGCTGAGGCAGGAGAATCGGTTGAACCAGAGGGTGGGGGTGGGGTGTGGAGGTTGCAGTGAACTGAGATTATGCTACTACACTCCAGCCTGGGTGACAGAGCAAGATTCCATCTCAATAAATAAATAAGTAAATAATAATAATAATAATAATCAGCTCTTTGAGAAGTATACAGAAACACTAACATAATTCCTATATGTCTCAGTCTAGATGAGAATACTTTTAACATTTTGTTTTCGTCTTAAAAGTTTTTGTAAGTGCTGTGAAATCTCATTTATATATGAATACTATTCTCTCTAACTTTGCTGGCTGGGGACATAAGCTGCTGGTGTTTTTTTGTTTTTTGTTTTTTGGTTTTTTTTTGAGACGGAGTCTGGCTCTGTCGCCCAGGCTGGAGTCCAGTGGCGTGATCTCGGCTCACTGCAACCTCTGCCTCCTGGGTTCAAGCAATTCTCCTGCCTCAGCCTCCCGGGGTGCACACCACCACCCTTGGCTAATTTTTGTGTTTTTAGTAGAGATGGGGTTTCATCATGTTGGCCAGGATGGTCACAATCTCCTGACTTCGTGATCCACCCGCCTCGGTCTCCCAAAGTGCTGGGATTATAGGCGTGAGCCACCATGCCCGGCAGCTGCTGGTTATTAAGTGCTGCCAGTTCTTTTATTTAGTAGAGGTTTGATTACCTTTTCAAGTATATCTTGGTTATGAAAGGTGTAAGTTAGATACAATTTTTAAATTTTTTCTGGGTCATAAGTTGTGCTCACCTGTTGGACAGAAAGCCAGATGAATAGTATTTTGAGACTATTTCATCACTCAGCTCACACTCAAGTGTCTATCTCTCTGTAACCTACCCTCCCACACTATACACACACACTCACTCTCTCTGTCTTCTTGGATACTGTGTCAGCTCTTTGCTTAGGCTAGGTATACAAAGATGAAAATGACCTGATCATTGCTCTCAAGTATCTCACAATCTTAGTGGTAACAGAAACATGTTAACTAGTAATTACATACTATGTAATAAGTACAATAAAAGTAGAATAAGAGCTAGTGTATTCCCAATATGTTCTATATTTCCTGTTTTTATGTAAAAAAAACTTGAGAAATAACATCTTTCTTTTCTGTTTAATTCTGAAGATCCTGACCTGAAGCAGGAGCTACAGTGGTTTCCCCAAAAGGAAGATTTTTGTTTAGTAGCCTAGAAATAAGAAATTGCTATTCTTTACTCAGTACTTGCAAATGTATAATATTGTTTTGCCATAACATGGATTAATTAAATTAATATATCTATAGGGGCTAGGAGAAAATTATGACAATAATGGAAAAGTATAAAAGATGGGTTTCCTATATATAGGGAGAAAAAGGAATTGCTATAAATGACTTTTTACAACATTTTAAAAAACAATTTAGTCCCAGCCACTTGCCTTCTTGGAAGAAGATATTCGGGAAGTTTTAAAAGAAGAAACTGGAACAGACCTATTCCTCAAAGAGGAAGATGAACCTGCTTACAAAAGCTGCAAACAAGAGGTAATCTTCTAGTATTATTGTTAATAAAAGTCTTATTGTATCCAAGAGACTTTGCCATAAAGCTTCTACATAAATTACTCATTCTAGAATACCGCTTCTGGGAAGAAAGTCAGAAAATCACTAGTCTTAGATAATTGGGAAAAAGAAGAATCAGGCACTCAACTGTTGACTGAAGACATTTCAGACATGCAGGTTTGTAAAGAATTATTATTGTTATTTTAAATGGTTGCTTCAAGTCCTAGAGGTTCTTATTTCTTACTCATTGTGTAGCCAGTTCATTAGAGATTCATGGAGGATTTTTATCTTAGTATCATTTTGCCTAATTCACAGAGAAACTATTCACTGTAGAGAATATTTTATTTACTTTTTTTTATATTTCTTTTGTTATGAGAGGAGTTAGCTGCCTTATATCTGATGTCAAAAAATCGTAGTTCTTAAGATTTTAAATATCAAAGTTTATCTCTGGTTCATTTCCAAAATACTTAATATTACTACATTACTAGAAATTTCATCAGAGCCAAATGCTTTCTTGGAGGGAAATAAACAGGGCTTCCATTACCACTTACTCAGTAGTCCCTCCATTTGTCTCCATTTTTGAATTAGTTATTTTCCTCTTTCTTTTTTCTCTCTTAGTCAGAAAATATATTTACTACATCCTTATTAATGATACCATTATTGGAAATACATGACAATAGGTGCAACTTGATTCCTGAAAAACAAGATATAAATTCAACCAACAAAACATATACACTTACTAAAAAGAAACCAAACCCTAACACTTCCAAAGTTGTCAAATTGGAAAAGAATCTTCAGGTATGGATTTATAAATTTCTTTAGTGATTTTTGTTTTTGTTTAATCAATGATCACTTTGGATTTACTGATCACAAATTATACTTTTAAATTCAAATTTGATTGTAACAGTAACTAAACATTTACCATTATTTTGTCACTCACATTTGGGTTTGAGAGACTCATTCATTAGAGCACATATAAACTAAACAATTGGAGCTGTAACCAAAGACTCGTCTGGTGATTTCCTAAGCACTGTATCTTTTTTAAACTAAAGATACATAAATCTACTTCTGGCACCTCTTCTCCTGTAACAAATATGTATAGCCCTAATTGCTATTCTGAAAAAGGGTAAGTGGTTGGAAGCAGTTTCAGCATGATTTTGTTGGTACTATGGTTTCCAGTGAACCTTTTGGCTCAGAAGTTGTAAAACAAAGTCCTTTTTTTTTCTGTTGGGATGCGACCAGTGTGTAACTGCAAATGAAGGTTGGAAAAATTTTTACTGCATTAAGAGTTTACCCCAGAGAATTTGAGAGTTCATTGAGTAGGAAATTTTCTTCTTTATGCCACAGTGACTGCAGCACTAGTATTCCTGATATTGGAAGCATACCTTGAAAACATCTTTGGCAATCACATATGACCACCTTACATCTGTTTTCAGCCACTGCTTTCTAAGAGCCATGTAGCACATTCTCTTAATCCATGTAAAATGATTTGAGTTCCTGGCGTTTAATTAACATAGAACTTTTGGGGAAAGTTATTATATAGACGATCATGTCTATAACATAGTAATCTTTATAATAAGGGAAGGAAAAAAACATAAGCTTGATTTTTTGTTATGAATATATTTCCTAATTTGTAAATAAAGCATTCTTGGCTCATTTTTTGACATTACATCCTCTCTTTAAACCTTTTGCAAAATTTTGAAGCAATAAAGACTAACATTTATTTCCATGTTAAGATTCATTTGATTTGGGGGGAATTATTGGGGACAAGATTTTAAACTGCCTCCTTAGGCCTGTAAGCAATATAGATAGCTAAAATAATTGACTTTTTAAAAACTTGATCAAAAATATTTCAGTATATATTTTAAAACATTATTATTAAAAAAATACAATGCCATTGTTAAAACATTTTTATAATTATTGTTTATAAAATATCTAATCAGTTAAAATAACTGACTTTAAGAGTCTAATTGTGATATAATATGGATAGCTATTTTAATAATTTTCACATCATTATTAATATTTCCTTTCTAGTCAAATTGTGAATGGGAAACAGTGGTTTATGGGAAGACAGAAGACCAACTTATTATGACTGAACAAGCAAGAAGATATCTGAGTACTTACACAGCTACCAGTAGTACTTCAAGAGCTCTCATACTGTAATTGTTATTAAAATTGATGAAATGCCCCACTCCTTTACTGCAATCTCTACTAAATTAGGTTGCAGTGAAATTTTTCTCAATTAGTTGTTTTTAAAGTTGTAAGATAGCCCTTTTAATACAGCATCTTTTTTCTATTCTATGTAGTAGGCAGAAAGCTAGTAAGTCACTTAAGGGGTAGACAGTTTCATAGTTTATTTTTTAAGAGATGAGATTTTAAAAAATTGTTTTTAAAGAACAAGATGGGAAAATAATAGAATGTTCATGGATTTCTAAAAGTAAATTCTCATATATTTTCTTCACAAGATATATGTTGCTACTCTCTTGATGCTGCAGTTTTGTTATAGATAGGTGTATGAGTATATATGATTTCTGAAATTAGTCTATGTATGGAAAGCACACATGATTTTATGAAGTACTTTTGCCCATGTGCTGATTTACTTAGGCTACCATTTACAAAGAAACACATTGAAAAGGAATTTAAAGGAAGGATAGAAAGTTGCACTACTAATTTTTTGTTTTTTTTTTTTCAGAAGCAGTAAAATTAACTACAGTGTTAAATGTATTTATTTGAGCATAGTACTGAAAACAAAAAGCATTCAAAAAAGAGTTTTTTCTTCTTTATTAGTAAATAGTATTTTCTTAATCTCAGAGGAGCTGAGAGTTTTGTTGAATGTATTGTACAGTATGTAGGAGCAGGAGAAATTTGTAAATTGGAAAGAAGTCTGTTTTTATAATTTATTTTTATTTTTAAAGCTTAAATGTAGATATTTATATGTATACAGGGTGCCTAGAAGCCAATGTTGTTTCCTGTTATTACAGCTAACACAGTAAAGAATAATTTTGACTTTAAGTATGAAACAGTAGTAAGTTATAGCTGCAAAGAATACAATATCTATACTGTATGTCACATCTACCTAAATGTTGCACTATGCCCTTTAAATCATGTTGGTTATAAAGTAGTTCTAAAAATGTACTAAATAATAATTTAATATTTTCTTTTTAAATTATATCGGGGGTGGTCATATACATTAATCTGGTGATTTGTATATGTGTTTGAAATTTTTGCATTTTGTTTAAAAAATAATATGGTACCTTGGTCCCTAAAAACAGTCTGCACTTAGAAGTTTATATTTACTCAGTGTTTCAGAAGTGGAGAACATTATCTTTTATTTATAAAAATATTTTGTCCTTTTTTAAATGTTTTGTGTTTCTCTACAGGTTACAACAGTTGCTTCAGTTGCCTGTTTTAGGTGTTTGCACTTATTTTATTTCTTCTTGAAAGAATTTTTATTTGCTTTTGTGGTAGAGATTATATGTAATTTTTTTTCAGTCATATAATGGTGTGCTGTCAACTTAAACACTGACAGGTAAATAGGATTGTACACTGTAGTTTGAATTATTTATAATTGACACACTCTCTCCCTCTCCACTCCTGAAGTATGCTGCTATAGAAAATAGCAGAATAGGCTTGCTGCTACGAGAGAAGGAAAGAGCGACCACCACTTGCACTGTGTGAAAAGATAAAAAACAAATGATGGCAAGTTCTCAAGTTAACTAAATGGAATCAACCATTACCAGGCAAATTCTTACAAATACCAAAATACTACTATGCCTTATAAAACAAAATGAAAGCAGGTTAAGATTTTCTGCTCTATTTGTATGTTAATAGAAATGGAAATACTAAGTATTTTAATGCTTAGCTCTTGAACAGTGGACCTAAAAGGGTTTTAAGCTATTTAAATCTACTTGCTAGTTTTTGCATATTATATATATATATATATATTTATATATATATATAGTGAGAAGTGAAGAAAATGTATGGTACTAAGATTATGCCTTATTGATAAATAGATAAACCAATTTGAATCCTCTTAGCATGTTTAAGTATGTTGATTGCTTCCTAATTAATGAACTTCTCACAGAAATTTCACTTAGTGAAACCAATGATTGTAGCAAACTCATACTGGATCATTTCAGTTACCTTGAACTAATAGCACATAATGGTTTTTTGTTGTTGTTTTTAATGTAGCCCTTACCTGGATATACATAGTCTGCAATCACCAAAGTATAATATCTTGTAAGAGCTATATTTTTTAAAGCATATTTTTTCTTGAGCATTAAATTATCCTAAATGGTAATATATTGTGGATAAGTCTGGGCTTATTGGACATAATACATATTTGGGTTGGTATTGGTTGAATCCTTCAGTTAACTGCTTTGTTGCTTTTTGCAAGATTTTTTATCTTAAACATGTCAGGCATCTTAAGTCACCTTTATACTGTTTTGTTCCTCTGAGTTTCTTTCAGTATGTTATACAAATGCCAGACATACATGTAGCAGCCATACTTGCATGGAAACTGACTACACTTACATAATACTGCATTTTATTGTAAGGTTTTCACATTAATACAGCAGTTACCCTGACTAAATTGAGTTTTGTGATATATGGAAAACTTCATTGTAAGAGAATCTTGCATACAATGTCGACATATTAACATCCAAAATAAAGCATCTGTGTACAAGCTGACTTGGCATTGCTCATTCACTTGGTTTTGTGCTTTATAAGGACTGATAGACTCCTTAGAGACTTAACATTCTGTTCTTAGGCCTTTTTTCTCATTTAGAACTCTCTTTACGGTGATTTTACCAATAAATACAACATTGCGCCTTTATTGAGCCTCATTTAAAACCAGATTTTCAGCTGTCTTTCAGATACTTTCACATGACACTTCCTGTTGGCGCCTTAAACACATGTTCAAAGCAGATTTCGTCTTTTTCCCAACTTTGACCTGCCCTTTGTTCTGTCACTTAGTGATATTGCCTTCCCTTCATTTACCCACTGAGTAATCACCCACCTCCACATTGAAGTCAGCTGTGAATTCTCAGCCTGCAAATGGCCTCTGTCTCCATTCTATAGAAGTGTCAAGAAATTGAGCAGTGTCATAAGGGTGTCATCTGGGAAAGGCACACTGGTCATCCAGGCAGGGCTGTTTGGTATTATATTACCTCAGTAAATTCATCACCATCTAGATTCTATCTTTAGCCTTGTAGGCTCAGAAGTCTGAGGGAATTAACTCATTAAAAATGAGTTTACCTCAGTAGAAGGCTTACATCAAGTTTATGACTGATATATGAAATTATAATGCCAGTCTCTTAATTTATAGCATGAAATAAAACTGCTGAGAGGACTAGGCACATTTTCTCCTTATATGTAAACAGCAACAAATATAAAAAACAGACGTTCCATAGTTCTCTGTTGCCTAAATAATAATACTTTTCCTCCTCCTTCACTCCCTAACCTGGACATGACCAACTTTTCCACACTTCATTTTTCAGTCATACTGGCGACTTGGATCTCCCAGGAACATATGTGCACACTCCTATCTCCAGGCCCGTGTTTGTAATACCCTCTTTGCATGACTTTTTTTTTTTTTTTTTTTTTTTGAGATGGAGTCTCACTCTGTCACCCAGGCTGGAGTGCAGTGGCACCGTCTCAGCTCACTGCAACCTCCACCTCCCAGGTTCAAGCAATTCTCCTACCTCAGCCTCTGGAGTAGCTGGGATTACAGGTGTGCACCTCCACGCCCGGCTAATTTTTGTATTTTTAGTAGATGGGGTTTCACCATGTTGGCCAGGCTGGTCTCCAACTCCTGACCTCAACTGATCTGTCCGCCTCAGCCTCCCAAAGTGCTGGGATGACAGGCGTGAGCCACCACGCCGGGCCCTCTTTGTATGACTTCTTTTCTTTGTCTCCCTAGCCTGTTAAAATCTTAGCCTTCAAGGCATGGGTCTGTGAGTCATTTCCTGATTATCCTAGTGCTTCCATAAAACTTTCCCACCAGACTACATTTCTGAAGAGTAGGGATTGCTATTTATAACTCCTTCATTTCTGTGTCTAGCATGGTGCTCAGAAAAATCTCGCCAAGTGTTAAATTTAAGTAATTGAAAAAATTAGTCATGACTCGGAATATTAACCGTACTTTTTTATACTATGAATTATAAATAGCTTTGATTTCTTAGTTATCTGCATGAAGCTAGTTTTGCTTCATAGCCAATAAATTGTATTACTTTCGTAAAATCTTTCAGTTCATTTTATAGCCAGATAATTTCCTGCTTGACTTATCCAGTTCTATAGTGGTAGGCTTGCCAGCCAATCAGACCTTTAATTTGTAATGTAAAACTGATGATAGTATTTGAAGACGTGCTTCCTGCTTGGTGAGAAGTGAAAATTTATTTTTAATTAAGTAGTAGGAGATAAATTGAACCAAGTGGAATTCTGTTGGAACATTGCACTTTCCCCTGGCTTTTTTTTTTTTAAATGAGTATGGATATTGTCAATAATATGTGAAATATATCAGTAGAAAATCAAGATAAAGTGCACTTGGAAAATACTTGTGTCTGATGTGCTAGGAAGAGAGTGTTTTTGAAAACATTTTAGTGTGTTGGTCTAATTACGTCAAAAGCTGTTGAGTCTGGAGCAAATAGTATTAAAAGTAGTAGTGTGTACTGCCCTTATTTCTGAAGTTTTCAGACCTAGTGTGCTTAACTCAAGTTCCAAGTACAGAATGTGCTAGGTTTGATTGGATTTTCCTGGCCAGCACAGGGAAAGAAGGCAGGAGATTCACTTTACTGTGATTTAACTACTGTGATTTTGCCAAACAAAGCTCAAAAGTTTTGAGCAGATTTGAACATAATGTCCTAAGCCCTAATATTGTTAGTTCTTACCTATTTATTCAGTTTAGCTAAGTGCTTACGATGCCCTGTGCTAGGCACTGCATATACTGTGGTAAACAGTGCATGACCTTTCCCTTAAGGAAGCTGATATTCTAGAAGGGGAGATGAATAAGTATGTAACAGAAATGTCTTTTCTCCTTTGGCCAAAAGTGAGATGGATCAAATAGCCAGGTTCCCTATTGTGTGTGTAGATGCTCATTTGTGAATAAAGGAATAGTTTGACTCTGCCCAGATGACATGGATTTTTTCCCTGTCTCATATTCAGAATTGACTGGAGTCTTGCATTGGAGTCTTGCATTACCCGGGAAGTTTGAGTACAGTGTGGCAGCTGCAGCCACACTCCACCCACTGTGCTAAAACCTTTACATACATTATCTCACTTAATCCTCACAATACCCCTATGAGGCAAACACTGTTATAATCCAGTTCTCTGGATGTGGAAACAGGGTTAAGAGGCTTTCCAAACTCACAATGAAATACTGAGCTGGGATTCAATCATCCAAGGTTTAGTTTGATTCTTTAAGCATAGGGCATGAAAGATTACATAGTGTATGATTCCCTTTATATAAAAGTACAAAAACAGGCAGAGCTAATGCATGTTGTTAGAAGTCAGGATAGTGATGGTCCTGGTGGTCCTGGGCAGGAGGGTTGGAAGGAGCACGGGGCAGTTCTGAGTGTGCAATACTCCACTTCTTGCACCAGGTACTGATTTCATGGATGTGTTCACAGTTTGTAAAAATCAAGCTCTACTATTAATGGTATGTATACTTTATCTACATTATGCCTTAATAACAAGTTTTAAAAATGAAAGCTAGGTTATAACAGGAAAATAAAAGTGCTCAGCCAGAACAAAATGTAATGAATCATTTTCTTTTCTTTCTTTTTTTTTTTTTGATACGGAGTCTCGCTCTGTCACCCAGCCTGGAGTGCGGTGGCACGATCTTGGCTCACTGCAACCTCCGCCTCCTGGGTTCAAGCAATTCTCCTGCCTCAGCCTCCCAAGCAGCTGGGACTACAGGTGTGCGCCACCTTGTGATCCACCCGCCTCGGCCTCCCAAAGTGTTGGGATTACAGGCATGAGCCACCACACCTGGCCAATGAATCATTTTCTGTATTCTTCCATTTATATGCTTACTTGTAAGAGTCTACAAAGCTAGCACTCAGAACTTTTCATTATTCTCCAGCATGTGTTAGGCCCATTTCTCCTGGTAAAATAAATTTATACTTAATTTTTACATGAATTTTTCCTTGAGCTACATATACTAAATTTTTATGTGTATGACCAAACTCTTTTTATTTCCTTGGTTTTTTGTTTGTTTGTTTTTTGGAGATGGGCTCTCACTCTGTCGCCCAGGCTGAAGTGCAGTGGTGAGATTTCAACTCACTGCAACCTCTGCTTCCTGGGCTCAAGTGATCCTCCTACCTCAGCCTCCTGGGTAGCTGGGACTACAGGCCCGAGTCATCATGCCTGGCTAACTTTTGTATTTTTGGTAGAGGCGGAGTTTCAGCATGTTGCCCAGGCTGGTCTTGAACTCCTAAGCTCAAGTGATCCACCTGAGCCTCCCAAAGTGCTGGGATTACAGGCATGAGCCACCTTGCCTGGCCTGTAAGTGCTAACTCTACCCCATTGCATGAATCCTTTACTCAAGCCAAGCTACACACTTGCAGTTCTCCATAAATATTCACAATTACCTATCTCTGATTCTCCACCTCAAAGTTCATACTTTCACTCCCGCCCCCACCAAAATATCCATATTCACCAAATCACTTGTCACGAGATAGGCATCTGTCTAATGTGGTCCACTAGTTACTTTGTACCTTATCAACTGCACTTCTTTATAACAGATATAAAGAAGAAACCTGGGTTGAATCTTTGGGAAGAACAATTATAAGTATTAGTGTAAATTTCTCATGCCTTTGGACTGTGGAATAAATAGATGGGCCATATTATATTGAGAGGTGGGATCATGAGGTTTGCCATAGAACCAAAATAATTGTGAATTAATTCACTTCCTCTATGCACATCTACAATCTGTTTCTATAACTATATTGAATCTAGAAAAATCAAATACTATTTCAATAAACTCTAGAGTCCTTTAAGTAAACGTTAAAATCAAACCCAGTATACAGTCAGGGCCATTATTATAATTGTCAACATATTTACCTCCTGGGCTCAAGCAATCCTTCTACCTCAGCCCCTACAAGTAGCTGAGACTACAGGTGCTCGCCACCATGCCTGGCTAATTTTTTTCTATTTTAATAAATTTAATTGAAAATTTGAGGTCAATTCTATCTCTTACAGAATGCGTAATTGCTAGACATAATATTTAAGGAAATTTGCTTATATGTATTGAACTATCTCCATGTATTTTAAACATACACTCTTTTATATGTGAAAGAGAAAATTAAAATTTAGAGAAATCTTGGGAAGTAACAGCTGCTTTTTACCAACAACAACAACAGCTTCTTCTTACTCTTTAAAATTAGCTAATTGGTAGCTGGGCGTTGTGGTGCGTGCCTGTAGTCCCAGCTACTGGGGAGGCTGAGGCACGAGAATCACTTGAACCTGGGAGGCAGAAGTTGCAGTGAGCGCCACTGCACTCCAGCCTGGGCAACAGAGTGAGACCCTGTCTCAAAAAAATAATAATAATTAAAATAAAAGTAAAAATATAAATAAATAAATAAAATTAGCTAATTGGTAACTTATTTCCTCTTTCCAGTACTCCCAGGTTAATATATGGCCCATTTTCCTGTCCCCTAGGCCCAGATCTGCTTATGAGATGGTGCCAAGCCTCCATTTCTGCCCATGTTGCAGTTCTCTCCACCCTTTCCTTCTTCCAGTATTATATAAAGTGAGGTAGCTCTCAGCTGAGGTGGGAGTAGTTGTAATTGCAGAAGCATTTCTTTCACAGTTGTTTAAAATGGAATGAGACAAGTTGGCATCTCTCGCCTGTTGGGGTATTATCACCTTTTCCAAGGTTGTGTATTATTTTTCAGAGCTGGGAGAATATCAGGTAAAATTCAGCCACCTGCAAATCGTCCTTTGAGGGAATTATGTTGTAAACCATGGAATAATGACTTAGGAACAACTTTCAATGATCACTCTCAGGGTTTCCACAGCATTTTGAAAAAGTCACTGCAGGAAAGGGTGCCTTTCCTTGGTGAGGAAGCCGTAACAGGAAATAGTCAATAGAAACCTTTGTCGGTTACTTAAACAATAAAAGGACTGTGGCAGCTTCCCAGTGGTATGAAGGAAAGCGTTTATGTGTTGCCTAGGCTGGATTTCCTGTAGTGATTTGTAAAAGCCAAATAATTGAGGGTGGCAAGTCCCTCTGATGACTGCAGGCCACCAGAGAGGCCAGCCCTGAGTAGTGAGGCGTGAAACACACACGTCGCCAGCCTTTTGTTCCATAAGCAGACCAGCTTGGGCAGGAGGTTCATCGGAGGCTGCTCTGAATGAGAAACTACAAAGTTATGAATGGCCCGTCTGCTCACAGGCCAGAGCCGTTGGATCTCTTGAGTCCTCTAACCTCTTTCCTAGTTTCTTTAATCCATTTCCTCCAAAATCAGATGTTATTAGGCATTGTTTTCTGAAGAAATAACCAAAGGATAGCACTCAGATAGAGTTGCTTTACTTAATTCCCATTTTAGCCATAAATTGCTACAGAAGGATTTGTAAAAACGAACAGCATTTACTAGTCTAAAAATCCCTTAAAAGTGGCATAAGAAAGGAAGGCATAGATTGTTTGTTGAAAAATGACAATAATATAATGGAAAGAAGCTGGTCTCCATAAGGAGCCAGAGCACTGCAGGGCTGGCATTAGGGGAATGATAAACGGCCTGGGTGATGCTCCGTGCTTTCCAGCACTAGTTTCTGCATAGTTTCATTTGGTCTTCACTGTAACTTCTGCAGGTAGCTATTAATATAATGATTCCATTTTACAGAGGAACAAACTGAAGACCAGAGAAGTTATTTGACCTGCCCAAGATCATACTGGCAGAGGTGGATTTATTGTAAAGCAAATGAAGCTTAAACATCAAGGCTTGTATGGACTCCTGTGAGCGCAGGGAGTCACACAGTGTGAGATATAGTAGGGGAAACCAGATTGCAATTGGAAAGCATTTCTATATAAGCATTTCTGGTAAATTGCCTAAAGAGCTCTTAGAATTAAAGATCGAAATCTCCACATCTCCAGAAATGTGTTGTGATTTCCTTTTTAATTACAAAGAAACAGTCAATTCTTCTAATTTTGTATTCTTAAAGAAAGGATCCCCAAATTGTAAAAGCTTTGAGCCCTGTAAAACCTGCATGTGCTTTTGCACACAGGTGGTAAGTCATAGAGCTGGGTTTTGAATTTCAGTCTTCTGATTCCAAGACCTATTCTATTTTCAGACTATGTCGAAACACAGAAAAGTATAAATAGGACATCAGAAAAGGCAGGGCATGAGAATTATAATTGTAATAATGTAAAACCTTATATCTGATAAAAGACTGAAAGGAAACACTTTCAGGCTAAGAACTATGTGTTAAAATGTGTAGATTAGTGATTTATCTTCTTTTTTTCCCTAAATTTTCTGAAATGCTATTTCAATAGTGTAAGACAAAACTGGACATAGAGAAGAATTTAAAATTTTTACTGATTTAACAGATTATAATACTAGTTGTTCAAATTTTAAATGTTTATAAAGCAAGGCCAAGTTACCAACAATCAAACTTATAAATTCAGATAAATTCTGGCAAATAGTTTATTTTCTCTGAAGGCATTGATATCTCATTTATATTTTCTTGATGGAAGAAGTAAGATGGAATTTTATTTCCAAATACCACTAGCTTGCATTTATTTTGCAGTAGATCCTTGACGTCCACTGTGCTTATATATTGTTTTTGTTTGTTTGTTTGTTTGGAGACACAGTCTCACTCTGTTCCCCGGGCTGTAGCGCAGTGGTATGATCTCGGCTCACTGCAACCTCCGCCTCCCAGGGTTCAAGCAATTCCACTGCCTCAGCCTCTCGACTAGCTGGGATTACGGGTGGGCACCACCATGCCTGGCTAATTTTTGTATTTTTAGTAGAGACAGGGTTTCACCATGTTGGCTAGTGTGGTCTTGAACTCCTGACTTCAAGTGATCTGCCCGCCTGGGCCTCTTAGAGTGCTGGGATTACAGGCGTGAACCACTGTGCCCAGCCAGTTTTTACATATAAAGTAGAACTAATGTTGCTTATCCCTTCTCTAACACCTAGTTTCATTTGTATATAAAGGAGGTGTTGATATTGCACAAAGGGTCAGAAAGAAGGCCAGGATTCTCATCCTAGAGAGAGATCTCTAGAGGAATGATAGATCTGACTGTAGCCTATGTTGGCTACCTTAACCTCTCCGAATTTCAGTCTTCTCTTCTATAGAATGGGAACAGGTATATCTTTGTTACTAACCTCTGAGTTAGGATGAAATGAGCTAATGAGTGTGTATGTGCCTATCAACTACAGAATTGTCTGCAAAGATGAGGCATTTGTATTGGCCAAATGACCAACTACTGTATTATTATATCAGGAAAACAAGTCATTGTAAATAGAAACCCTGCCTCAAATTTGCAGAAGAGACTGCCCAATTAGCAAAGGTATGGATGATCAAGAGGGCAGCAAATCATTTCTATCTCATTCAATACTGTAATTCAAGCACATAGTACAGTGCCTGGCATATAGTAGATGCTCAATAATTATTTGTGGAATAAATGTATACATGCATATATGCAAGAATGATTGAAATTTTGCCCTACTCCAATATTGGGCTCCAATATTAGAGGGTAATTTTAATCAATGGAGATGGAAGAATTGAATTTTAGGCAGAGAGAACAAAAATGAGTAAAAGGCTGGAGAATGGAAAATTAAGGACGTACTTAAGGAATGCCAAGTGGCTCCACTTTGGTTGAAGAAATCATGTGGTAAAAATGCACACTGAGGCCAGACCCTAAGGAGTCTTTAAAATCCTGGTAAGAGGTTGAACTTTTATACTGAAGGAGTTTGGGAGCCTATGAGTATGTGTTACAAACAGGAAAGTTTGTGCTGGCAATAGGCAAGACGGGCTACCAAGAAATGGCTCACATAGTGATCATTGGCCCCAAGCTTTAATACAGCTAGTGATTATAACTTATTCCCATCCAATCAATCAACAAGTATTTTACTGAGTGCCTCTGTGTGCAAGAGCCTGTGTGGACCATGTGTGGCAATCACAGAAGTACAAGACAAAAGTGAAGATTAGCATTGTTCACAGCTCCCCCAGAAAGATGGACATGTGCATGTGAAAAGTTTACCAAAAACACATGGCAGTTCCTGCTGTGGACCAAAGGAAGGGATAGAGACGGAGCACTTTAAGAGTTTGGGGGAAGATCAGATGCTAGGCCAGAGCAAAAAGTTGCCATAAAGGACATTATTGGGACCATGCTTGGGCTGCCATAATAAAATATTATGAACTGCGTAGCTTAAACAACAGACATTTATTTCTCACAGATCTGGAGGCTGGGAGTCCAAGATCAGGGTGCTGGCAAACTTGGTTTCTGGAGAGAATTCTCTTCCTGCCTTGCAAACAGCCATCTTCTTGATGTGTCCTCACATGGCCTTTCTTCTATGCATGTGTGGACAGGCAGGAGAGAGCTCTGGTGTCTCTTCTTATAAGGATACCAGTCCTGTCAGATCAGGACCCCATGCTCAGGACCTCATTTAACCTTAATTACTTCTTTAGAGGCCCCATCTCCAAATACAGCCATGCTAGGGGTTAGGGTTTCAACATGTGAATTGTAGAAAGACAGATTCAGTCCATGCAATTAGCAACACTTAAATAAAATTAATATATTAGATAATGGTATTGTATCAGAATTAACTTTCATGATTTTGATCTTTGTAGTATGATTATTTAAATGAATATTTTTGTTTCTAGTAAAGGAGCAGTATTTAGGGATAAAGGAGTAACTCTCAGTTCAAGGGAAATGTGTGTGCCTGTGCATATGCATGTACGTGTGCACACGCGTATGCATGTAAACATACAGAGAGAGAGGGAAAGAGGATAATAAAGCAAACATGGCTAAAACGTCAACAACTGGTGGACCTGGTTTGAAGAATGATTCAGAAATTTCTTGTATTGGTCAGGCACGGTGGCTCACACCTATAAACTCAGCATTTTGGGAGGCCAAGGTGGGTGTATCACCTGAGGTCAGTTCAAGACCAGCCTGGCCGACATGGTGAAACCCCAACTCTACTAAAAATACAAAATTAGCCAGGTGTGGTGGCATGTGCCTGTAATCCCAGCTACTCAGGAGGCTGAGGCAGGAGAATCGCTTGAACCCGGGAAGTGGAGGTTGCAGTGAGCCGAGATCACACCACTGCACTCCAGCCTGGGCAACAAGAGTGAAACTCCGTCTCAAAAAAAAAAAAAAAAAAAATGAAATTTCTTGTACTATTCTTGTTACATGTAGTGTTGAATCATTTCAAAATGAAAAGTTAAACAGGACATGTTTGAAGAAGCAAAAGAAGTCTGGAGTTCTGGAGGAGGTGGGAATAAGACTTTCCTCCGTTCTTCCTGGACATTGTGCCTCTAGCCTGGCCCCGCTACCCATGTCTTTGAAGGCTGCTCTTTGCGTCTGACCTCCCTTCTTTGAGACTAGCCAGTGGGTGATAAACCTCTGAAGTATTTAACCAATTTGAAGTAGTAAATGTAATTTATATATTTATTATTTTGTTTGCTGTTCACTTTCCAAAGAAGAAACTATATGAATGGCACCAGGGAGTCATAGTGAGTCTGGGGAATAGATGTGATGGTAACATCAAAATTTACCACAATTTCTGAGCACTTTAGATTTAGTGGTAGCTTCTTTGTGTAGTTTGGGTCCTTTATTTATTGCAATTACCTTTGCACCAACCTAATAGTTTTTCTCACTGTAACTTTTAATGATACGGTTTTTATTTTTTAAGACAGGGTCTTGCTATGTCACCCAGACTGGAGTGTGTGGTGAAATCATGGCTCACTGCAGCCTTGACCTCCCAGGCTCATGAGATTCTCCCACCTCAGCCTCCTGAGTAGCTAGAACCACAATGCACACCACCAAGCCTGGCTAATTTTTCTCTCTCTCTTTTTTTTTTTTTTTTTTCAGAGACAGGGTCTTGCTATGATGTGGTTTTAAAGGTAAATCTTTTCTCAAGCTTGCTGGTGGAGAAAGAATAGCATTGTTTCTCTAGAAAGAATAGTGTGTTTCCCTAGACCATAATACAAATTAAGGGTTGGGAGGCGGGTGGGATAGAAACATAGAGTGAGTGGAATTCATTAGATCTTTGCAATACCAAATATTGCCTGAATTTTAGAATTCAGTTTGAGATTTTTAAAAATCAATCTTTCAATCTGGGCAAATAATTAGAAATAAATGTTTTTCTTTGTTAAACAATAAATTGTATTGTATATATTTGAGGCTTAAAACATGATATTGGCTCGGCATGGTGGCTCATGCCTGTAATCCCAGCACTTTGGGAGGCCGAGGTGGCCGGATTGCTTGAGTCCAGGAGTTTGAGACTAGCCTGGGCAACATGGCGAAATCCTGTCTCTACTAAAAATACAAAAAAATTAGCTGGGTGCCTGTAGTCCCAGCTACTCAGGAGACTGAGGTAGGAGGATCACCTGAGCCTAGGTGGTTGAGACTACAGAGAGCTGAGATTGCGCCACACCACTGCTCTCCAGCGGGGGCTACAGGAGTGAGATCCTGTCTCAAAACAAAACAAAACAAAACAAAACAAAAAACAAAACAAAGCAAAACAAAACAAACTGTGATATTAAGGGATATGTATAGATAGTAAAATTGATACTATAGTAAAGCAAATTAACATGTACATTATCTCACATAGTTCCTTTTTTTGTGCGTGACAAGAGCAGCTAAAAATCTTATTTAACAAAAATTCCCAATACAGTACAATTTGATTAACTTTGGTCCTCACATTGTACTTGCTACATCTCCCTATTTTCTCTCTCTTCCCCTCCTCACTTGTCCCTGTTCTCTATCTTTGTATATTTGGGTTTTTTTTTTTTTAAGATTCCACATGTAAGTAAGATCATGCAGTATTTTTTCTTTCTGTGTCTGACTTATTTCACTTAGCATGATGTCCTCCAGGTCCTTTATATCCATGTTGTGGGAAATGGCAGGATCTCTCTCTCTCTCTCTTTTTTAAAGATGGAGTTTTGCTGGAGTGCAGTGGTGTGATCATAGCTCACTGCAGCCTCAAACTCCTGGGCTCAAGTGATTTTTGAACTTTAGCCTCCTGAGTAGCTGGGACTACAGTCATGCACCACCACACTCAGCTAATTTTTGTATTTTATTTTATTTTTTGTAAATATGAGGATCTCGCTATGTTGCCCAGGCTGGTCTCAAACTCCTGGCTTAAAGTGTCTTCTTACCTTGGCCTCCCAAAGCGCTGGAATTATAGGCATGTGTCACCATGCCCATCCAGGATCTCCTTTCTGTAGCTGAGTACAAACAAGTATTTCAAAAATTTCGTTGTCTATATGAAAGGCAATTATATTTTGGGTGAAGCTATACTTTTATTTGAGAAAAGTTGGTGGGCATAAGTTTTTTAAGTAAAACAAAAGTTAATTAACTTATAGAATGGTCATTCATTCTGAGAACACATTCTTTCTATTTTTGGGGTGTCTGCATAATAATCTTTCTTTCTGAAACAATGAGGATAGTCCTAATTTGGCAATATATGCCAAACCCCAAACCTACTACTTCTCCAAACCCCTAATATTTTTGAAATCTTACAGGCACATGAAATCCAGAATTTGGGGAACCACTCCTGGGGTTCTTGAATAAGAAACCCCCATCCCTAGAAAGATCTCTTTCACTCTCTTCCAGCATTTCCTTGTACTGTTCATGTTCTTGAATATGTTCGGGGGCCAGTGAACTATGACACGAAGCTTGGTGGGAAGTAAGATTTAGCTCTCATTCCATCGTTTTGTTGGCATGTTGATATCAGAAACTCTAGTCACAGTAGTTGACTGGAGTAGTTGATTTTATATTAAATGGATAAGAGCACGGTTAATGGTACGTTTCAGTTAAACTGGGCATTGCACCCATGATGGGGTCTCTTTGGGTTCTGTGATGAAAGACAGTGAATTAGCAGTTTCAAGCCTGGAATCCTCACACAGAATGTCAAGCCGTGGTAAAGAACAAAGGGGCCCACGGGAAAACAAGCCACTGCATTCTTAGCAGCTGCCTGGATTTTCTTCTCTTATTATAACCCAGTGGCAATGGTTTTAAATGACAACACAGGATGTCTATTTAGTAATAACCACAAAAAGAAAGTAGCTGAGGAGGTAGAATGCTTGGCTGGGTGATAGTGATGAGAGGAACCCTGGAGGCGGAATGTCTGCGGGCCATGTAATTAAATCATCAGATGTCAGCTATCGACTTTCTCCTACATTGTAAGGAGAGAGCTATCTTCTCACTTATGGTGATTTCTCCTCATTTTCATGAAAACATAAAATGCAGTGTGTTCTGGAAAAAAAAATACTAAAGTACTATTACAGTGGATAGCTAGTCAGACACGAGCAGGGCAGGAAAGGCCCCCCGCCAACCCCGTGTTCATCAGAAATGTTAGGCAACCATCAGGTGATGGTCAGGTGGTTATTAAACTGGCTCTCTAAAATAATAATTGTGGCCAGGGGCAGTGGCTCACTCCTGTAATCCCAGCATTTTGAGAGGCCGAGGTGGGAGGATCACTGAGACCAGCCTGGGCAATATAGTGAGACCTCGTCTCTATAAAAAAAAATTACGTAAAAAAAAATTTGGTCACAACCAGCACCAGGCAAAGGCAGTCTCCCAATAGATAGAAACACCTGAAACTGGTGATTAGCAGCTTCCCAATAAGATCTTAGGAGTTGGGTGAGCAGGCTCCAGCATGAGCACTAAGAGGCAAAATGACAGAGTGTAAGTGCTATATGACCTTCCTCCAGGAACACTTGACTGGTAAGGCAAAAATGCTTCAAGTGAGCATGTACAACACCAGTAAACACTGCTCCTGGGGCTCCTCCCAAGTGATGGGAGTCCACTGAGCATGCGGACAGCCCACCCCAGGGGAAGAATCAGGGGAGAAGAGAGCAAAACCCCAGAAACATGCCAAGGTATAAGACCCCAAGTCAAACTTCAAACAGGGCACTTGAATCTGTTAAGTCACCACTTGGCCCTCTTCCAAGTGTACTTTACTTTCTTTCCTTCCTACTCCAACATTTCTTAAAAAATCTTTCACTCCTGCTCTAAAACTTGCCTGGGTCTCTCACTCTGCCTTATGCCACTTGGTTGAATTCTTCTGAGGAGGCAAGAATTGAGGTTGCTGCAGACCCTTATGGATTTGAGGCTGCTAACAGTACTATTATGCTCAAGAATATGGTCATTATTTATTTTATAATCCCCACTTATTTTCCTAAGGCTTGAGAGGAAGTCATTTCCTGAGACAGATATAAGTTATTACAAAATTGAATTGTTGAGAAAAAGAAAGAGAGTTAGAGAATATATGTTTGGGGTTTTGTACATTAAATAACTCATATAATAGCTCAAGATATGCATGATATCCATTATATAAGTAAAAATAATCCAATTACTGTGGTATTGGTTACACAACTCTGTGAGTTTATAAAAAATTTTTTTTTTTTTTTGAGGCAGGGTCTCACTCTGTCTCCCAGGCTGGAGTGCAGTGGCACAATCACAGCTCATTGCAGCCTCGACCTCCTGAGCTCAAGTGTTCCTCCTGCCTCAGCCTCCCGAGCAGCTGGGACTATAGGCATACCACCATGCCTAGCTAATTTTTGTATTTTTTTTTATAGCAATGAGGTTTTGCCATGTCATCCAGGCTGGTCTTGAACTCCTGGGCTCAAGCAATTCACCGGCCTCCTAAAATGCTGGGATTATAGGCATGAGCCAGCATGTCCAGCCTATCAAAAATTATTGAATTGAATACTTGAAATGAGTGAATTTAATGGTATGTAAATTATGCCTCAATGAAGCTGTTAAAAATTAACTGGTTTGTTTGGCCTGTATAACCAATAAAATGTAACAAAAGAAGATAGGAGCAAAACATTTTTAAAAAGCCATAACTTAGTTCACATCCATGTGTAATATTGTAGGCTATAGAGGGATGATCAAAAGTGAGAATCTGATATTGAATCACATGAGAAATATGAAAAAATTTGCATTTTTAGTTTGAAGAGTGCTCTGAAAGCTTTGACCCGTGTAACCACCCCAGTTCTGTATTCAGTGTTCAGCAATGACTCCAACAGGTTCTGAGGTGCTAACAGGAACCATGGACAAGAAAGAGTTTATAGGGGAGGGTGACTCAGAGGGTTTTTGTTGACTTAAGAGTAGCTGTGGCCAGTAATCTCAGCACTTCAGGAGGCTTAGGCAGGAGGATTGCTTGAACACAGGAGTTTGAGACCAGCATGGGCAAAAATGTGAGACACTTTCTCTACAGAAATGTTTAAAAATCAGCCAGGTGTGGTGGTGCACACCTGTAGTCCCAGCTACTTGGGAGGCTGAGGTGGGAGGATTGCTTGAACCCAGGAGGTAGATGCTGCTGTGAGCCACGATTGCACCACTGCACTCCAGCCTGGGTGACGGAGTAAGAACCTATCTCAAAACAAAAACAAACAAACAAACAAAAAACAAAGAGAAAGAGTAGCTGTAACTGGAATGGTCATATAATTTATTATGTAAACTAAGGACAGTTTGGAAGTTGAAATGTGATGCTATTCATAATCATACAGGAAAAATAAACATTAGCAAGTCATATGCAAAGTCACTCTACCTCTAATCTTGTGTCTGATAATATAACAAATATTTGGCCCCAGAGAGTGGCTCATGCCTGTAGTCTCAGCACTTTGAGAGACTGAGGAAGGAAGGTCACTTGAGTCCAGGAGTTCAAGGCCAGACTGGGCAACAAGTGAGACTCTGTCTCTACAAAAAATAGAATAAATTACTAGGTGTGGTGGTGTGCACCTGTAGTCCCAGCTACTTAGCTGAGGTGGGAGGATCACTTGAGCCCAAGAGGTTGAGGCTGCAGTAAGCCACAACTACAAGAGGTTGAGGTATGCAGTAAGCACACCACTGCACTCCAGCCTAGGCTACAAAGCAAGACTTTGCCTCAAAAAAAAAAAAAAAAAAATTCTATGTAACTCTTGATCGGTTTTACAGGTAGGATTTGGAATTGGGAGGCTTATACAGAAGACTTTCGGGGCTTTGATTTCCTCAATTCTAAAATAGAGAATCTTATTCCTTTTCCCTTCCTTCCTTCTTTCCTTCTCTCCCTCCCTCCCTCCCTCCCTCCCTCTTTCCTTCCTTCCCTCCTTCCTTCCTTCCATCCTTTCCTCCCTTCTTCCCTCTCTCCCTCCCTCCTTCCTTCCCTCCCTCCCACCCTCCCTCCTTCCTTCCTTCCTTCCTTCCTTCCTTCCTTCCTTCCCTCCTTCCTTCCTTCCTTCCCTCCCTCCCTCCCTCCCTCCCTCCTTCCCTCTATCCCTCTTCTCCTTCCTTCCCTCCCTCACCTCCTTCCTCCAACATGTATTTATTGAGCTCCTACTATATATTTTTAAAGTTCTGTGCTAGGGATTCAGGAGATAGAAATAATCATTTCTAGCCCCAGTAACTCCTAGTCTACTTTCAGAAACAGAGTCACTGGCTGAGTGCAGTGGCTCACACCTGTAATCCTAGCACTTTGAGAGGCTGAGGCAGGCGGCTCACATGAGGCCAGGAGTTTGAGACCAGCCTGGCCAACATGGGGAAACCCTGTCTCTACTAAAAATACAAAAATCAGCCAGGTGTGATGGCGTGCACCTGTAGTCCCAGCTACTTGAGTGGCTAAGGCAAGAGAATTGTTTGAACCAGGGAGGTGGAGGTTGCAGTGAGCTGAGATCTCACCGTTGCATTTCAGTCCAGGTGACAGAGCAAGACCTTGTTAAAAAAAAAAAAAAAAAAAAAGGAAGAAGAATAAACAGAGTCAAAGATATAATTATAATTCATGTGCTCAGTGACAGCCCCATCTTTAGCTTTTACAGGGTGTAACCCCTAAGTTAAGTCTTAAACTCAGAATAAGGCTAGGCGTGGTGGCTCACACCTGTAATCCCAGCACTTTGAGAGGCTGAGGCTGGTGGATTTCTTGAGGCCAGGAGTTCGAAACCAGCCTGGCCAACATGGTGTTACTCTGTCTCCACTAAAAATATGAAAATCAGCCTGGCTTGGTGGCATACACCAGTAATCCCAGCTACTCGGGAGGCTGAGGCACAAGAGTAGCTTGAATCGGGGAGGTGGAGGTTGCAGTCAACCGAGATCACACCACTGCACTCCAGCCTGGATGACAGAGCAAGATTCTATCTCAAAAATAAAATAAATAAAAATAAAGAGTCAGAATAGGCTTAGGCTTTAAGCTGGGGTTGGACAAGCTCTCTCCGGCAAGAGGCTGAAGAACATCACAATCCAATGTTCCAAGGTGACAAACTCTCTGCAGGGCAGCCATCCCCAGTGCCCCTTGTCATCTCTGACATCACCCTGGGCAGGTTTCCTCCATAGGGCTCACCATTCTCTCAGGAGCACCTGCAGGTCGCAAAAGCAAAATGCACAATGGTGCTGACTGGACTTCTATGAAATGAATTTCATGCCCACAGACCTAAAGCAGTCCCTCAGCATGGCTGCACGATCCTGCCCTGTGCCCGTGGGCGGTCAGTTCCTTCCCTCTTAGGAGGGACCTTTCCATCTTCTCCTCTCTCTTCAGATTTGCATTCCCTCTTGGTCTCTGCTTTGTGTTTTAGACAAAATAGTGACAACCAGCCAGAAATACCTCGTCACCCCTGCCTGCCAGCACAACCCCCCACTTCCCGCTGGGTCTACACCCATCAAATTCCCTGCAGAGGTGCCCACCTATACTCTCTACTCTGCTTCCTGAGGGTGCACCATCCTTTGCTCTGCGGCCCACCCACCCTGTGAGCTGGACCCTGTCACCCACCCTGACTTGTTGCCCCTGCATGCCTTCCTTCTCTCTCCAGCATCCCACACTAGCAGACTATTTCCCCCTCTTTACCTGATTGCGGTTATCATCTAAAATAGTGTGGAAATATCTCTCACTTTGAATAAATAACCCTCCCGTGACCCAAGCCCACTCTGTATCTCCCATTTATTACCCTGCTGCTCTTCACAGCAAAACTCCACTTTTTCACCTTCCCTCTTACTCTGATAAAATCACCTCTTGCCAAACCAGTGCCCAGTTTGCAGTCCTTCTCTTATCTGATCTCTTAGGGGCTCATGGCAGAGCCCACTTGACCCTTTCCTTCATTTGGCCTCTGGGATCTTTCTAGCTCTTCTCCTGTTCTCTGGCTACCCTCTTGGTTTCCTTTCCTATCTCCTCCTCGTTGGGTGCCTAACTTCTAAATACTGGAGTCTCCAGGGCTGAGCCAGGGCCCCCTTTTCTTCTCTGTGTGTTTGTCCCCTCACGTGACTTCATCCAGTCCATGGCTTTCAATAACATCTACATGTAAAAAGAGAGCTGTCTCCAGTGTTCATTTTTTTAATTTCTTTTTTATTATACAAGTGACACATTTAGTTATAGAAAATATGTAAAAGTCAGAAAACGCAGATGATCAAAAATAGGAAGATATAATCAGCCATAAACACACAACCCAGAAATAATCACTATTATCATCTAGGTGTACATACATTTTCTTCATCCATTCACACATATGTAAGTATATATGTATATATATATATACACACACACATAGTAACAAAATAGAACCATACTGTACATATTATTTTGTAACTTGCTTTTTCAATTTAAGAATGTTTGTGTGGATGTCCTTTGATAGTAATATAAACCTGTCTTCAGCACCTTTAATCTTTTTTAAAACATTTATTTTTTATTTTTTTTAAATAAAAAAACTCTGTGGGTACATAGTAGGTGTATATATTTATGGGGTACATGAGGTGTTTTGATACAGGCATGCAATGTGTAATAATCACATCATGGAGATGGGTTATTCATCCCCTCAAGGGTCTATCCTTTTGTTACAAACAATCCAATTACACTCTTAGTTATTTTAAAATGTACAATGAAGTTATTTTGACTATAGTCACCCCTGCTGTGCTATCAAATAGTAGGTCTTATTCTTAGCATCTTTAAATTGCTACATAATATTTTTATAGTATGTATGTTTCCACAATTTATGTAACCTAACTCTTTCTTATCAGAGTTGTTTCTAAATGTTTGCTATTACACAAAAAATAGTGGTGCTGGCACTTGGCTTGTCTTTGGATCATTCTGAGTGACACCCCAGGATGTACTTCTAGGAGAGGCGACTTGCTGAGTCGGGGGCGCACACTTTAATGTGCACTGTCAAGGCTTGCTGGGGTCCCAGTGCTCACGCATCCCTTTCTCTCGCTGAGGGCCAGTCCACCCACATCAGCCGTCAGTCCTGGTGCCAGCCCGGAGCGAGAGGGGGCCCAAGCCCGCAGCACCCGGCGCCCTTTGTGTGGCCCGAGCCCCGGAGAGGCTGAGGGTGCGGCGGGCATGTAGCCTGCGGATGGCCCTGGCCCGCACCTGCCAGAAGTGTGTCGCGTCGGCCTGGTGCGGGGCGGCCGCTGCGCTGCATAAATGCACAACCCGCCGGAGCGGGCGGCCTTTGTGCATGCCAGACACCAGATGGGACGCGATTAGGGATGTGACAAGCAGGGCCGAGGGCAGGCTCCCCGTGGACCTGCTGCTGCTGCTACTACTATCGACATTTTGGCGGGAAGAGAAAATTATTTAAAAACAAAATAAATAAAATAACGTCTTCTCTGTGACGGGCCCTTCGGACAAACGTCTTTTTGACTTTGTGTGTGCTCGGGGGCGGGGTTGCCGCTCAGAACCGGCTCTTTCCTCTGGGATAAAAGGCTTTTGCTCTGTCAGATCTGAGCCAACAAATGAAGGGGAGTTTCCATCTGGCCTTTGTGGGCAGAGACTAGAGCGATGTTTGCACTTGGGTGAGCGCGGCTGGTCCCGGGCCATTGTTAGGACTCTTCAATGTAGAGTGTCAGCCAGGATGGATCTACGCTGCATCCCTCTGTCCAGGGCCCGCCCCAGGAGTGCCCAGGGTGTGTGCATCTGCAGACAGACAGGACACCGGGACCCCCAGAGAGAGTCTCCCAAGGTATCTCTTGGCCTAGTGTTCCTGGCCAGAGAAAGACCTGGCAACTGGGGGACGTGGGCCGACCCCTGACCAGGTGTGGATGTGTGGTGTGTGTAGGGGAGGCGGGTAGGACACAGGCAAGCAGAGCCATGCTCCCGCTGTAGCCGCATGTCCCCTGACCTCTGCCACCCCTGGTGGCCATTTCTTCAGATCTGGCAGCAGAACTGATGATAGTAAGCATGATTTATCTAGGGCTGCAGCTTGACCACCGTTTACACAGATTGGGAAATGCCCCGTTTGGATGTGAATGGGGTGTTCTGTTCTAGAACACCACTGTCCTGGGCCAATAGACGTGAGGGAAGCTGTATGAAGGCCCCTTCTATGTTCTAAGCATCTGCTCCACTGACTTGTCCTCTTCAGGTCTAGGTGCTCTCTCCAGAAGGCCCTGGTTACATCTGTGGTGGTGACCTGAGTCTATTAGCTCACCTCATCCCTTTAGCAGGGACCAGTCATTACATGCAGGCAATGACTCTTGGCCCAAAAGTACACTGAGGCATGAGAACTGGGAGACGTCTGCAGTAAGGATGAGAGAGAGAGAGGACAGGCAGACCTGGGTGAAAGCTCAGCAGAGGGTCCCTGCTGTGGGGGGTGGGGCAAAGAGAGAAGACTCCACAGGGAAACGCCAAAAGCCACTTCTGACATATTTGCCCACAGCCAGCCTGTTTGGATCTCACCTTCCCAACCAATTCTGCATTTCTAACACATCATCCTGGGTAGTATGCACAGATGTCCATCTGTGTTTGCATGGTGTGTTGTTGCTGTTCTAAAAAGAGAGTGATGGCTAGGTGCAGTGTTGAGCGTCTGTGGTCCCAGCTATTCAGGAGGCTGAGGCTGGTGGATTGCTTGAGCCCAGGAGTTCCAGGCTGCAGTGAGCTATGATCATACCACTGCACTCCAGCCAGGGTGACAAAGTGAGATTCTGTCTCAAAAAAAAAAGGAAACAAAGTAAATCTGCCAATGACCTTTATGCCTTATTTAACTGGCATTTCCTTTTTTCCTTTATATCAAAGCATAAAATAGTTGAGGCCTTAGGAGATATTTTGACATTGTGAGACCTGTGGCCACACCTTGGAGAAAGAGACATCCTTCTTTCCCTCTTGAGCAAAGGTAAGCCCCAAATATTTCATTAGGAAGGATTTTACTGCCCTATACAGTGATTCTCCACCAGCATTCTGCAAAGAGAAGAATAACTCCTTCTCATGTCCCTGGGAAGCAACTGAGCATGTCTCACTTAGCTCTATTCCTCCCAAGAGAAGGCCATTTCACACCAATCTCTTTGTACTTTGGTGTAGGCCAAGCAGAAGAAGTTGCATTTTCTTAACACAAAGTTCTCTTCTGAACAGTTTAAAGTCCTGTTGCATTTCGGTTTTTATGAGTGAAAACAGGCATCTCAGAACACAGGATGGGAATCAGGATGGGGTGGGGACATTCAGGCTGGGTTGTGCAGGCAGGCAGCCTACTTGTGGTCAGAGGCACTCTCCCCCACCCCCGGTACCCTGTGTGGAGGCCCTTTACCCCTGGCCTGCAGCCCAGAATGAGGCTGGAAATGGCCTTCCCCAGCTTGCAGCAGTCTAGAGGGCATGTGTGACAGAGAAGCCCCCACTTTCAAGAATGGGAGGATGCCAGAGACGCTCCTCCAGCTTCACGTTTGATATTTTTTTTATTTTTATTTTTCACAAAGGCCCTACTCTAGGCTTGGCCAACTGCAGAGCTAGACAAGTCATTTGGCCTCTCCATTAAATAGGGAAGATGTGAGCAAAATGGATCCTATAGTTCCATCTAATTCCCAAATCTGTGTCTACTATGAGAAAGAAGAAGCAGCAGTGTCAGAGGAATCAGATTCCCAGAAAAGGGAACTGAATATTTCTTCCTAGAACAACACATACCCAGAAACAAACACAGGTACAAGGACACATTTGACTGTCAAATGAGGTTTCTTATCTGATCATCCTCTCCTTTTTGACGACTATGCCCAATGATAACCATTAAAACCCTGGACTTGAGTAAATCAGTGGCTTTCATACTTACCATCTTTCATACTTACCATCCCAGCTTCCCCGGTCTCCTTTGACTGTCTTCCTGGGAACCAAGCTCGGGTCACTTCCCAAGCCTCAGACAAAGCCTTAGTAGGGGCTGGACTCAACTCCAGCCCCTGGTAACTGGGATGCTGCGTACTTGCTGATTGCATGGCTGGCAGGAAGGTGGAGGTTAGTGGGCTAGAAGAGAATAATAACTATGTCTTCAACTGGGAGTGGTTGGGGAGGATAGGAGAATTTTTTTTTTTTTTTTTTTGAGATGGAATCTCACTCTGTCACCCAGGCTGGAGTGCAGTGGCATGATCTCGGCTCACTGCAACCTTCACCTCCAGGGTTCAAGTGATTCTCCTGCCTTAGCTTCCTGAGTAGCTGGGATTACAGACATGTGCCACCATGCCTAGCTAATTTTTGTATTTTTAGTAGATACGGGGTTTCACCCTGTTGACCAGGCTGGTCTCGAATACCTGATCTCCGGTGATCACCCGCCTTGGCCTCCCAAAGTGCTGGAATTACAGGTGTGAGCCACTGTGCCCAGCCAGAGGAGAATTCTTAACCATCCCACTTAATCCCTTACCTGCCAAGAACTCCTGGCATACAAGAGCTCCAAAGTCCAGAGAAGATCATGTCACTCCACTCAAACCCTTCGGTGACTCCTGCTACTCACATTTGGGCACTTGGGGCCACTGTGAACTAATCCCAAGCCTTCCTTTTTGGCTTGCTTCCTCACATTCCCCAATCAGATCCTTTCATCTCCTCAGAAAAACCCTTTATCTTCTCACCTCCATTCTTTTTCTGAGCTAGATGCCCTTATAAAAATGCCCTAACCCCATAGCTCCCTCTTCAAATCCTAATCATCATGCAAGGCTCAAGGTTCAACTGGTTTTGCTGCCTCCTTCATGAAGTCTTCTTGGATCTCCTGAGCCAGAATTTTCTCTCCCTTATCTCAACATTCACAGTCCTTGGTTTGTACCTCTCTTTTGATACTACTTACTTCCTACCTATTCTTATCATTATTTCTACTCATCTTTGATTATGCCTTTATGTACCTTGGAACATTTAGCTCATGCAATGTATTTAGTAAGTAACTGAACAAGTGTCCCTTGACTGACATATGAAATGAAGCTGGCACAAACATGCCTGCCCTGATGTTGATGAAGCATGCAGCAGGACAGCTGTGAGGCAGGTGAAATGGAGATCTAAGAGCAAATGACTCCCCAACCACCTCAAAGCACATGGGCTTTATTTTCCAGAACTGAATCTGCTGCTAACTTGCCAATCCTGTCTGCTTTCCAGAAAGGACCTATTTTCTTTCCTCTTCTCTTTCTTTTTCCTTCTTATTTGAGGCCCACACACCTGCATACCTCTCAGGTGGAATAACAGAAGAGTTGGAAATACTAGATGTATTTAAGGAAAAGAGGTATTAATTTTGAAAGATTATATTGTGGTTAGGTTAATCTCACAATACAAAGAGTGTAGTTTTGATCACTTTCTGCTTATCATTTATTTTTTTTCTTAGACTATTTAAAGCAAACTTGGAGGCCTCATGGGCTGCAAACCAGTGCTTCTCAAACTTGAATGTGCATACACACCACCAGGGGATCTTATTAAAATGCAGATCCACATTCAACGTCTGTAATTTTGCATTTCTAATGAGCTTCGGGGTGGTGACTTTGCTTTGGTTCCATGGGCCATACCTCAAAAAGCAAGGATCTAGAGATAATTTTCCAATTATGTATAGTAGCTAAGGTTCTCAAATCACCTTTCTCACTTTGAATTCTCTTAATATCTTGTTTGTGTTGTTCTAAAGGCCCATGTAGCAGATTTCATTTTATTATAGCCATGCCATACATTAGAAGTAACCTCCTTGAAGACAGGAGCCATCCCTTTCTTATGTCTCCATATTTCTCCTTATAGCCTTCATACTGCTGGCACAGAGCAGGTCTTCACAAATGTTTGTTAAATGAATGAACAAATGGGTGAATTAATGGGCAAAACAAAACTATAAGACTATATTCCAAGCTGGGCGCAGTGACTCATGCCTGTAATCTCAGCACTTTGGGAGGCTGAGGCAGGAGGATTGCTTGGGCCCAGGAATTTGAGACCAGCCTAGGCAACATACTGAGATCCTGTCTCTATAAAAATTTAAGAAGTTAGGCTGGACACAGTGGCTCACGTCTGTAATCCCAGCACTTTGGGAGGCTGAGGCGAGCGGATCACCTGAGGTCAGGAGTTTGAGACCAGCCTGGCCAACATGGTGAAACCCTGTCTCTACTAAAAATACAAAAAAATTAGCTGGGCATGATGGCATGTGCCTGCAGTTCCAGCTACTCAGGAGGCTGAGGCAGGAGAATTGCTTGAACCTGGGAAGCCGAGGTTGCAGTGAGCCGAGATGGTGCCACCGAACTCCAGCCTGGGTGACAGAGTGAGACTCTATCTCAGAAAAAAAAAAAAAAAAATTAAGAAATTAGCTGGGTGCGATGGTGTGCATCAGTAATCCCAGCTACTTAGGAGGCTGAGGCAGGAGGATTGCTTGAGTCCAGGAGGTTGAGGCTGCAATGAATTGTGACTATGCCACTGCACTCCAGCCTGGGTGACAGAGTAAGACCCTATCTCTAAAAAAAAAAAAAAAAAAAAAAAAGAAAGAAAAGACTGTATTCTTTATTCCAGGGCATGATTGTGCCCTTCAGAGAAAGCTAAGTCCAGGAAAAGAAAACAAGATGTTCTATGGAAGCCTCTCTCCCTCAGGAGCTGACTTCACTGCCTAGGAAGAGAGTCCATTCTGGATGGACTGCACTGAATGCCCGTTTGGATGCTTTAGGTTCCTGGTCACACTTTGGAATGTGCCACCGGGGAGGACACATGAATTAGCATATGGCAGTCACCATATATAAGGGGCTCTGGAGGCTTCTCCCTGTAATCCCTGTACATGGATTCATGTAATTATTCAAGTGCTAATTATAGAACCTATGGAGCATCCAGGCTCTTAGCATTTCTTTTGTTTTTCTCCCTCCTTGTTTTTTTCGGTCACTCTCAACATGTTGGCACTATCCATTATGTCATTCTCAGAGCTGCCAGTGAGAGCTTTTCTGAGAGATCTCCTCAGAGCACCTCACTTTTCTTGTGAGCTTCCTATGACACCCCACTGCCAGCCAGAGTCAAAATCATGGGCTTCGCATGGCATTCCAAGCCCCTCCCCTTCTCAGGCTCGTCATCCACCCATCCCCATCATGCACTTTTCTCCTGTCAAATGGACCATTTTCCAATCCCCGAACACATTCTCTGTCCTCTGTGGTTTTGTTCATGCTCTTTGCTTCACCTAAAACACCTTTTCTTTGTCCACCTAGTGACCTCTTACTCCTGGCCCCGCCCAAGCCCAGCTCCCCCGGGTCCTTCTGATGCCCCAGGCAGAACTCATTAGTTCTCCTCCCAGCCCTGCCTCTTTGCTCCTCTTGGGTTTCTGCACTGATCACATTGCATCATCTCGGGAGCTCAATCCGTCTGCCCACCTGCCTTCTCCTTTGTGTCTTCGGCATCCAGTGAGCGCTCAACTTATGTTTGTTGAAGAAATGAAGTCAAGAGGAGAGCACTTTAACTGACTGCTGTTTATTATGCTTCTTCCTTTCTCCTGGCAATCAGGAGTTCCCGTCGTTCCAGTACCTACTGTGTGCCAATGCCATTACCTCCCTATCTTATTTTGTGCCTCACAATTTCTCTGTGCAGTAGGTGTTATCTTCATTTTACACAAAGACACCAAGAGTTAGGGAAGTTAAAGCACTTGCCCCAGAGGTTTCTGAAATGTTTGACTGCAGACTTGGGGCCCAGAAATCAACCGTCGTCTAGAAGCTGGTGCTCTGGAAGCCCAAGTTCCATTAAGCGTGCCCTGATTGCCTGTGGCTTCTTCATAAGGGCCGGGAGCTGTCAGTGGCCTCTGAGTCACTCATTCCTGAAACAAGACTTCAGATGTTTAATGGAATTTCCCCTTCCTTTCCTGTCGCTGTCATATTCATGACTCAAGTGGAGGGCACAGTTAGTAGGGAGCTTGCTGACTTGATAGGTACAGCATTGAGGGTGGGGCAATGTTTCTAAACCACAAGCAGCCAAATTATTTCCCCTTTCAAGAGAGGTTTTTGCTGGCCATGCTCATGTAGTCATCTGGTGCAAACATTTTCAAAAGGTTTTTTTTTTTTTTTGCTTTTTCTATTAATTTTAAATACAAGTGATTTCAAGCTTTCTTGTTTAGAGTTTCAGATAGGTTGCAGCTGTATGGTATTGGACCGATACGGGATCAAAGCAGACAGAAACACACTTAGTGTCTGTGTGACCTTGAGCAAATTATTGAACCTCTCTAAGCCTCCAATTTCTCATTTAGAAAATGAGGTTGCTGGAAGGACTACATGAGAATGCGTATTTGTGAAAACAGGGGATGAGCCGATACCAGCCACTCACAAATGTAAGGTTCCCGATCTTCTAGTTTTCCCTAATACGTATCTCTCATTGCAATCCTGCTCAAGCATTGACTACTTCAACAATTCCAGAAACAGGCAAGATATAAATTACAGGTAAATATTCAATGATGTGTCTCACTATTTAAATAAGGCTGCCCTTTAGGATTCAGCTTCTTCTCCAGAAAAACATGGGCCATTGTGAGATGAAATGAAAGTGTGAGATGAAATGAAAGTGTGAAAAAGGAAGGCAAGTGAAACTCACTCACTCACTGACAATTTAGGGCCAATTGGACCGATAGCATCTGGATTCCCTGTGTTTTTTTTTTCTCTCCACCCTAACCTATGATAATCTGAGATAGGGACCCAGGAATTTGTATTTCTATAAACTCATCAGGTGATTCTTGTAAAGATTAAGGCTTTAGGGTGACTCAATTGCTTTTCCTAATCCTGAAAAACTCACTAACAAAAGGTGCTATATAGGCTGGGCATGATGGCTCACATCTGTAATCCCAACACTTTGGGGGGCTGAGGTGGGAGGATTGCTTGAGCCCAGGAGTTTGAGACCAGCTTAGGCAACGTGGTGAGACCTGGCCTCAACAACAACAACATTAACACAAAATTAGCCGATTGTGATGGTTTGTGACTGTATTTCAAGTTACTTGGGAGGCTGAGTTGAAAGTATTCCTTGAGCCCGAGAGTTCAGGGCTGCAGTGAGCTATGATTGCATCACTGCACTCCAGCCTGGGCAACAGAGCAAAACCGAGTCACACACACACACACACACACAGGAACTATTCCAGAGAGCCAATCTCCTTGCTCTGGTCATGTCACAGCCCTTTCTTTAGGAGACCCCAGACCCACATTTGGCACTTGTCATACCCCTTGCAGGTTTCTGGAGACAAATCTTTCAGTCCTGAAGGGAGTTAACTGACATGTGTTTTGATGGGAAGATCATGGAGCTGTAGAACTGATCTGTAATCACCACGGCTGCCTACAGCACCAGGGTTTTAAAGCACAACATATAAGTAAAAGCAAGAAAAAGATTGAGTTTGATAATTCTGGTATTGATATCTGGCATTGATTTTGATAATTCAGAAATTCTGATAGTCTCTAGAGGGAATGCATAATGAGTGAATCTGCTCTGTTGAGGTGAGCATTTAATCCTGTGTGTGTGTAAAATACGACACATATTATGGGGCCACAGTATACCTGAATGTTTGATCCCCTCTGCTGCACGGTGGCTTCCCCCTGCGAAAGGTCCTTCCCCCTGTGCATGCCTCTGTTCCTTCTCCTTGGAGTGACAGGTGGGCTAGCATCTCATTAAGTCTGGGAGGGCACCTGGCATTTTGACATTATCATTTTGGCAAAAGCATATTTGATACAGCCTTTTAAAAGAAGCCTAAAAAAGTCATTAAAAAACCTCACACAACACTGATTTTTTCTACTGACTTTATTATCAATAAAGGAAGAGCTTCATCCATCCCAAGCTCCATTTGGTCGCTGAACCTCCCTTCCATGCCAGTGCCCTGGATGCCTCTGAGACAGGGATCGGGGAAGGCGGGGACCAGGGCTGTGTCAGGTCCCCGGAGCAGGCAGTAGCTGATGGAAAACCACGAGTAACAACACCATGATTGTGTTTACCACATGTGTGCCCTCAGGAAGTGCATCATTATGCTTGGTGAGGGTTGCTTCTTTTCTGAGAATCTGCTTGAGTCCTGAGAATTCTACATCTCACGTCCTCTGATTTTGCTCTTTGAGTTGCAACACCCATATTTTATGACAGATTTGCAAATCTGTCTGTTTTTTCTAAGTTTCTTGAATATGTCAGTGGAATTATTTTTCAGACGCTAGAGGGGGCAGGGGGTAGGAGGCGAGGATACTGAAGACAATGTGATCCTTTTTCCTTAGCAACAGGCTGCCCAGAGAATGCTCAATTACATTTCTAACAGTTTTCTCAACATATTTTATATTGGCATTAGTTAATAGGTTATATTCCTTTATGATGACGGTTTGGAGAAGGGGCACCCTCTGAAAAGCTAACCTAGTTTGAATGGACTTTTAAAAAATATTCTTAAGATTAAAACAATTTTTTTAAATAAGTAAAGATGCACATGGTTAAAACAAAAATCAAAGGCAAAACTATGGTGACGATAAAAAGACCAGTTGTTACCAGGGGTCCAGTAGAGAGAGAGAGGAAGGGAGAGATGAACAGGCAGAGAGAGCACAGAGGGTATTTATGGCAGTGAAACTAGTCTGTCTGATCCTGAAATGGCAGATACATGTCATTACACATTTGTCGAAACCCATAGAATGTACAGTATCAAAGGTGACATAATGTAAATTATGGACTTTGTTTGTTTGTTTGTTTTTTGAGACAGGACCTTGCTCTGTTCTCCAGGATGGAGTGTAGTGGTGCTATCATGGCTCACTGCAGCCTCGACCTCTTGGGCTCAAGTGATCCCCCTACCTCAGCCTCCCCAGTAGCTGGGGCTACGGGATTGCGCCACCACACCTGGCTAATTTTTTGGGTATTTTTTGGTAAATGTACATGTTGCCCAGGCTGTCCTCAAATCCCTCTGCCTGTCTTGGCCTTCCAAAGTGTTGGGATTACAGGGGTGAGCCACCTGGCCTAGAGGACTTTAGTTATTAATGTATCAATATTGGCTCATCAATTGTAACACATGTACTACACGAATATGCAAGATATTAATAATAGGGTGTGGAGGGGTGAGGGAGTATGTGAGAGCTCTGTGTTCTGCCCATTTTTTCTGTAAATCTAAAACTGCTCACAAATAAATTTTAAAACAAGATTAAAAATCAGATGCATTTGATACAAAAAATATTCAGAGTTCAAAAGGGTGTATCTTGAGCAATACTGTTCTCACTATTCCTGTTCCCAAGTCCGTAAGATCCCACCCTAGAGGCAATGAATACTGCCAGTTTAGAAAACACCCGTCTGGGCCGGCCTGTAATCCCAGCATTTGGGAGGCCAAGGGGGGTGGATCACCTGAGGTCAGCCTGGCCAACATGTTGAAACCCTGTCTCTACTAAAAGTACAAAAATTAGCCAGGCATGGTGGCACATGCCTGTAATCCCAGGCAGGCTGAGGCAGGAGAATTGCTTAAACCTGGGATGCAGAGGTTGCAGTGAGCCGAGATTGCGCCATTGCAGTCTGGGTGACAAGAGTAAAACTCTGTCAAAAAAAAAAAAAAAAAAAAAAAGAAAGAAAGAAAATATCCATCTAGGGAGTTTCTCTAAGTACACATCAACGTGATAGCCTACCTTTTTTTCACACGAATGTTGCATGTTATTTATACATTTCATTAAGAATAAATAAATTAGATGACTAATTCGGAACCAAAAGCAATAGAAGGAGCAAAAATCCCCTATAAACCATGGTGGCCAGAGGCAGAGCAAGCATCAGGGATGCTTACAGGGTTCTGTGATACCAGACAGAAGGAGGCTAAATTTCATGGAGCGGTTTCCATGAGGCTCTGCCAAAATAGCTGTCCTGTCAAAATAACTGCACCACAAACACTGTAAACAGCCTGCTCCGTCTCTGATTAGAGAGTCGTATGGGGACTGTATGAAACCTGTGGGGTCTAATGAGGGCTGTTCTCTTTAAAATCGTGGCAAGCAGTCCATTCATTCTGGTGACGTCATCTCCCAAATGTCTTTGGAACCTCTCCTTTGTAATCGCCCTTCAGAGTCTGCAGAACAATTTGTTTTCTTGCAGTTTTTTAAATAGCAAAGCCCTTTTAGACCCTAAGAACGCAAGCCCTGAGACACCTGGTAGATCTGCTTGTGCACCTGAATTTGCCAATGTGGTCATTCTGTTATTTGCTTTTCTTGTTACATAAAAAGCAAACAAATCAACCATCCTAGCCTACTCCCACCACCTGCAATGTGGTATGAAAAATGTAGATTCAGAGGGTTGCTTTGCATTTGAGAAAATGAATACAAATATGTCAGCCTGATTTACTTGTGACATTTTTTCCAAATTACATTAAATGAAATCCAGGGAATGAAGACATTAGACCTGTGCTGTCCAATACTATCGCTACCAGTCATGTGAAGCTGCTGAATACACTTAGACAATAAACAATGTACTTATTTATTTGTTTATTATTCATTATCTGTCTCTCCTTACCCCTACCTCAGCCCCCTATCCCACCCACTAAAATATAAGCTCCAAGAAGTCAGAGATCTTTGTTTTGTTTACTTATGTACTTAGAATAGCATCGGCACATAGTAAATTCTCAATAAATACTAGTTGAATAAATGAATGAAAGGCCTCACCTCTGTGCATGAAGAGCTTTCATTTTGGTTGGGAAGGGAGCAAAAGTACATCCATGAAACGTGCAGGGAAAAACTTGGAACATAAATAAAATTAGGCCGGGTGCGGTGGCTCACGCCTATAATCCCAGCACTTTGGGAGGCCAAGGCGGGTGGATCACTTGAGGTCAGGAGTTGGAGACCAGCCTGGGCAACATGGTGAAACCCTGTCTCTACTAAAAATACAAAAATTAGTTGGGCATGGTGGCGGGTGTCTGTAATCCCAGCTACTCCGGAGGCTGAGGCAGGAGAATCGCTTGAACCCAGGAGGCGGAGGTTGCAGTGAGCCGAGATTGCACCATCGCACTCCAGCCTGGAAGACAGAGTGAGACCCCATCTCAAAAAACTAAACAAACAAATAAAATTAAATTTCAGATTGTGTGGTGTAGATTATAAATGTTATTAGAATTCATAGGAGGGAAATAGCGGTAAGGTCTGGAGACACACTTGAGCTGAAACTTGAAGAAAGTGTAAGACTTGAGTCTGAAGTTTGGGTGGGTGTCAAGAAAGGAGACGAAACTTGAGTTAGATAGAGGAAAGGTAGTGGTACAAGGGTTAATTCTCCAAGAGGGTGATTGTAATGCAGGAGAAACAGAGGGCTGAGGCCTCAGTTTTAGGGGGCACCTACAGTCACAGCCTGGAAGCAGGAAGAAACACCAGCCAAGGAGCCAGGAAAGAGGTCAAGGAGATGAGGGGGACCCAGGAGTGCCCCGCAGCAAGAAGCATGGGAAGAAGAGTTTGAAGAAAGGGAATGTGTGTTCTCAATGGTCCCATGCAGGAGCAGTGCTGGAGTACAGACACTGACTTGAGGGGCAATTTTGACCAGAAGGGAATTCCTATTTGTTATCACTTCATAGATTTTGGGTTGCCAGGCTGTTTCTTGGTGTAGCGATTACGATTTGGGTAGTGGCCAGTATAGGTGCTGCCTTGCTTAGGTTTGATTGATGTATGAATAAAAGAGATCACAGATCACCCTACAATTCAGACTCATAACGTTTTCTTCTAAAAATATATCTCTTTTATAAAATAGGCTATTTATGTTTGGGTGCGGTGGCTCACGTCTGTAATCCCAGCACTTTGGAAGGCCGAGGCAGGCAGATCATTTGAGGTCATGAGTTCAAAACCAGCCTGGCCAACATGGTGAAACCCCGTCTCTGCTAAAAATACAAAAATTAGCCAGGTATGATGGTGGGCGCCTGTAATCCCAGCTACTCAGGAGGCTTAGGCAGGAGTATTGCTTGAACCCGGGAGGTGAAGTTTGCAGTGAGGCGAGGTGGCGCCACTGCACTCCAGCCTGGGCGACAGAGCAAGACTCCATCTCAAAATAAATAAAATAAAATAAAATAAAATAAAATAGGCTATTTATGATTAATTTCTGCTTATAAACAAATACTACATAATTTAAAGTAACTCAACATTAGTTAAAATCCCATTGTTGTTAAACTCAATTATTAGTCACTGCTTAGCTAAATTTTGGCTTTCTTTCTAATTTAAAGGAAATGTTAAAATTTCTTTCACTTATTAAGGTAAGATTTTAGGTCCTGGTTTGCTTGGGACAGTCCCTGCTCTGCCTTTTATTCTAACATCCCGTCCAGATTAGCCTTTGTCCCAGATTTTCTTTTTAAAAGATGTGTTCTTATTACTGGCACAGAGATAAGCAGGGATGGGTTTGGTAGGTCCCTACTTCCAGCTGGTCTTGGCAAACAGTGTGTGAGATGGCATAGCAGCCAGAGCTCTCCCTTCAACGCATGGCTACATCTGAAAGGCAGCTGGGCTTACCTGTCCCTTTTCTTTTCTTTCTTTCTTTTTTCTTTTCCTTTTTACTCACCAAGCTTGCTCCATCTTTATTTATTTTTTAAAATTTGAGACAGGATCTTGCTCTGTTGCTAAGGCTGGAGTGCAGTGGTACGATCACGGCTTACTACAGCCTCCAATTCTGGAGCTCAAACAATCCTCCTGCCTCAGCCTCCTCAGTAGCCAGGACTATAGGCATGTATCACCATGGCTGGCTGACTTTTTTTTTTTTTTTAGTAGAGATGGGGTCTCACTTTGTTGTCCAGGCTTGTCTTG
Source organism: Pongo abelii (assembly GCF_028885655.2). Taxonomy (NCBI): domain Eukaryota; kingdom Metazoa; phylum Chordata; class Mammalia; order Primates; family Hominidae; genus Pongo; species Pongo abelii. Next base: position 81,640,913 of record NC_071992.2, on the reverse strand, counting down.
AACCCCTGGGCTCAAGCGATCCTTCCACCTCAGCCTCCTGAAGTGCTGGGATTACAGGTGTGATCCACCACGCCCAGCCTGCGTCCCCCACCTTTTGCTTTTTTTTAAGCTTTCCAGATGCAGCATAAGTAGCACCTCCTTTTCAAGGACAGCATGCAGGGTGTTTGTTGATGAAATAAAGTGCATTTGGACAGGAGCTGGTAGGGACAACTAATTCCCTCTGGTCACAGGCAGTGGTAGTGGATGCAGTGCTAGTGGATGCTGTGGTACTGGCTGTTGATTGCTGTTGGTGACTCAGTGTACCAGTCAGTTGTGCTGTGACCCATATTTTGGCCTGTGTGATGCCATATGCTCAAAGTGCCAGGCTGCTAGTCAATGGGGTCAATGTGAAATCTGGAAAAATACAGGCTACGTGTACTTTCAATACGTTTGGGAAATAGAGGCCAAGCAGTTCTAGCTCAGAGTGTATAAGCAGTAGTTGGAAATCTGCTACATTGGTTGTGTCACTTATTGTATCATGTAAAACTACATCTAGTTTTTATACTGCTTATTGTGGTCAGCTGACTAATGCCCCACCACCTCCAATACCCAAAGATGTCCATGTCCTAATCCCTGGAACTTGTGAATACATTACCACACATGGCAAAAAGAATTTGCAGATGTGACCAAATTAAGGATCTTGAGATGAGTAGATTATTGTGGATTATCCATGTGGGCTTGATGTAATCAAGGGTCTTTATAAGAGGGAGACTACTGGAGCTCAGAGTCAGTGGTAGATGTTACAATCAAAGCAAGGGGTTGGAATGATGTGAAGAAGAAGCCATGAATCTAGGAATGCACATGGACTCCAGAAACTAAAAGTGGCAAAGGAACAGATTCTTCGCTTAGAGTCTCCGAAAGGAACCAGGTTGGCCAGCACCTTGACTTTAGCCTAGTAAGACTGATTTGGGGCTTCTGACCTCCAGAACTGTAACTGTACGATAATAATTTTGCATTTTTTTTTTCCCACAGAGCTTCATTCTTGTTGCCCAGGCTAGAGTGCAATGACAGTCTGGGCTCACTGCAACCTCTGCCTCCTGGGTTCAGGTGATTCTCCTGCGTCAGCCTCCCAAGTAGCCAGGATTACAGGCACCACCATGCCTGGCTAATTTTTTTTTGTATTTTCAGTAGAGACGGGGTTTCACCATGGTGGCCAGGCTGGTCTCGAATGGCTGACCTCAGGTGATCCACCCACTTCGGCCTCCCAAGGTGCTGGGATTACAGGCATGAGCCACTGCACCCAGCCTGCATTGTTTTAAGCTACTAAATTGGTGGTAATTTGTTATAGCAGCAATGGGAAATGAATACACTCAATGCTTTTTAAATTTTGCACTAAGCCTTTCTGCCAACGACCAGCTAAAAAAATAGAAAGTTCTTGTTTAACGAAAAATTAGATACCAGTTTCCATGTCTCCAGATTGTTGGCAATGGACATGTAACTTGCACATTTTGTCAGCATTTATTGCCTGTCCACCACAGGGGAGGGTGGCATAGTGACATCACTGACCAGGAAAAGCAGACAACACCCATCAGCATCTACTTCAAAATTTGTCATAATTTTAAGAAGACTGAGCAGAAAGATGATGCAGCTGCAGGAGTTGCATTTCCATGTGACTTAGTAAAGCATGACTTTTCATTTAGATCAAGTATTATTTCTTCTAAATTAATCTCACTCATTTTTATTTCTAAGTTTTGTTGTTTATATACAAAAAGTAAAACAATTGGTGTTAATGTGATGGTTTCATTCTAAGCACAAGAGACTTTTTTTTAAAAACAAGTTTTCAGGCTGCATTTAGGTTAAAATTAGTTGTAAATGTTCTCAGCCTCAGCCTCCCAAAGTTCTGGGATTACAGTCATGAGTCACCATGCCTGGCCAAGTATTTTCATTTTGTTGTGCAAAAGACCTCTAGAACTTTTTCATCTGGTAAAACTTAAACTCTATACCCATTGAACAACAACTCTCCATTTCCCCACCTCCCCAGCCCCTGGCTACCACCATTCTATTTTCTGTTTCTGTGAGTTTGACTGCTTAAGATACCTCAACCATATGTATATTCTTACTCTAACTTTGCAGAAGGGCAATTATTATCCACATTTTATGGGTAAGTAATCTAAGATGAGAGCCTATATGCAAAGTACAGTCAAAACCATTCTCTTTCTCTTCCCTGGCCCACATGCCCTTGAGTTCTTGCTGCCCTGTATTGCCATTTCACAAGCCCCTTGACAAAGGGCCCAGGCATTTTGCCCAGGGATGCTCCCTGTTCTCACAGTAAGAGAAATCTTCCCAAACTGGGTTGTTGTCGCCTTTTCTTCTAGTGCTTTCTTTCTTTCTTTTTTTTTTTTTTTTGGTTGAGATGGAGTCTCGCTGTGTCACCCAGGCTGGAGGGCAGTGGTGCGATCTCGGCTCACTGCAAGCTCCGCTTCCCGGGTTCACGCCGTTCTCCTGCCTCAGCCTCCCGAGTAGCTGGGACTATAGGTGCCTGCCACTGCGCCTGGCTAACTTTTTGTATTCTTAGTAGAGATGGGGTTTCACCGTGTTAGCCAGGATGGTCTCGATCTCCTGACCTCGTGATCCTCCCACCTCAGCCTCCCAAAGTGCTGGGATTACAGGCGTGAGCCACTGTGCCCGGCCTCTTCTAGTGCTTTCTAAGTGACTTGTCTTTGGAATGCCCTTAGGCCCTTGCCCTTTCATTTCTTGGCAAAACTTTTACTTAACTTTCAATACCTAGCTCAAATGTCCCTGAATTTCCCAGTCAGATACTTACTGTATTTTCCCTTTGCAAGGTAAACATGTCTAACACAGATCACATGGTTTTCTTGTTTGTTTCTGTCAGTATCTTCCATTAGACTGTTACACTGGCCAGGAGCAGGAGCATTGCATGTTTACATTCCCAGTGTGCAGCATGGTTTACTGAATAATGAGTTAATTGTATCTGAAATCATCTAAGCTGCTTCAAGCTCTTCCCTTTTCTCTTCTTCTTTCTGATCGCCAACTCAAATTCCCACATCTAACTCCCAGCTCACTTCTTCTAGTATGTAACCTCCTCTTCCTTTTGCCTGCCCCATAAGTCCAACTTAGGCACTGCTGAATTCTGTGTTTCCTGAGGATGACGTTTGCTTTTTGTTGTAGGAAACACAGGGTTTGCATTTCAAAACACAATATTAAGTTGTGGAGGAGGGTGTGTTTCTTAAATCCTTGTCATAAATCTAGGTTTCATGGTGGGGGAGAGGACCTCTCATTCTGGAGGTTCCCAGCACTAAAATAATCACTTGAGTGGGAATTAGGCTCATGGTTTTATTGACTGCACTTTCAGGCAGAGGAAAGAGACTAGAAATGCCCCCAGGCTGAAGAAAGTTTCTCACATCAAGAAGCCTACCTGCTTTTTTGACCTGTGCCCTGCCCCTCCCACTGCACAGGCTTGGGAGATTTTATGTTGGGGAGGCCAGGGCGCTGACCTGTATGGCTGCGCACTGTTGTGCTGTTGCCCTGGACACTGGGATGACAAGTGAGCTACTGTCTTTCGCAAGCAGCTCACCTGCCGAGTAAGGGGCTGGCTGAGGGCCTGGCTGGTCCTCCTGCCTCCCTAAAGCCACAGGCAGCATTTCCTCCTTCTGAACATGAGCTGTGGTTCTGGTCAGGAACACTGAAGTCTCCACCCTTCTTTTGGTCCTTAGAATGAAAAATTGTGCAATAGTAACAGATCATTGAAAATGGGGAAAATATCTGTGGCCTTTGTCCTGAGTCAAGAGAGACCTAAAACAATTCAAGAGCAGGTAGGCACAATCTTCATGATGTGGAAGTTGTGCAGGGACCACACTCTGATAGCCTGGACATTCTTGGGCTGGGGATGCCGCTGTTGGACTTGGCACGTTCTCACCCCTCTATCCCTGCCACATTTCTCCATCACTATTAACCAGGGCCAGAAAAGCCCCTGCGTTAAGGACAGGGAAGCCAGAGTACAGAATCAGTTCTTTTTTAGAGTGGTTTTCTATTGCAATCAATAAAATGTGATGAGACCCTGGCAGGCATTATTGCCTGGGGGATGGTGTGTGGGTGCAGGGCAGTGAGTGTCTAGGAGGTAGAGAATCTGTAGTTGGAACTTCAAGGTGCAGGGCTGGGGGAGGAAGGAGACCTGGGTGTGGACCCCACCACTCCCGGGGAGCTCAGAGCATAAATAGGGATTGGAGCATTTCCAGGCAGCTTGGCTTGGGCACACTTCCCACACGTTTTTACTTTAGTGCCTCTAACAGCAGAGAAGATATACCCTGGGGGGGTCAACCTAGAAGCAACTTTTCTTTGAAGACTTTTTTTTTTTTCTGATTTGTTTTCTTGTTAACTCCAAAAAAAAAAGCTAACTTTGAAGCAATCCTAAGCTTACGGATAAATTGAAAGTATAGTTCAAATAACTTTTCCCCATCTGAACCATTTGAAAGTCAATCATATACGTGTTTGTATTCTATAAAAATACCAGTTTGATAGTAGCGGTGACCTTTGAGAAAGGGGCTGAAATTGAAGGCATTAACACAAAAACTTTGGACAAATTAAATTAGACAGAGTTTAATTGAGCAAAAAACTGTTTGTGAATCAGGCAGTCCTCTACACCAGAATAGGTTTGGAGAGACTCTATTGGTATTGCCGTGTGGTCGGAGGGCATTTATGGAGAGAAAAAAGGAAAATGATGTACAGAAAATGTACAGTATCCAGACACAGCTGGATTCTTGCCTGGTACAGCTGCACAGGGTACAGCCGGGCCTTTGCCTTACTTGAACACAGTACGAATGGTTGGCTGTCTGTAATTGGCTGAAACAAGAGTAGGTTACAGTCTGTTTATACGTCCAGTTTAGGATATAGTTCACTGTGTAGGGAGAAACCTTTAGGAAGATGTAAGGAGGCAGCTTTAGGCTAAACTCAATTTAACTCAATTTAACAGAATATTAAATTAGTACCAAAACACCAATAACTATATGTAATTATATGACTGCATAACAGTTACATATAGTTATAGAGTGTATGAATATAACTAGTTATATAGTATATGTATATAACTAGTTATATAGTATATGTATATAACTATATGTAACTATGTAACTACATAACAGTTACATATAGTTATATAGTTACATATAGCTATTAGTGTTTTGGTACTAACACTGCCAAAGAGAACTCAATCTTTAACTGAAATATTCAAGTAAATTTTGCCACTTTAGGAAGGTGACCCCTCGAAGCAAGTGGACAGTGCTGTCTTTGAGTGAAGGCAGTGCCCATGCACACAGCACTTGTTGCTAGTAGGGCACCTTCGGGCAGTGTACAAATTGGACATCTATCTGCAGTGGGCTCTGCAGTCCAACTGCCTGAGTCCATCTCTGGGCCACCACCCATAGCTATGTGACCTCAAGCAACCTCATGAACTCTCTAAGCCTCTGTAAACCAATAGGGTAAATGAAAGAGCCATCCCGTGGCGTTGTTTGGAGGATTGCATGAGCTAAGGCACTTGATGCACTTAGCACAGTGTCCGGCACATGTAAAGCATAAATGTTAGCTTCTGTTAATACAGTTGTATTTGTCTTAATGTGATAAAGTCCACTGCGGGCCAACTGGAGGGCCCAGGAAGATGTGTGGGTTTAACCTGTAGCTTCAAGTAGCCTCCAGCACACAGGTGGGTACCTGGGGGTGCATTTGCCCAGTTTCAGAGACAGGGTGGCTTTCTGCCCTCTCTCTTCTCAGGGTGGAGGATCAGGGAATAAACATCCAGGACTTCCAGGCCTCTCTTCTTCCTACTTCCTTAACCAGTCTCCACCTCTCACCACCTCTCACCACATCCTGAGGAAGAACAAAGCAGCAGATGGGGGAAATGAAACAGGACCAGGCTGAGTGGTTTCGCAACAGGGCCCAGCACTTAGCTCCCAGCTCCCAGCTCCCAGCTCCAGCTCCAGCTCCCAGGGGCTGCCGAGGCAGCATGCTGTCACAGAGCCTGGCCGGACCCGAAAGAGCCAAAATGACAAATAGTTTCGGCTTTGTTCTGCTTTCTTTCTGTGGTGGCAAGAGGGCAGGATCCACAGAGGGCAGAGACCCTCTGCACTGCCCGCTCCTTGCTCCTGGGATGGTGGTATCTCTAGGCAGCTGGAAAAAAGCTCCCTCCCTGCTCCCAGCCTGCTTCTCAACTGGCTACCTGCTCCCTTTACAGGGGAGTGCCTCTTGGGGATTTTTCATGACACACTGAGTCTGGGATATATAGGGATGTGGGATTTGTGTGTGAGACGGAGGAGCCTGCTTTCCTGGTGAGGTCACTGTTCCTTGAGTTATTACCTTGCTTTCCTTGGCCTGAGCTAGCAGCAGAAATGCCTTGAAGGAATGTTTGTTTATGAAACATCAAGTCTCTGCCTAGTTACACCCACACAGGCCAGCTTGCCCCGGACCTTTATGGCTCAGTAGTGCTTAGTCCTGTAGGTACCGGCCCTGTTACCTGCCTCAAAATAGGAGGGCTGGGGCTCAGCTAAGGCAGGATGGGCAGGGGACACTTCCCTCGTGGGGCTGCAGCATGCAGGCAGGGCCTGTGGTCTCCTGGGCCAATGTGCTTTGTAGGTTTCATCCGTGGGCTAATTTTGCTGGTAGGAATGCAGGCAAGAAGCCAAGAGCCGCATTTGGCAGCAGGCAGGCGGCTCCAGGAGAGAGAGTCATTTGAATTCAAAAAACTGGTCATCATCCTCCACTTCTTGCTTGTGAGCAGAGGTCGCTGGACTGCACTGACCAGGCGGGGCGTCTGGCCACCTCGGGCTGCAGCACTGGGGAGCAGGTAGCTGGGGCCTGGCCAGCCTGGAGCCCCTGCCTGCCAGCCGCTGGCGAGCCTGGTCCCGGGAACCTGGCACGGGAGCTCTGAAAACGGTTCTATTTTCAGTACCCGCCTAGCTTTTCAGCCCTCACTCCTGTCTTGAGCTGCCTGAGTCACTTCTCCCCACGCCCAGCTCTGCTTCTTTCTGAATGGAGTGGATTAGCATAACACCATATGTTAGAAGTGCAATTCACAATTTACAAAGTCCTTTTATATACCAGCTCTCTTCTGATCTTTCATCAGCCTGTGAGGTTGGCTGGGCAGGTAATTTAACCACATTTCACAGATGAGGGGAAATAGAGACTCAGAGAAACTCAGGCAGCTTGACCAACGACACACACACACACACACACACACTCTCTCTCTCTCTCTCTGTTTCTCTCTCTCTCTCCAGTAAGTGTGGGGCTGAGTCTTGGGGCCAGGCATTCTGCCTTGAATCTGGTGCTCCTTCACCATCCAGGGTCCAATGTCCCACCCGTCTACACTGTCCTGGGTGTCCATGGTGTCTGTGGCTGGCGAGTGGGACTCTGCAGCACCACCTGTGGGGCCCATTTCCCTTCTTCTTCATGGAGGACATCTGCTTCCAGGGAGTATTGCACCTTGAATCCAAGGAATTTAAAATGCTGGTGGGGAACAAGTAGGGCTTGGAGGATAAGTAGGGCTCTAGGCAATGAGGAGAAATAGCCTGAAGTTGTTTCCCCATTTGGGCTCCTAACCCTTCCTTCCCTTGGTATTACACCTCCTTCCTTTCACCTTACCTGCCAGTCCCTACAAAAACCTCCTCTCCATTCCTTCATTCACTTACTCTAAGGTATAAATGACTGATGACAGTTTAAGGGGTGATGCCTCTCTACCTTAGCCTGCCTGATACTTACGTGGTCTATAATTCAACTTACAAGACAGGTGCACCCAAATTCATTGCTTCCAGAGGACAGTCCAAATTTTTAACAGGAAGAGCATGGACAAATGACCAATGAGGACAAATGCCAGCCACCATGCTGGGCAGGTCCTGAAACCACCCTCACCCTGCTGCGGCCCACCCCCCCCAACATTGTGCCAGGTATTACCCACAGCTGCTGATCCCTGGGGAGGTCAGCGAGAGTCCTGGGGAGGGCCTGGGTAATCAGGCCAACAGGGCACAGGGGATGCTTCAGGGAGCTCTGGGATTGGCTGGTACCAGTCAGTGTTGAGGCATGCAGACATTTTCACACATGTGCAGTCATCCTGGTGCGTACCAGCTGCATGTCAGCATTGATTATTTTATTTAATCTTTCCTAGGACATTTGGAGAAAGATAAAACATTTTCTTTTCAACTCCTGAGGGCTGGGTGTGGTGGCTCACACCTGTAATCCCAGCATTTTGGGAGGCCAAGGCGGACGGATCACTTGAAGCCAGGAGTTCAAGACCAGCCTGGCCAACATGGCGAAACCCCGTCTCTACTAAAAATATAAAAATTAACTGGGCATGGTGGTGGGCACCTATAATTCCAGCTACTCGGGAGGCTGGAGCAGGAGAATCGCTTGAACCTGGGAGGTGGAGGTTGCAGCGAGCTGAGATAACGCCATTGCACTCCAGCATGGGTGACAGAGTGAGACACTGTCTCAAAAAAAAAAAAAAAAAAAAAAATCATTCTTTTCAACTACTGAGGAAACTGGGTTTCCGTGAGGTTCAACAGCATCTGAACCTCTCAGAGCCAGTGAGTGTTTCTGGCAGTTGGAAGAAAGGTCAGAGCCTGGGGCACCCAGGACGGAGGCCCCGAGTGGGAAGGAGGAGGTGGGAGCCCTGGCAGGCAGAGGACATGGTGAGGGCTCAGGCCCTGCCAGAGGTCAAGGAGCAGAATGTGGGGGAAACCAGGGAAAGGAACAGAAAGAAAAGGGGTGTGTGTGTGTGTTTTGAACAGGGAAGATGGGGGACTGTGGGGTGTGGGTGAAGACACTGAGAAACTGAGAGCAAGCCTACCCTCAGCAGGGTTTGTTGTGGCCAAACTAGTCCTGGCGAGGCAATAAAACCATTCCCACTGTTTGCTTTCCTGCTCGCCTTTATCTGAATGTTGTCAGCTGGGAAGTGTGGTCACACTTGGAGCAGTCACTGGGGCATTTGTGATTTTAGAAATAGCTGTGTCTTATCCACTGGGGGCTGCTGATTAACTCCTGATGTCCCCAGACCCTGTGCCAATCATTCAATTGCCTGGCTGAGGTGAATCCTGAGCTCGGAGGAGTCTGGTTGAAGACAAAGTGGGGCCTCTCTCTGAAGAATGCCCAGGGCTCAGGCATCTGAATAGAAAACTCAGTGTGCTTCTCTGTGGATCCAGTCCAAAGCATTGGTCAGCATTTGCTCAGAACTCTGGGTACTCCTGCCTAATTGGGGCCAGGCAGGGTCCAGATCCTGGTCCTTCCTGGAAAAGTGAGGCCCCTCCTATCCCCCTTTGGGCTCCTCTGGGCAACTTTTCTGGGGAAGGCAGATGAGCCTTATGGCAACTGTGCTCCAAGGGGCCAGCCCAGGCCTGGGGAGATGGCACTTGGCTCTCCAGAACTTCCCAGGTCCTGAGAAGTCTGAGGGGTGTGGGAAGGGCCCATAATGGGGGCAGTGGGATCCTCTTGGCTTGGCTCCCCTATGAGGACATAGGGACGTGGCTGGTGCAGCTCAGCCACCCAACTGATGACCTGCTGCATGTCAGGCTCCTTCTGCTGCCATTTCTCACCCTCCCTGCTCCCTCCCAACCAAGGGTATTAAAAGGTATGAATCTTGTCCCAGGTCCAAAGTAACAAAAAATTTAAATAAATTTCTAGGCATGTGGCTTGGTCTGCAGAACGAGAGCCTTCTTGCTGTGCATTTTGGTGATGGATTCAATCACAAAGCTCTCAGTGGTTTGCAAAACTCAATTCAAATTCTAATCCTTAGGAGAGTCATCTTTCTGCCTGTGTTTTTTCCTTGCTTGTCCTTCAGTCTCTGCCAATTTCAAGGAGACAACGTGTCACATGATTCCTTTTAAAGTCAGGCTCTGGCTGGTGCTGCTTTTCCTACCCACTGCCCATCTGCCAGCTCAAAAGACAACCTGAGTGCCGGGTGGGGTGGGGGAACCGCCACAGTGAGTGCTCAAGTAAGAACAGAAATATTTGACTGGACTGGGTCCTAACAGAGGCGATTTTATTACCCTAAATGTCCTGGAAACCCTGTTGCCTCTGGCTCGAGAAGACTCCAGCCTTGGTCATTCCCGGACGGCCTGCTGCAGCGAGCCTTGGCGTCCTTCTGCAAGTGGCTGTGACATGAGTCACGGGGGCAGTCTCTAGCGAGGCTGAACAAGAGGTGGGCACACAGCAGGAAGGTTGCATCTTCCTCCCATCAAGGGTAAGAGACTAGCAGGCTGGCAATAGCCACTGGACCCCCTGGGGCTTATGGTGGGGACCAAGGAGTCAGCATCAGCAGGAGGAGGTTGAGCCCAGGGAGGACAGGTCAGGCCAGTCCAGGCCCTGACAGAAGTGACCCTGCTGTTAACTGCTGAGCAGTGCCTGTAATATCAAAACCAGACATTGCCTTAGGATGGAAAGAACACGCTGGGTTCTTTCTTACAATCCCTCTCATTTAAAGGAGCAGTGAGGTACAGGCTCCTAATTATTTCTCTTGGTGAAAGTCGCCTCTTTTATTCAACGAGCCTCAGGCATGCTCTTACGGTGGTGCATTAATGTCACAAACAAAGCCGACTTTATTTTTATTTGAATTGACCAAGTAAAATGTTCTATACAAGGCAAACAGTTCAACATGAAATATTTAAATTAAAAATAAATTACTTCCATCCTATATAAATCTCTAGCTGCCACATACAAATGAAAGATACCAGTTATAAATGAAATAAGTTAAAATAAATGGTTGTAAGGAGCTAGTTGTGGTGGCATGTGCCTGTCACCCCAGCTTTCAGGAGACTGAGATGGGAGGATGGATCCCTTGAACCCAAGAGTTTGAGACCCATCTGGGCAACATAGGAAAATACTGTCTTAAAAACAAACATAATTGTAGGATCCTCTGTTACGACCAGCATAGGTTACTGGTTTGCTCCCTAACTTTGGTCTGGACTCCAACATCTCTATTGAATAAGACTTTTGAACAGTCCTCTGGGATAGCCCCTTCTTAAAAGAGCACTTGATGCCCAGGTCTCCAAATCACTTTCAGATATGAGGATCTGGTGTTCAGAGTCTAAAACAATGATTGAAGAGCAGAGATAACAAGGTGGAATCCCAGAAGCCCAGGCCTCTCAGCCACCCTCTGCCTTCTTATGGTTAACCTGGAGATGTTGAAACAGGGAACTCAGCAAAAAAGCAAGACATAGGCACAGAGCGGCAGTCACACATAGCAGTTGAGTCTGAGACCTGCAATGTGGCCAAACACTTCTTTGTACCAACGTATGGCAATTTCCAGCATTGTCTTAGGCTAAATTTCCCATAGGATCTCTGGTTTCATTAAGTGGGATAGATTAATTTAAACCTCTGAATTAGAAAACAAACCTTCAGGGGCAGAGTTTAGGCCACAGATGACAAATATACAAGGCATGTGTCACTAATCCCTCCATGGGCAAGCATTACTAATTGACCACCGCATTCTTCTATCTCAGATTCCATCTTTACACAGTACTTCGGGCAGCCTCTACCCATCAATCATGTTTAGTGTTTGGGATGAAAATCGTTTATTAACTTTGGTCCTTCTCTATGTTCTGAACTATTTTGTGTGAAGGAGTAGCTCTAACACAGGCACTGAAGCCTGACACTCACATAAGTTAGGTGCCTTAGTCTAATCATTTAACCTCTTTGAATTGGCATCTATTAAATGGATAAGGCCACCTAATAGAGTTGTTAGAAAGATTAGGATGATATATGTAAATTGCCTAGTATCATGCCTGAAACATAGGCATTTAATAGATGATAGCCATAACTATCATTATCATCATTATTATTATGTTATTGTTTTAAGGCTACTAATGCTGATGGTGGAATTGATGATGACATTTTCATTGATAGAAGAAAAGCATAGTATCATATATGAGGCTGAACCATATGAAATTGAAGCTCAATTGTTTTTGACCTACAAAAATGTCAACTTTTTCTGGTTCAAGCTAACATATAAGATATAATAGTGTATTTCATTCAAATCCCTTACTTGTTCCAACATTATCAGAGTCTTCTTTTCAACTGTTGCCCCCAGAGACACACTCTCACCATTTAAAAACTTCCCCAAATCAGTTGCTAGAGAGTAGGCAAAGCAGGGAGTCCACTGGAGAGAAGATAAGGACCTGCTGTCTGGTTCCACTACCTGGTATCTGGTCCTGTAACCTCCGAAGGCCTCCATTTCCCCCTCTGCAGATTGGGAATAATTGTGCTTTCTTCCATAGGGGTTTTGTGAAGATAAAAGATAATGGATGAGAAAGCACTTTCAAAAGTTCAAATTATTATACCAAAGCAAGGGATTATTGATTCCACTAGACTATGCCACTTCAGAAAACATTAGCAGTCAACATTTAACTTTTAATGTTTTTCTATAGAAAAACTGCACGTAAAAGAATAGAGAATTCATGCAATCATGCCAAATGGCCATGAAAATCAATCTTGAGTATACTCTCAAGTGGATATTAGAACTACTAACTTTATATATAGTGCTTTGTCCTTGAAAATTGTACCTTGTCAAGGTGAAGTAAATGCAATAATGGAAACAGTAAGAACCATTGTGTTTACAAGTGCCTCAAAGTCAATTTACACTAGAAAATCACACACTTTAGAGCAACTCACAAGGAAGACAGAGGAATTGCTTTTTTCCTTCCTTGGAGGTCTTTAAAATGAGCTGGGAAAGTTTAATTTTTTGCTTAAAGATAGAGATACAAACTTTATGACCTCCCAAAGTCACTTTCAGACCAATGGCTTTAGCAATTCTAAGAAGGGGCAGTTTTATATTGCCTTCGAGGGACATTTCTTTCCTGTGCCCTATCCCAGGGTGATCAATGAGTGAGGGAGGATGATGGGTTTGGACCAGCTACTAGCAGAGGTGCGTGTGGCTCAGTTTCAATCCTGAAGGTTTTTCCTCTTGTCCGGGGAACCTCGGCCAACACAGGGCACCTGAAGAGGGTCACCTTTAGTCGGCCTCAAAGGCGCTGTTGGTGGCTCCCACATATTCAGACTTCTTCTTGTGCCTTGTCCACATTTTCCGGAGGATGCCGGGGACGCCACAGGAAGCACTGCCCGTCAGTGGTAGAGAGGCTTCCGCTCCTTGGGGAAGGGCTGGATACTCTTCAGTCATCTTCTTGAGATGTCTGGATCTAAAGAAAAGCCAGGAGTGGGTGGGGAGGGTGGTCCACTCACAAGCCAAACTTCATTTTTGCCCTCGAGAAGAGTGGCCAGAGCTCTCTCTCCTCTGCTCCTCCTCCGTGACCAGGATCCACATAGCTGTAAGGTCACTGTCGGGACCCTCACAGGAACGGCTTCCCTTGGGGAAAGCTTCCCATGGCAGAATGGAGGAGGTGGCCCTGAACACACTGGTTCATGGGATTTCAAGTTCTGCTCCTGTCCTCCTGCTCTGGGTCCGGTCTTGCCAAAGGCTCTGCATCCCTACCCCTTCAGCCTCTATGTGAACAAACTTGCAAGAAAGGACAGGTCCCCAAGCAGTAGCTATTGAAAGAGCATGAGGTCTGGGATGGAATCCTGCTTCCCATCTGCTGTGTGACCTCAGGCAAGTGACTTAACCTTTACCAGCCTCAGTTTCTTCATGTGCGAAATGAGGATAATCTCATCTAACTCATGGGGCTTTTTGGAGGAGGAAAATGAGAGTGAAGCTTCTGGCACATTGTGGGCCTCAACATGTGTTCATTCCTTACCCCCTGCTCCCCTTAGGTGAAAGAAATGGTGGCCTTACTTTTCTTTTCTATAACTAGGGTCCAGGAACAAATTGAAATGACAATGACTGAGTTTAGAGAGAAGGGAGCCATTTAGAATCCTTTACAACGCAGCCACATGGACTGAAAGGTTGGCCTCTGTCACGGCACAGTGAAGTTTTTGCTGGTTTACACCGGCAGCCAGCAACAGCTATTGCCACTTAAAAATTGTACCTCATTAAGGTAAAATAAATATGATCCAATCTTTTTGGATATTTATTGGATATAATAGAATCAAAGAAAATTTTTTTTGTTTGTTTTCTTCAGTTAAGTCCCCATACATTGAGTAACACATGACTTGGTTTTTATAATTCTTTCTAGCCAATCTTCTGTCATTCAGAAGTGCTCCCCACTAGCCTGTTCTTGCTCTGACCTCCCAGTGCTTTCAAAGTGTGCAGCGCTCAGGCTGACAGTGTAGTCTGGAGCCCCGCCTGCTTGCATCCAGCATGTTCCCAAGTGCATAGCTTCCCAACTACTAGATAAGTTTCCTGAAACACATTGACAACAGCTTGTGCTAAGCTCTCCACATATTATCTCTTTCAATTCTCAGGCCAGGTGTGGAGGCTCATGCCTGTAATCCCAGCACTTTGGGAGGTCAAGGCGGGCAGATCACTTGAGGTCAGGAGTTTGAGACCAGCCTGTCCAACATGGCGAAAACCCATCTCTACTAAAAATACAAAAATTGGCTGGGCGTGGTGGCGGGCGCCTATAGCCCCAGCTACTTGGGAGGCTGAAGAATTGCTTGAACCCCGGAGGTAGAGGTTGCAGTGAGCCAAAATTGTGCCACTGCACTCCAGCCTGGCGACAGAGTGAGACTCCCTCTCAAAACAAAACAAAAACCAAAAAATTAATTCTCACCACAACCCCCTAAGATGGGTACCCCCTGTGACTCCTGTTTTATCTTTTTGTTTTTGAACAGATGGGGACAGGAAGGCTGAATAACTTGCTTGAAGTCATGGTGGGTTGGTGGCAGTTCCAGGCTAGAAAGTAGATCTGAGAAAATAACCCAACCCTTCGCCACCCTGAAACGCTTTTTCTGCTGCCTGCGGTGTGCAGGATGTAGTCCGGGGCATACAGGTATGTGCTGAATTGAGTTGAAGACTCACTGTCTTGGTGCAAGGCAGAAGGCAGTGTCACTGAGGGGTGTCGGGGGTTATCCGCTCCTGCCTCCCTAGCTGCCAGTTCTCGATGAAAGCGAGCAGTCACACTGCAGTTGCAAGTGTGGTTTGAAACCTTTGTACTTGACACACTTCTTAACCGGTGGGCAAGGGATCCTGAACTTACTCATGAGACATTTCTGACGCCTGCATGCCTATGGGAGGTTCTGAATATGGCTCATGATTACATTCATCTAATTAACCAAAAAACCTCCCAAATGACTTCTCCAAGCCTAAAGAGTGGCGTTAATGAAGTGGAAACCATGAAAAACCCACCCGCTTAATCCTAGGGAAACAGTTGATGAGGCGCTGCAGAGACCCAGGATTATTGGCCTCATTAAAAGGTAATTTGCAGCTGGCATGGGTTTGTGTCAGCCTCTCGAGGGTCTGTCAACCAGGCGGCCTGGTGCTCTTCTGGGCAAGGAAGGATCAGGACAGTCGGAGGCCACAGGTGGTGGGGCCAGAGACGCAGCACTTACCCTCTCATCAGAACAGCTCCCTTCTCTGTGCCCATGGCTGTCGCCTCCAACGAGGCAGAGGCCGAAGTTTTCACTGAGATCCGGGGCACTGGCGGAATCTGTCATGAGGAAGCGGGAGGGAGTGTGAGGATGCATCTGCCTTCCCACTCTGGCCCTGACTGAGGCTGTCTGCAAGTGGGGCTGACTGAATGGAACCACCACCGCCTGGGCATAGTCCTCATCATTCAGCAGGTGTGGGACTGCGTGGAGGGCTTGATAAACAATGTCGGGCCCCACCCCAGCTTCTGAGTCCACGGGTCTGCTGTGGGCCTGAGAATCTGCATTGCTAACAATTCCCCAGGTGCGCTGGTGCTGCTAGTCCTGGGACTCCACTTTGAGCCACTGACCTAGAGAAACTCAGGAGAGAGAAACGAGAAACTGGAGACCGCGCAGCTCAGTCTTATATGGCAACTGCCACCCTCACACCTCCATCATCACTGGTGTCCAGTTTGTTACTAAATCCTGCAGATTCTTGCTTTGATTAGGCTGCGTAGGGTAGGGCCAGCCCAGCCTCTCCGTTTCCTCCGCTGCAGCCTTCAAGGGACAGTGACCTCGGACCTCCTTGCTTCCGACCAGATCCACCACATTCCTCATGCCCCTCCTTGGACTCTAGAAGCATAAGGCACTCCAACCCCGCCCACCCACCTTGCAGGGCAGATCGACTCTGCAGCTGCTCCTCCAGGCTCCTCAGCACAGGACGCCCTCTATCTAAGCAGCGCGGCCTCCCATTGGTCCCCGTGTGTGTCGGTAGCTCCGCCCCCAGCAGCGGGTGCTCCCTTCTCTGATGCTGGCACAGCAACATCTCCTCCTTCACCCTCTGACTTGAGGCCTCATTTGTCTCCCCTTCAAGGCTGTTTCCTCTAGGAAGACTTCCCTGAGGCTGGTGGCCCAAGTTGACCCTTCTCTGTCCTCAGGTCCCCACAGCACTGAGTGTCTATGTGGGTAACAGGGTCTGGGACTGGACCCCTTGGCAGCCCTCCTCAGCCCTCCCAAAGGAGTGACAAGTACTCAGGAACATGGAGAGTTAACTGAAAATTAACCAATGGCCTAAACAGGGCTAAGTCCAGAGGCCGCTTAGACAATAGACACACTCTGTGCTGTGTTCTTCCCCCTAAGCCCTATCCAACGCTTCAAGTCACCACATTCCTAAAATTGCTGGAAATTCCTGGTCAAGGGCACTTTCTTCACCCCTCCTCCCACCCCGAGCTGGCCAACTGTGGGCAGATCTGCTGTGCCACCTTGTGGTCCGTCCAAACGCTTCCTTCCCATTATGCCATGGGCTGGTGAACTCCTGCACCCCTTTATCTCTGGGTGAGAGGACTTGTTCCCACTCTTTTCCCCTTTCCTTAGGCCAATCTCACCCAGCACACTTTGCACTGACTTGGATTTAGCTGTGTGGGCCCTGGATTGCTCTCCCATACTGGGGTCACAGATTTCTGATAAGCTGTGGGACCCTAGCCCCACTGTCTCCAGGCCTGAGGAAGGGTCTGTTGTGCTGCCTCCTCTTCCTCTTCATTCGTTTTTTTTTTTTTTTTTTGAAACTGAGTTTTGCTCTTGTTGCCCAGGCTGGAGTACAGTGGCAGATTTTGGCTCACTGCAAACTCTGCCTCCTGTGTTCAAGTGATTCTCTTGCCTCAGCCTCCTGAGTAGCTGGGATCACAGGCATGGCTCACCACGCCTGGCTAATTTTTGTATTTTTAGTAGAGACAGGGTTTCGCCATGTTGGCCAGGCTGGTCTCAAACTCTTGACCTCAGGTGACCACCTGCCTCCGCCTCCCAAAGTGCAGGGATTACAGCTGTGAGCCACTGTGCCTGGCCTCTTCCTCTTCATTCTTATTCCCTCCCTTTGTAACTACATCCCCATCACCACCCCATCCCCTCCCAGCTTCCTCTGGACTACTGCTGTCACTGCCTCTCTGCCAAGGGCACTGTCTGAGGTCAGCTTAAGGGCTGGGGCCAGGCAGTCCAAGATCATAAGCTACCTGCCTCCTCTTGACCTTGCTTTTTCTCTGGCTCAGGTGAGGGCAGCTGTTGGAGCTGTCATAGCCTGATAATCTTCCCTCGACATTAACTGCCCAGACCTCCTGGTTTCCCCTAAGTACCAGGTTGGGGAAGGGGAAACAGCCCTATGTGTGGTTTTCCTAGAATAGTGATGACCTAAATGAGATTCCCTGGATTAGGTCTCCTGCCCAGACCAGGAGTGAAGCACCCATATCTCTGTCCAATCTGTTTGTGACGATGAGGGCCTGGCACAATAACTTGGGTCTCTTCTGGTTCTCACATTGCACCACCTATGGATCTTGACAGCGGATACTCAAAGAGTCTAGGATGCCTGAGCTGACCTCACCTCCAGCCACTGCTGACTGTGCTAACCGAGAGGGAACCCGACATTCATGCCCAGAGATGAGGGAGAGGTACTGATAGGCCTGAAGATGTGCCACCCCATCCCCTTCAAGGAAGGACAGCTGCCCAGCTGTGGGAGGGAGGACAGCAGGATGGGTAGCAGAAAGCTCTTAGTTCCTTCAGGTGGGCTTGGCTGTAGAGGGCCACCTTGTCAAGGTCACACCTTTCCTGGGACAGCCCACATGCCTTGATGGAGTGAGAAGGGAACATAAAAGCTTGGTCATTTCGGCCTGACTCAGACCAGTCTGAGTGGGTAATGCTTGTCCCAGAGCCCCCTACAAAGTGTTGAAGCCCTAGTCCTGGATGTATGGTATTAGGAGCAGGGCCTTTGGGAGATGATTAGGTTTAGATGAGGTCATGATGGTAGAGACTTTATGATAGGATCAGTGCCCTTATAAGAAAAGGAGGAGATGCCAGGGATCTCCCTCTCCCCACATGCACAGAGGGAATGGCATGTGAACCCACAGTGAGAAGGTGGTCATCTGCAAGCCAGAAGGAGAGCCGTCGCCAGACACTGAGTCTGCTGGCACCTTCATCTTGGACTTCCCAGCCTCCAGAACTGTGAGAAATTGTTGTTTTAGCCACCCAGTCTATGGTATTTTCTTACAGCAGCCTGTGCTAACTAAGACACTGGTGTTTTGTGTTTCATAGTGCTTGAGAACCTCACATCTCTTTTCCCCTGTGGCTGTGCCTGGGAATTAGTCAGGCATTTCTACCTGGCAGGGTCCTGTGATAGAAACCAGTCCATCCTGTCCCCAGCGCCCCCCCCCCCCACCCCATGTATAAGATGTCTATTGGATAATAGCTTCTTTTGTTTGCCTAAGAGCGGAATTTCTCACAAGAAAAAGAGAAGCAGCCAGGGATATTCCACAAGGGTACAAATTAGGGCCAACTGAGAGCTTTTGGGAGCAAAGAACTGCCAGTTATGCTTTTCTAATAATCCCCAGGCCTGGAACAAAGAACACTGAGTCTCTCTTCGTGGCACAGGAGAATCAGACATGACCAGAAGTTTAATGCACAACAGATACAACTAAGCAGGCTTATTTTACTTACCAGAGATTTTCCATATGCTCGATTCCCACACAGATTTGATGTTTTGGGTTCAGAAATCCCCACTGCAATGTTGAACAGAGGAGATATTACTCAGTGGTACTCTGTGTTCTGCCTCCCGCTGGCCCTGCATCAATTACCTTGTTAGACAATCAACCATGGCAGGGAATTTCTAAAGGCCTTTGTACCAAGCAGCAAAACCAGGCAGGAGGGTAAGGCCACAAGGCAACTGTCACTCTTCTAGGGGAGCTGGAACTAAGGCCTAAATAAGATCAGTGTGTCTATGTAGGTTCATTGACTATAACAAACATATCCCTCTGGTGGGGGATGTTGATGGGGGGAAGCTGTGCCTGTGTGTGGGGGCAGGAGGTATACGAGAAACCTCTGTACCTTCAGCTCAGTTTTGCTGTATACCTAAAACTGCTCTAAAAATAAAGTCTATTTAAAAATAAGATCACACGTGTGGATCATTTAGCACTGTGTCTGCATGCAGTAGGTGCTCAGAACGTGCCTTCAGCTCTTCCTTCCTTCCCAAGGCCTCAGATCACAAGAGGTTAAACAGGTTCTTGGAATTAAGTCTTTATAGCTGGGATCAGTTATTTAACATGGTGCTCTGGACACCCCTCTAAAAATGAGCAGAGAAGTCATGCCTGTGCTGGGAAGGAAGTGCAGCCCCATAACATGGAAGGACTGGAGTGTATCAGATCAGAATCCTGGGACACTGGCTTTACGAGATGTATGGGTGGAGAACCTTAGAGAACCTTCTTTCTAGTGCCTTTATTCCTGATGCCCCAACCTAATTCTGAGTGGTTTTTACCCTGAAGCTTCTAAGGATTCAGGTGTTGAGCTGAGGTAGCTGACAAAACGTAGGGGAAAGCTGGCTTTCAGCACAGGTCTCTCTGGGGGCAGATGTCCCAGGACAAGCCCCATCTGATTGTACTACAGCATCTAGAAATAACTCCCCTTCCACAAGAAAACACCTCAATGCAAATAAAATCAAGTATTACAAGACTACCAAGATTAAACTATAATGAATGGAGCCCTGGCATAACTAATAATAATAGCAGCTCACATTTTTGTCTGTATATCAGGCACTGTGCTGAGCAAAAACCATAAAGGTATTATCTCATTTAATCCTCACCACAATCTTTCTTTTCTTTTCTTTTGAGACAGGGTCTCATTCTGTCATTCAGGCTGGAGTGCAGTGGCATGCGTAATCTCTGGCTCACTGCAGCCTTGACCTCCTGAGCTCAATCAATTCTCCTACCTCAGCTTCCAGAGTAGCTGGGACCACAGGTGCGCACCATCACGCCTGGCTAATTTTGTTTGTGGAGATAGGGTTTCGCCATGTTGCCCAGGCTGGTTTGGAATAGTCTGCACTTTCTAGTCAAGGAAATGAGGCTTTAAAGATACATAACAGTTATGATGAAGCCAGGTAAGGGTGATTTAGGGAGTAGTGAACTGACTTTGGGGGGTCTTGTAGGGTTGAGGAGGCTTGACTGAGTAACCCTCTACCCTGGCTAGGAGAAGGTGGAGTTTGCCAGGTGGAGAGACACAGGGAAGGCAATCTGCTGAGAGAACAGTGTCAGGGAAAGTCCTGGGAAGCAGGATATAATGGAGCTGTCACAGAACTACCCCCAGCTCAGAACGGTGGGGACAGGAGTGTCATAGGAGGTAGCCTTGGAGAGGTCAGTGTGGTCTGGAGGGCAGGGGCCAGGAGTGGACACAGCACTTAAAGCTGAGGGAGCACAGGGGCAGATTTCTGCTCCAAGTGGACCTCTCTGGTAGCCTGGTGGGAGGGGCTGGAGGCTGGGCTCTTCACTGACAATGTTCTCTACACAGCTGAGACGAAGGGAGTGGGAGCCAGGGTGGCTCGAGGTAGGTACCAAGAGGGCTAGGAGAGAAATACCTAGGAGTTGATGCTGTCAGTGTTTCACGTTGAAGGTGTGGGGAGGACAAGGAGGCATTAGGGGAAACATCCCGGGGACTTGCTGGGACAGTGGATAATGGCCCCCACTGAGAAAAGAGGAAAGGCTTGAACAAGTTGGTTCTGAGGTGCCTGAGGACATCTCTGAAGTCCTGGAGGCAGCCAATTCTCCCAGGCCCAGGACTGGGGACTGCGCCATTTCCAGGCATCTGAGAGTTTCTCAGTCAGGTCTCTGCATTTAGAGTTCCTACAATTCCCAAGATTCCCCAGAGCATCTTTCTCCCAGGTGAGACGGCTACTGCGTCCAGGTGCCATCTATGGCTCAGGAAAAAAGCAGTTCCAAAATCTGAGCTCCCTGGAGACAGGCACCTTTCTTGACAGGAGGATGGTCTGGCTTTGACTCAGAAACATTCCCTCCCTCCCACCCACTCTGGAATCTATCAGATTGGAGGAGGTGAAGGAATTGAACCAATCCCCAGCTCAGTCTCTCTCTCTCTCTTTTTTTGAAACCTTGCTGGCATATTTCCTGCATGAGCTGACTGTCACGTGCTGGGCAGATTCTCTCCATATCATAACTTATTGCTCTTGTCTTTCAGAATAAAACACTGACTCAGGCAGCCCAAGCTTCCACAAACTACTTAGAAAGGAATGAAAGTGATCCTTAAAACTAGACAGTTGGAAAGACATTCCCTGTGGGGAAGAGGCACTAGCTAGGGAATCAAAAGACCTGAGATTTAATCTTGGCTCTGTTGCTCACAAGCAGTGCGACCTTGGGTAGGTCAGTTTCTACGGTTTTGGTTTCTTCTGGAAATTGGCAGAGGGGCAGTTACAGTAAATCAGAGGCTCTCTACATTCAGGGTGCATTAGAATCACGTGGGGCGGAGGCAGTGAGGGGTGGTGGGGAGAGGGTTGTCAAAATACAGATTAATGTTCCCTAAACCTGGAATTTCTAATTCAATAAAATTTGCATTTCCAACAATTTTCCAGAGACTGCTGCTGCTCCTCCTGGGACTCCACTTTGAGAACCACCACATTAGATCCTCTCTAAATCCTTGCTGCTCAATATGTTGTGCCCAGAGCAGCAGCATCTGGAAACTTGTTAGAAACATAAAATCTTGGGGCCTACCCAGTCCTACTAAATTTGAATCTGCATAAAAACAAGATTCCTAGGTGATTCTTTTGCATATTAAAATTTGAGAAACATGGCTCTAAACTCACTTTATGATTTTATAGAAAAGATAAATATTCTGAAATATTCTGTCTCTTCTTCTTTCCACACACACATGCACCCACCCACCCACCCACCCACCCACCTATATATAGACACAGAGAAAAATCTATCTCATCTTAATTTGCAAGGCAGATTGTGGTTTTCCTAATGCTTTCAAACTCTGCATACATATACGTGTATGTAACCACTTAATAGAGAATATAGCTTGATGTATGAGTTCTTATGCAAAGGATCAGAGGAGCAGGATTAGGTTCTTAGCAATCAAAGAAATCTTGGTGGCCTGGTCTAGCATCTACAAACGGAAAACTCAAAGATGCATGGAGGAAGGGACTATACTCAGTAGAGTCTTATTTCAGTTCTTGTAATAAAAGCAAAATTGCCAACGCCCGAAGACTTTCAGAAGGACACCTTGGACTTTCTATTGTGTATTTTTGGAGTTAAAATATGAATAACTTTAGGTTGTGAGCATAACAGAAATAACCTAAACCAGCAATTAAAGGCAAAATACCACCATAGACTTGGGTGGGCTAGAGGGAGATTCCTGGTTAGCTGCTTGGGGTGGAAGCCATTAAAAAAAAATAGCATCCAAGGTAAAACTATAATGTTTCCAGTTTTCAAGACAAACTTACTCCTACATTCTTGTTATAGATTGTTGTTTAGGTTATTCAAATTTAGAACGGTAAGATTTTATGATGGCAGTTTATGAAGAACCTGTACAATTTTACACACACACACACACACACACACACTGACTCTCTCTCTGTTAAATAAATTATGTGAGCCTCCTTTGCTTCATGGGTCATGATTTTCTCTCCTCCAGAGCATTCTGATTTACATTCTCTCTAGAATACAGTAGGGCCTCCTGTGGAGCAAGATAGTAGATAAGGGCCCATCTCAGTGGGTCATGCCTGTAATCCCAGCACTTTGGGAGGCCTTAGCCAGTGGATCACTTGCACTCAGGAGTTCGAGACCAGCCTGGGCAACATAGCAAGACCCCGTCTTTTAAAGATAAAAAAAATTAGTTGGCCAGGGTGGCTGTGCACCTGTAGTTCCAGGGCGGCTGAGGTGGGAGGATGGCTTCAGCCCAGGGCAGTGAGCCCTGATTGCTGCCACTGCACTCCAGCCTGGGCAACACAATGAGACCCCGTCTCAACGAAAAAAAGAAAAGATTAGATAAGAGCATCTTTACTCATTACGCACACCTAGGAGTGACTGTTTTATAGGTAGATGTTGTGTGGGGCTAAGGTGAGGCCTGAGAGCAGGTGCTTTTGTGGTGGAAACAGCATTTACTTGGGAAAGCACAGGTGCTTGGTCACCTGGCGCGACTGAGGCCGCAGCCACCGCCAACGCTGCCCTGACCTGGGCGTGTGTGTGGCCCTGAGTGAGTCCCCGCGCCCAGGAAGGTGCGGGGAACTGGGGCCGGGACTCACGTACCGGGTCTGGCAGAGGCTTTGGCGGGGTGGGCTGTGGGCGGCCGCGCGGTCTGGAGCCGCCCGAACCTGCGGCCGTCGCCAGGGTCCCTGCGGTCTCCGCGGTGGGGCAGCAGCTCCAGGGGCTGGTGCGTGTACAGGTCCGATTCGATCACCACCTGCCGGGCGGGGGAAGCGCGGTTAGCCCACTCCTCTGCTCGGGCCTCGAGACCCACAGACCCCCAGGGCGGGAGCTTTGCAGACGGAGCTCGCGTCCAGGGAGTTTCTGGATCCTTCGTGATTCCAGTGAATTCTAGGAGCAGCGACAAAATCTGGGCAGGAAACAGGCCAGAAGTGACTATTTTATTTGACTTCAGACTGCTAAATGGTGCCATGGGGCAAGCAAATGAGGGTTCTGGAGGGGGCAGGGGTGTTCCTCAACAGCAGGCCCTTCACAGGGTCAGAAGCCTGGGCCATCAGGTCAGAGATACGGGCAGGCCAGCTGCCGGGTCGCCTGACGTGTTTTGACAACAGGACAGACTATGAAACAGGACAGTTCTGGAGATTGAGGTCTTACAGTCTTTGTAGCTGAGTGGACAACACCCTTGTTCATGCAGAGGACAACTTTTTGGATGCTCTAGGTGAGTGAAGACCTAGGGAGAGGGCTCAGGCCCAATTTAGTCTCAGATTTTTAAAAATAAAGAAGCTGCTGGCAAAATGGAGCAGGGGGCACGGGGTGCTCTCCTACCCGCGTCCCCACTTCCCAGTGCAGAGTGCCTGGGTCAGGGTGGAGCTGGAAGATGAATTTCCACTGTGTGTGGTTCTGTGCACGGAAATCTTGATAAGCCGGAACAAAGGGCCCAATGCCGAAATGTTTTCAGTCATCACCACCTGCTGAGCAGTTATATTGGGAAGTTACTCTGTTAGAGTCCACCAAAATGGGCCTTAAAAATGGTATGTTTTTTGGAAAAAATTATAATAAAAATACTTAAATCATTGAGATAAGTGTAAAAACTTGAGACAAATAGTAGCCATTTTATCTTACTATGGCGAGTCATGAAGGAGAATCTTGGTAGTTTGGGCTCTGATCCTGCATGTTTACACATAGGCAGGACACTGGGTCATTCATTTTGGGGGTGGGGGGGTGGGGCAGCCCTTTCATCACAGCTGTTCCTGATTTTATTTTCATTCTCTCAGCATCGCTCTCGGAGAGGAGGAGTGAGGGCTGCTGTGGAGTTTTCAGACCCACTTTGTAGAAGAAGGAAGTAAGGCAGGATGTGAAGCCTGGAGTCCACAGGAAGACTGCCGCTGCCTTCCAATATTTCCTCCTCTGAAAGGGAGACAAATGTTCCCTTTCAGGAACAAGAACCACCATCTCCCCATCTCTTCTCTGCACAGTGGGGAGGGAGAGTGGGGAGGGAGAATGGGGAGGGAGAGAGTGGAGTGGCATTAGCTGCTCAGCCCAGCAGCCAGATGGATGTAGGAGGTTTCCTGGGGGTGGCAAGGAGGCCAGTTATTTCCCAGGTCGTGACTGGGGACAGTGCCTCCTCTTCTCCAGCCCACCAAAGGATGCCAGTAGCAGGAAATGAAAGAGGAGAAGGGCCCAGCTCTGAGCCTTCCTGTTTCTTTGCTGGGCCTAATACTTGGTTCTCATTTTCCACAATAATGGAGGCTCTGAGATGGTTGCAGCTCAGTGTGTTAGGCCCATCCCAGGGAACAGATGGCTGAATGGATGGATATGGCCTCCTGAGAGGCTCCTGACAGCCTGGTTTATTTTCTGGTCTACAGGACACAGTCTGGGCTTGCTGCTGATGGTCTTAGAACACACTGGTCTGAGTGGAGGCTCTTTAGCATCCTGAGTATAGGAGCAAGATTAGAGAATTAGGATGGTGGTATGGGATGTTAATGAGCAGGGAGGAGGAGAGATAAGGGTTGAATGCTGGAATTTTCCTTTCCTAGGTCAGCAAACTGCCAACTGAAGTTGGGGAATGTACTAGAGTAACAAGCATCACCACAATAAAGTAATACTCCCTTGCTGGTCATAGACAGGACAAGATAGGAAAAGCAGAAGACACGGGCTAACACACAAGCCTCAGGATCCCATCCACTGACGTCTTTGATTCACACTTCTCCTTATTTGTCGCCTAGATCACTGATAGGCAGTTAGAAAGACAGTCAAGAAGACGGAGATAATAGAGAATCACAATGCTTTGGGGCTGAGGGGATCCACAGAAATGTTGTAGCCCAATTCTAGCCTAATTTTATACATAGGGAAACTGAGGCCAAGAGAGGCCATGTGTCTTACTCAAGACCACAGAACTGTAAGGGACAGAGCCAGGATGAGAACCATGGTTTCATGCCTCCTAAGTGGGTGCTCTTGGTAAACCCATAGAAGTGCCTATATTCAGGCTGGGCACAGTGGCTCATGCCTGTAATCCCAGCACTTTGGGAGGATGAGGTGGCGGATCGCTTGAATCCAGGAGTTCAAGACCAGCCTGGGCAACATGGCAAAACCCTGTCTCTACAAAAAAATACAAAAACTAGCTGGGTGTGGTGCCACATGCCTGTAGTCCCACCTACTTGGGAGGCTGAAATGGGAGGATTGCCTGAGCCCAGGAGGTGGGGCTGTAGTGAGCTTTGATCATGCCACTGCACTCCAGCCTAGGAGACAGAGTGAGACCCTGTCTTAAAAAAAAAAAAAAAAAAAAAAGAAGGGCCTACATCCAGACAGGAATTTTCAAGTGCAAGTGCAATTGGTTGCTCTGTGCATTTCTTTTCTTTTTCTTTTTTTCTTTTTTTTTATTTTGAGATGGAGTCTCACTCTGTTGCCCAGGCTAGAGTGCAGTGTGGCATGATCTTGGCTCACCACAACCTCTGCCTCCTGGGTTCAAGCAATTCTCCTGCCTCAGCCTCTCAAGTAGCTGGGACTACAGGCGCCCGCCACCATGCCTGGCTAATTTTTGTATTTTTAGTAGAGACGGGGTTTCACCATGTTGGTCAGGCTGATCTCGAACTCTGACCTCAGGTAATCCACCTGCCTCGGCCTCCCAAAGTACTAGGATTACAGGTGCGAGCCACCATGCCCGGCGCTCTGTGCATTTCAAAAAATCAGGAGAACCCCACATATATTCCTCCTCACAAGCTTGAAATCTGAGAAGAATATGACCTTTGCAATCTCATTTATCCATCTTTTTTGATGGCTGACCACCTGCTTATTCTGAAGGGGCCACGAATCTTCATTGTCGTGGCTCCATGCCAGAAGGCTTAACTGACCCACACCTTTGTGTAAGTTTATCCCCTTGAGTTACTCCTGTGATAGTGGGCATCAGGATGATCAAAATGTCAATAAAATTGTCTAAGAATTAAAAAAATTAAAGACTGGAGAGGCCGTCTAGAGAAGGAACAGTGTGAGGCTTTGCCTTGAATTTGGAAGAAATACAATTCAAGAGGAGTCAGAGAGGAAGGAAAGCTGACATTAAGGATTGCTCGGGGAGGAAAGACGTATTTGAGAAGAAGCAACCTGACATCCATTCACATGGTAGTCTAAGGGATAAGAAGAGATACAAATGCAAATTTGAGGACATAGGAAGTTGTAAATATGGGTACAGTTGCAAAATAAGAATTATTTTCCTCACCAAGATAATCAATCACAATTGCTTTTAGATCACCAAGTTGGAGAAGACAAAGACTCAAAGGGAAGCCAAGGGTCAGTTGGTTGGGGACACAAGAGACCAGAGACAATTCTTTCCTTTTTGGGACTCACTTTTCCCATCTGCAAAAGTAGGAGGTGGACTAAGAGACCTTGCCTCTCTTCTAATTTGAATGGTCTGTGTGGCTGGGGCTGAGTTTTACAAGCAGAGGCTGGGCTAAGCTAAACTGTTAGGGGAAATTAGAAATTCAGAGGAAAGTGCAAAAGGCCAGAGAGCACTCCTGTGCTGTCCACCTGGAGGAAGACTGAATATGGGAAGACAAGAGCCAAACTTCTTGACCAAAAGACTGAAAGATCTGTGGTGAAACTTTCTTAAACTCCAAATTACCCACAGACAACCCCTTCTCTTTCCATTTTTGAGAACACCTCACCCATTGCTCCTTGAAAGTTGGGAGCATTTTCCTTCTAGACTTTGAGATTGAGTTTTCAGGGACCATGAGAAGGATCAGAATCAGTTGCCCTACAATCAAATTTTCCATCCATTAAAAACCCTTCTCTTTCTTAACATACAAAAGGTTCTCGAAAAAGGCATACAGTGCTCGCTTCAGCAACACATACACTAAAATTGAAATGATACAGAGAAGATTAGCATGGCCACTGTGCAAGGGTAACACGCAAATTCATGAAGTATTCTGTATTTTTACTACACGGCCATAAAAAAGAACAAAATTGGCTGGGTGTGGTGGCTTACACCTGTAATACCAGCACTTTGGGAGGTCGAGGCGGGCAGATCATTTGAGGTCAGGAGTTTGGGACCAGCCAGACCAACATGGTGAAACCCCGTCTCTACTAAAAATACAAAAAAATTAGCCGGGTAAGATGGCGGGCACCTGTAGTCCTAGCTACTCAGAGGCTGAGGCAGGAGAATCTTTTGAACCTAGGAGGCGGAGGTTGCAGTGAGCTGAGATCACGCCATTGCACTCCAGCCTGGGCAATGAAGTGAGGCTCTGTCTCAAAAAAAAAAAAAAAAAAAAAAATCGTGTCCTTTGCATCAACATGGATGCAATGCAGCTGGAAGATATTATCCTAAGCAAAATAACACAGAACAGAAACTGAAAACTATATACTACATGCTCTCACTTATAAGTGGGAGCTAAATATTGGGTACAGGCAGACACAAAGATGGGACTAATAGACACTGGGAACTCCGAAAAGGAGGAGGAAGGGAAGAGGGAAAGGGTGGAAACACTAACTATTGGGTATTATGTTCACTACTTAGGTGATGCTATAATTAGAAGCCCAAACCTCAGCATCATGCAATATACTCATGTAAAAAACCTGCACACATACCCCCTAAATCTAAAATTAAAAAAAGGCATTTAACTGAGAGAAATATAGGCAAAAGACATGAGTAAGAAACCGTAGGAAAAAAAATGTTCAAATGATCAATACATCTATGAAAAGATGAAGAATCACATCAATAATTACAGAAGTAAAAATTAAACAGGATATATTTACCTGATTGTCAAAGACTAACAACACTGATGCCACACAGTATAGGCTCAGCTGTTCTGGAAAAGGTATTTTAAAATGTAATTGCTAGGAATTTGTCAGTGGCTATAAAATTGTTTCAATGTTTATCTCCTTTGGCCTAGGATTTTCACATCTATGAATTTATCCTCAGACTCATTTAAGAACATAAAAATATGTTCAAGAATTTGTTGTGGCATTGTTTAATAGAAAAAATGGGGAACCCTATTTATTGATAATTTGGTTAAATAATGAATCTAGAAAACTTCAGGTTTGGTTTGGGTAAAAAAAATATAGAGCATTCATACAATGTTGTATTATACAGCCGCTATAAAGAATGAAGTAGGCCAGGTACAGTGGCTCAGGCCTGTAATCTCAGCACTTTGGGAGGCTGAGACAGTAGGTTTGCTTGAGCCCAAGAGTTCAACACCAGCCTGGGCAACATGACAAAACCCTATCAAAAATAATAATAATAATAATATTAATAATAATAATAAATAAAGATTAAAAATGTTTGTGTATATAAAAGAAGAATAAGGTAGAGCTATACAGATGAATTGGCATAGAAAGGTATTCAAGATTTATTAAGAGAAAAAAGCAAATTGCAAAGCAGTACATTATCAGACAATAAAGCATAATATAGGTTAATATATGGAAATTTTTCACTTAAAAAAAAAAAACAAAAAAACCTGGGCCGGGAGCCGTGGCTCACGCCTGTAATCCCAGCACTTTGAGAGGCTGAGGTGGGCGGATCACCTGAAGTCAGGAGTTCGAGACCAGCCTGGCCAACATGGTGAAACTCCGTCTCTACTAAAAATATTTTAAAAAATAGCTGGGCATGGTGGTGGGTGCCTGTAATCCCAGCTACTCGAGAGGCTGAGGCAGAAGAATTGCTTGAACCCAGGAGATGGAGGTTGCAGTGAGCCGACATGGTGCCACTGCACTCCAGCCTGGGCGACAGAGTGAGACTCTGTCTCAAACAAACAAACAAACAAAAAACAAAACTGGCTGGGCACCGTGGCTCACACCTGTAAATTCCAGCACTTTGGGAGGAGGCAGGGGCAGGTGGATCACTTGAGTCCAAGAGTTTGAGACTAGCCTGGGTGACATAGTGAAACCCTGTCTCTACTAAAAGTACAAAAATTAGCTGGGTGTGGTGGCTCGTGCCTGTAGTCCCAGATACTTGGGAGGCTAAGAAGGGAGGATCACTTGAGCCCAGGGGATCGAGACTGTGGTGAGCCGAGACCACGCCACTGCACTCCAGTCTGGGTGACAGAGTGAGACCCTGTCCCCCCCCAGAAAAAAAAAACCCAATACTTATTGAATGCTTATATGTGTCAGGCTCTGGACTAAACGTTTTATATGCATTAAATCATTCGCCAAAAAAAAAGAGAAAAAAATTAAAAAACAATGTGCCTTTTGTTGCAGAAGAAAAAAAATCATTTGCTCCTTCCCATGGTTCTTGAGATATGTTCTCTTATTATCCTAATTTTAATGCTAAGGAAGTTGAGTTCCACAATAGCTAAGCAACTTGCTCAAGGTCACATAGCTAGAAATGGATAGAACTGGGATTTAAACCCAGGCCATTTGACTCTGAAGTCTACATACCT
This sequence comes from Pongo abelii, assembly GCF_028885655.2. Classification (NCBI taxonomy): domain Eukaryota; kingdom Metazoa; phylum Chordata; class Mammalia; order Primates; family Hominidae; genus Pongo; species Pongo abelii. The sequence goes on along the minus strand of NC_071992.2, from coordinate 81,610,651 downwards.
AACCCCTCTCTTCTGCAGCTTCTCAGGATTTGCTGATAGTATACAGTAGTCCCCTTTCATCTATGGTTTCAGTTACCCTTGGTCAAGTAGAGTCTGAAAATATTAACTGGAAAATTCCAGAAATATTTCATACGTTTTAAATTTTGCACCATTCTGAGCAGCGAGATGAAATCTCACACCAATCTGCATGGCCCCTCCTGGGGCATGAATCATCCCTTTGTCCAGGGTCTCCATTCTGTGGACAACCCCCACCTGTTAGTCACTTAGTAGCCATCCTGGTTATTAGATTTAAAGGACATAGTGATACAGGGTTCAGTACTATCCATGGTTTCAGGCATCCGCTTGAGGTTTTGGAACATATTTCCTGCAGATAAGAGGGGGGGACTACTGTATTGTATAAAATTTTATATAGCATATACTGCTTTTGGAAATAAAAAGGTAATACATTTATATACATGTATACATTTACATGTATAGTATTTGTACATGTTATATACAAACAACGACTAGTAAAACTCCATCTCATTCAAAGGACATTAATTTTTTTTTTATTTGAGGCAGGGTCTCACTGTTTGCCCAGGCTGGAGTACAGTAGCATGACCATGGCTCACTGTAGCCTCGAACTCCCTGGCTCACATGATCCTTCCACTTCAGCCTCCCAAGTAGCTAGGACAACAGGAGCATAGCACCATGCCTGGCTAATTTTTTTTTTTTTTTTTTTTTTTGAGACAGAGTCTTGCTCTGTTGCCCAGGCTGGAATGCAGTGGCGTGATCTTGGCTCACTGCAACCTCTGCCTCTCAGGTTCAAGCGATTCTCTTGCCTCAGCCTCCTGAGTAGCTGGGATTACAGGTATGCACCACCATGCCCAACTAATTTTTGTATTTTTAGTAGAGATGGGGTTTCTCCATGTTGGCCAGGCTGATCTTGAACTCCTGACCTCGGGTGATCTGCCCACCTCAGTTTCCCAAAGTGCTAGGATTACAGGTGTGAGCCACTGTGCCTGGCCGCCTGGCTAATTTTTTGACTTTTTTGTAGAGTCGGGGTCTCATGTTGCCCAGGCTGGCCTCGAATTCTCGGGCTCTAACTAACGTCCTGCTTCAACCTCCCAAAGTGCTGGGATTATAGGTGTAAGCCATAGTGCCCAGTCGAAAAAAATTTTTAATGGAGAATAGACTTTTGAAAATTGAGATACTTCAAAAATTAAAATGCTATCCTATGAAAAATTGTCATAGAAATAGAAACTCCAGTACAACCAAGAGGAGACAATTCAGTTTCAACTTTTTTGCAATTCAAAGTGCAAAGATGTATTGACAGTTTTATGTAAAGAAATTTGTATATAAAATGGGAATTGCACAGCATTATTAGGCTCTAAAGACATGTAAGCTAATTTTAGAGTAATGCATATGCATGTTAATGCAGCAAAACATAATACAAAAAGAGGAAAGCCAGTGCTGGTGATGTTGGTGGTAAATGGACAAGCATTACTGGAAGCCCCCAAATTGTTCAGAATTCCTGACAGTATGTGACAAAACTGTAAAAAGAACTAGTTTGAGCAAATCACAATTCTCTACATCTAGCACAATGTTTGTCACACACAGTAGGAATGCAAATATTTGATGAAGGAGTGGATGGATGGATGAAATTGTTCTTATCCTTTTACCTGTTTATTCTACTTTGAGGCCTATGCTCTGAGGAATTAATCCAAAAGAATAGTATTTTGGCCAGGTGCAGTGGCTCATGCCTGTAATCCCAGCATTTTAGGAGGCCAAGGCAGATGGATCATGAGGTCAGGAGATCGAGACCATCCTAGCCAACATGGTGAAACCCCGTCTCTACTAAAATACAAAAAATTAGCCAAGCGTGCTGGCATGCGCCTGTAGTCCCAGCTACTTGGGAGGCTGAGACAGGGGAATCCCTTGAACCCTGGAGGCGGAGGTTGCAGTGAGCAGAGATTGTGCCATTGCACTCCCGCCTGGCGACAGAGAGAGACTCCATCTCAAAAAAAAAAAAAAGTATTTTATATAAATACATTCATTGCTGTGCTATTAATAATAGTAAAAAAATGGAACATTACAAATGCCAACAATAGGAAAACACCTAGATCAGGAATGCTATATCCACATCATGGACTCTGTTTAAACAAGAAAAAAAAATGTGTGCATAAAACAAGGCTTACTCTCTGTGCCTGGAGAACATGGCAGAATAAGGGGTCCAGTTCAGGGTCACTTGGTGTCTGGTTGACATTTGTCAATTATTTTGGTTAATTGGAGAACAGAGAGTGCAGCACCCACCACACGGAACATTGAAACCCTCCTGGCCACTGAGAGCTGGGGAGGGAGAGTGAAGAAGAAGCCTGACATTGCTTTTTAAATGAAAGTCAACCAAAGAACATCAAAACTAAAGTTTCCTTACATTCTTGGTCAAGAGGTGTTGAGAGCTTTTGGCTCTTCTTCTGGCTGGACTGGATACTGCAAAGACAGAGAGAAAGAAATGGTTTTAGACAACACCAGTGAGGCTGACGTAGCTACAGTAACAACACTGAGAAGGTCTGAATCTGTGGCAAGGCAGGGGCATAGAGGAGGGGATGGGAAAAAGAGACAGGATCATTGCGATTGAAGATGTTACTTGGCTTGAGTACAAAGTTCATAGCTGCATTACTCATAAGAGCTGAAGTTTAGGAACAACCCAAATGTCCACCAACAGATGAATGAATAAACAAAATATGGTGTCTGTATGTGATGGAATATTACTCAGCCTTGAAAAGGAATGGAATTCTGATACATGCTACACATGGATGAACCTTGAAAACATGGTACTAAGTGAAATAAGCCAGACACAAAAGGTCACATAGTCTACAATTCCTCTTAATATGGGGTTCCTAGAGTAGTCAAATTTATAGAGACAGAAAAACAAACAAACAAAAGGACAAAAAAACAAATTTGTAGAGACAGAAAGTAGAATGGTGGTTACTGGTGGCTGGAAGAGTCGGGGAATGAGTTAGTGTTCAATGGATTCAGAGTTTTAGTTTGGGATAATGAAGAAGTGCTAGGATGGATGGGGGTGATGGTTGCACAACAATGTGAATAGACTTAATGCCACTGACGTGTACACTTAAAAATAGTTTTTAAAATGGTACATTTTGTTATGCATATTTTACCACAATTATAAAAAAGCTTAAAGAAATTAACCATTAAAAATGTTACTTGGTTGGGAAAAGATTTTACAGCAGCTTCACAAGGTAGCTACTCTTGTACCACAAGGAGGTGGCCATGAATGAAAATGGGAAGGAAAAAAAGATAAGATTAAATATTTATCTTTGACTGATCATGTTGATTATTCTAAATACAAAATAAAATTGGAAATCACTTTGTAAGTGATGTATTTAATGGTGCTTACTACATGCCAGCTACTGTTCTAGATGCTTTATATATTTACTTATTTATTCCCCATATGATCCTGGAAGATAAGTTGTTTCTCCCATTTACAGCAATGGAAACTCAGGCCCAGAGAGGTTAAGTAGCTTGCCCAAGGTCACACAGTGCAGAAGTGGCAGCAGTACTTTAACCACTTCGTTTTGACTTTTTCTTCCTTTAAAAATTTTGTGAATGGAAATAAATGACAGAAAATAAACACATGTAACATTTTCACGTTTCCTTCTACTTTGTTTTCTTCTCATATACAAGAAATACAAAATCAGAGGCAATGTTTTGGTTCTCTTTCTACCCTTCCCTAATTCTCCTTCCCTACCTTCCCAAGACTACTGAGATCACTAATTTTATCTGTATCTTTCTGGTCTATGTTTTTGTATTTTTCTCTAGATACATAGCCATAAACAATATATAGTATTGGTTTATATTTTCAAATTTACAGAAATGCTATCTTACATATATAATTTTTCAGCCTGCTTGTTTGGCACTCAGCATTATGCTTAGATCTACCTGTGTTCATACGGATACATCTAGTTTATTCCTGTTGACATTGTATAGTATTCCACAGCATGACAGCACCACATTTTAACCATTCCCCTCTCCATAGACACTCAGGTTATTTTCAGTTGTGCCCTCTTAGAATCAATGCCACCGTGAACATCCAGGGGTAACAGGAGTTCCACCCAAAAGCGAAACTGCTGATTCCGAGGGTCAACTTGGACTTTCAGAGTTTCCAGAGGGAATTCCAACTCCTGCACGTGGGCAGCAGACTCCCAGCTCTTTTCCCTCTCTCTGGATCTGGCAGTAAATGTCTAAAGCTTAATTTATGTCCTGCAGGCTGTCTCTTTGTGGCCAAACGGAATCTCTCCCTCCCCCGCTGTGCAATGGCCCTGTCAGCGGCTGACACAGGGGAAGAAAGGAATTGTTTGAATGTGGACTCACAACACCAGCAAACACCCAGCCTACTTCATTCAAGGCTGACAATGAGACCAGGGGCTAAGCCTGAGTCATGGAGGTGGATGGGAGGGGGCAAGACAGGAGCGCAGGCAGAGAGCAGAGGCAGCAGGAGAGGGGGCCATGCTTAGGAGGGGGTGAGGGGACTGACCAGGAACCAGACACTTGGAGTCATCAGAACCCTCACATAAAGCCCTTAACATCGTTCTCTGAGGACCACAAGAGCTTATAAAGTCAAGATTCTCGTGTCGCATTCTCTGGCAGCATTAGTTCCACGTTAAGTTTGCAAGGTGGCCCTGGGTTCTGTGGAGAAGCCAGCCCAGGGTCAGGGCGCTCTTTGACTGCTTCACTGGACTTCAACCAGCCACCGGGAGTATTTCTCCGCACTTTGCATGGCACAGTTAGAAATCATACTTTTAAGCCAGCTGTTCTCTTTTCAGAACCCACTTGCTCACTGGAAAAAATGAAAGTCTCTATCTAGCTACCCTGGGATTTTGTTTTCACCTGTGTCTGTAGCAATGGCTTGCTGTCACTTCCATTGGTGTACTGGACTGTTGGTACTGAATTAAATGAGACAGAGAGTATTTAGCTGCTCTAGCCTTCCCCTTGATGGATTGTTTCTTAGTGATAGATGTTTATCCTTGTGCCTCTTTCCCCCCTCCAAAAAATCAAATACCATCAAAACCGAGAGTCCATCAGACCCCAGAGACGTGAGGATAAACCGTAGTAAGGCAGCATGTGACTGTCCTTCCCCTCCTGCCTAAGATGCCACGTTAAGGAAACAGTCAAGGGCAATTTCACTCACCCTTGGAAGGAATCACGGTGGTGAAAACTTCTATGTTCTCGTCACTGCAGCTGTAAATCTGATGCATCATTTCAGCCTCTCTTCCCGAGGTGCCTGGGAACTGGAGGCCTCTGTCTCTGGACCCCTAGTCGAGAGGCATCCTAATCCAGTCTGGCTCAGGGATCATTGTGCGGGTCCACAAAAGACAGGCTGGTGCTATGAGCTCATCTCGTTCCAGTCTTCACTGCAACATTTTCTAAACCCATCTGTCCTTTTTTTTTTTTTTTTAAATGAATCCTATTATTGCAAACCTTTGATTGAGCCTGGAGGTTTCAATCCCCTCCCAGCTAGGATGCATTTAACATTTTTATTTTGCGGTGTCTGCCGCAGTGAATTTGGAAGCCTTTTGTGAGGTGACGATGAAGTGAAATCGCCTACTCCGTTAGCGCCAAGCTTGGCTGGAGAATTTCCACCAAAAAGGAAACGTGAATTTTGGTACCAGCAATTCCCTTTCTCATTTCAGAAATGTAGGGGCTTTTTTTTTTTTTTTTTTTCTCCCCTCCAGGAGAACGGGATATTCAGTAATTTGTCATGTGCTAACTTGGCTCTCTTAGAAGTTTCTATTTTAAACAAAAGGACTGTTTCTCCAGAGTGTTTTCCCCTCATTCCATTACATGACAAGGCTGACATTTCTCAAGGGTCCTGTGTTTGGTACCTCTGCGTATAACCCTTAGGTGCTCACAGAGACATGGCAACAGGCAGTGCCCCATGTTCAAGGAGCAAATTATAGAAAGTTATATTTGTATTACCCTGTATATCATAATATATTATATAAACCCTATTATGCTACATATACAGGTTACAGGTTATATACTGTCCCATATATCATATTTATTATATATGTGTGTATATCATATGTATATATGTATGTGTATATATATCTTATATATTTGTGTATGTGTATATATATCATATATATTTGTATATATGTATACATAGCATATGTATATGTTTGTATTACCCTATATATATTTGTATTACCCTATATATCCTAATATATTTATCCTATATATTTATTATCTTATAAATCCTATTATGCTACATATACAGGTTACAGGTTATATACTGTTCCATATATCATATATATATCATGTGTATATATGAGATATCATATATCTCATGTGTATATAATATCATATATATCATGAGTATATTATATCATATATATCATGTGTATATATATCATATATCTCATGTGTATATAATATATATATCATGAGTATATTATATCATATATATCATGTGTATATGTATCATATATATCATGTGTTTATATGATATCATATATATCATCTGTGTTTATATGATATCATATATATCATCTGTATATATATGATATCGTATATGTGATATATGTATAATGATCCCTGAGCCAGACTGGATTAGGATGCCTCTCAACTAGGGGTCCAGAGACAGAGGCCTCCAGTTCCCAGGCACTTCAGAAAGAGAGGCTGAAATGATGCATCAGATTTACAGCTGCAGTGACGAGAACATAGAAGTTTTCACCACCGTGACTCCTTCCAAGGGTGAGTGAAATTGCGCTTGACTGTTTCCTTAACGTGGCATCTTAGGCAGGAGGGGAAGGACAGTCACATGCTGCCTTACTACGGTTTATCCTCACGTCTCTGGGGTCTGATGGACTCTCGGTTTTGATGGTATTTGATTTTTTGGAGGGGGGAAAGAGGCACAAGAATAAACATCAATCACTGAGAAACAATCCATAGGGGGAAGGGGAGAGCAGCTAAATACTCCCTGTTTCATTTAATTCAGTACCAACAGTCCAGTACACCAATGGAAGTGACAGCAAGCCATTGCTACAGACACAGGTGAAAACAAAATCTCAGGGCAGCTAGATATACGATATCATATGCATATGATATCCTATGTATGCCCTGTATTTTATATATTCTCTATATATATACGCACAAATAAGGTTATGGTTGAAACATATGTATCATGCCAAACCCACTGCATTTTATTACACTGTTACAGCTTCATTTCTTCATACTAATACTGATGGTGATGAAATAATAATAATGAAAGTTGCCACTTATTAAATGCTTGCTATAAGTTAGGTAGCCTGATATATAATTTCATTTAATATCTACAACTACCCAATGAGACCAGCTATTATATTTGCCATCTTATAGGTGAGAAAACTGAGGCATAAAGCCACTGAGTAACTCTTGTGAGATGAAAATATCTAGTTTGTGGTAGAATTAGGATTTAATCCCTAGTTTGACTCCAAAGTCAAATGTATTTAACCGGGCCAGGCGCAGTGGCTCACGCCTGTAATCCCAATACTTTGGGAGGCCAGGGCAGGAGGATCACTTGAGCTCAGGAGTTTGAGAGCAGCCTGGGCCACATGGCGAAACCCCATCTCTACCAAAAATACAAAAAATTAGCCGGGCGTGGTGGTGTGTGCCTGTGGTCCCAGCTACTTGGGAGGCTGGGGTGGGAGGACTCCTTGAGCCCAGGAGGCAGAGGTTGCAAAGAGCCAAGATTGCACCACAGCACTCCAGCCTGGGCGGCAGAGCCAGACCCCATCTCAAAAAGAAAAAGTACTTAACCACTAAATTGTACTCTATTCTTTATCTCCTGTCAACCCAAATAACAGAGAGAAGCTCTCTAAAAATATGTAGTTTAATTGGGAATTGCAGGACACAGATGCTATGACGAATCATAGGCACATCCAGGGAGGCTGAGGTAAGGGGAAGTTTTAAAGGCAAAAGAGTACATATAGATTGTTTTGAAACAAACAGAACATTGGTTACAAGGGTTTATGACAGGAGTTGTTGTCAGTTCTTTAGTGGAGACAGTGTGTCAGGCAAGTGTTCTTGTGCAAGCCGCTAGCTGTCTTTGTGTGACTCATGTAGCAGACTATTGTTTGATAACATTTCCTGTGATAAGTTCCTTTTATCAGGCAAATCATGCCTGAGAGCCTCCCCCTACCTCCATGACCTCTTGGCTCTATTTTGTTAAGGCTGACATAAGTGACCCCATTTTGATTCTGACAACTTTCCCACTGCAAAGCCTTCCATTACTTTGAACTTGGGTGGACCTGATCCATATATCTTAGACTTGGAGTTGGCATCCATTGGTATCTCTATAGTAAACAAATTGAGGCATTTACTCATCAGGTAGGCGTCAACATTATATACCTCTTTCTTTGAGAATTGCACCCAGTCACAGAGGATGGCTCTGAGAAGCCATGTTTATTCTCCTTGAACTTGTCCTCTTGTCACCTTTGCCGGACCACGGTGGACATCTAACCCAAACTACTGCCTTGTGGAAACAGAAATTGGGCTTTGGTCTGGGGCCAGAGGAAAGGTGTAAACTCTGGATATCTGGGATGTTTCTCAGGGCCCAGGGGGTAAAATTGAAGGGAAGTCAGTATAAACAAGTGAAACTGGTGGTCTGGCAGAGGCCTGGGGCCTGAATGCACATCCAGTGTAAAGAGTTTTAGGTGGGAGCGGGCACAAGTGCTTTTACCATGGTCCACACTTGGTGGGTCTGTGGTCATGTACACATGCCAGTAAGGGTCAGTGGGACGGGAGGGTGGACTGGGGGTGAAGGGAGTGTTGGGAGAGTGAGAAGGGGTGTTGGGGATTGAGATAGAGAATAAAGAGGCCCAGCTCAGGAGGGAGGGAGGATTGCATGTCTCCCGCCTTGCCTCTCTCAGGCCAACGCCATGCCTATCTTGGAGTCAGTGAGATAGTGAGATAGCTCAGTCTCCATCTGATAAAGTTCCTGTTGGCTTAAGTGTACTTAGGTTTTGGTCATTTTCAACTAAAAAGGAGGGCTGGGTGTGGTGGCTCACATCTGTTACCCCAGCACTTTGGGAGGCTGAGGTGGGAGGATCGCTTGAGGCCAAGAGTTTGAGACCAGCCTGGGCAACACATCAAGACCTCTCTACAAAATAAAATAAAATAAAATGAAATGAAATAAAATAATATAAAATAAAGATTAGCTGGGTGTAGTGGCACATACCTGTAATCTCAACACTTTGGGAGGCTGAGGTGGGAGGATCCCTTGAGCTCATGAGTTCGAGGCTGCAGTGAGCTATTATATGATTGTGCCACTGGACTCCAGCCTGGGACACAGAGTGAAACACTGTCTCTAAGACAATAATAACAATAAATAAAAAGGATAGCATCTAAAAGTCTTCTTTGTGCCTGCTGTCTATAAATTTTATGATCTCTGCAGTGATACATTTTTAGATAATGTAAAGTTTAGACGAGTACCTACTGCAATAGAAGTGGAGATCTAAAATTTTTTAACAGACTGGACTGTTGTACCAACATCTACAAGATGAAATTGAACAAAACTAAATGTAGTCATCTATCTTTACATTAACACAAATAATTGATTTGGTACAGAATGGGGGTGACATGCTTTAGCAGCAAATTAATAAAAAGGTATCTAGGGTTTTGGTTAACCACATGCTTAATAGAACCAATATTAAAGAGCAGGGCCTAAAAGACAGAACGTTTCAAGGACATGATGCTAAACTGAAATTAAGAACACTCAGGGAAACCCAAAAGCCAATCGGGATTACTTGGACTTAATCCCAAGGGATCCAGACTGGATTAGGTGTTAGCTAAGAAAACCCAAATTTAATCAATCACAGTTATTGAGCCTGAAACACATAGGTAAATGGTTAATGTGAAGAAGCATGTCCAGAGCAAAACAGTTCTTGGCAGGTTGCAGTGGCTCACACCTGTAATCCCAACACTTTAGGAGGCTGAAGTGGGTGGATCACTTGAACCCAGGAGTTCGAGACCAGCTGGGCAACACTGCAAAACTTTGTTTGTACTAAAAATACAAAAATTAGCTGAGCATGGTGGCACATGCCTGTGGTCCCAGCTACTTGGGAGGCTGAGATGGGAGAATCGCTTGAGCCTGGGAGGTCAAGGCTGCAATGGGGATTGAGACAGAGCATAAAGTGATTGTGCCACTGCCCTCCAGCCTCAGCAACAACAACAACAAAAAAAAAAAAAAAAAGAAAAGAAAAGAAAAAAAAGAGAAACAGTTCTCAAGAGATCATTTTTACCTGTTTGAAATATTTTTTAAATAGTAAAAATAGTACACACTTATTATAACAAACTCAAAAATTATACAGGAGTATACAGAAAAAGTGAAACCCACTTCCCCCAACCTAGTATCACTTCCTAAAAGCAATCATTGTTTACAGATTGGAGGTTTTTTTGCAGGTATTTTTCATGCTTAGTCACACATGTATTTACATATACATGAATGAGATTTTTAAACAATAGAAATGGAGTCACACTATGCACACACACGTGTGTGGACATTTATAGTTCTTTTAGCAGATATGTAGGAGACCACTGTGTTATAGAAATTTATCCACTCTTCTTGATAGATCCATGGCTTACTTCCATTATTTAAAATTAGACACAATGCAGCAAAGTACATCCTTGTGATGTATCTTTATACATGTCTTCTAATATTTTTATAGGCTACATTACTAGCTGCAGAAATGCAGGTCATAGCATATGCATGTTTTAAATTTTGAGGGTTTTTGTTTTTTTCCAAATTGCCTTCCAAAATTTCTTCATCTGTTGACACTTTCAGTAATAGGCCACGAGGGGCTTATTCCTCACACCCTTGGCAATACTTGATATTATCAGTGTTAATTTTTTGCTGAAATGATCTTGTTTGGCTTTTGTGCTCAGAGCCCAGAATCTTGATCGTATTTGACAGTTAGGGTCCTCCTAGCCCAGGTGCTTTGCAGTTCGTGGAGAGGTGGATGGCTGAGGCCTCATTTTGGAATGCAAACAGTGTAACCCATATGCAGCAGTAAGTATATGCTACACCTGTGAGCGCTGGTGACAGCTCCTGTCCAGGATGAGGCTAAGCTTAAGGTCAACTCTGTTCTGATCTGGGTTCCTCTTTTCCCAGGTCCAGGGAACTCACTGCTGAGGGTTCCATGCTGACTGCACACCAGTTCTCACTTACTGCTGTTTTTACATTTACATTTGGCTTCTACATTTACGGAAAGGACAGTCAATTGATGTCAATGGAAGACTTTATTTTTTTTAAATTTTTAAAATTTTTATTTTTAGAGACAGGTCTTGTTCTGTTGCCTAGGCTGGAGTACAGTGGTTTGGTAACAGCTCACTGCAGCCTTGAACTCCTGTACACAAGTGATTCTCCTGCCTCAGCTGGAAGCTGGAGCCACAGGCACATGACGCCATACTTGGCTGATTAAAAAAAAAAAAAAAATTTTTTTTTTTTTTGGTAGAAACAGGGTCCTGCTATGTTACCCAGGCTAGGCTTGAACTCCTGGCCTCAAGTGATCCTCCCACCTTGGCCTCCCAAAGTGCTGGGATTACAGGTGTGAGCTACCATGCCTGGCCACAGTGGGAGACTCTTTCTTTCCAGGATTCTCTGTAAAATGTTTGCCACTTGCTTGACCAGTGAGTGGCTGTGTTTCCTTCTCCAGCCTGAGAGCTCTGAAGATCTAGCCCACCAAAAGCACTAGAAGAAGCCCTGTCTGGGCTGGGTGCAGTTGCTCATGCCTGTAATCCCAGCACTTTGGGAGGCTGAGGTGGGTGGATCACTTGAAGTCAGGAGTTCGAGACCAGCCTGGCCAACATGGCAAAACCCTGTCTCTACTAAAAATAGGAAAATTAGCTGGGTGCGTGCCTGTGATCCCAGCTACTCGGGAGGCTGAGGCATGAGAATCCCTTGGACTCAGGAGGTGGAGGTTGCAGTCAGCCAATATCATGCCACTGCACTCCAGCCTGGGCGACAGAGTGAGACAAAAAAAAAAAAAAGCCCTGTCTGAGGAAACTACCTTTAGGCTGAAACCTAAGCAGCGCTCAGACTCTAGCATGGGTGCGAATCACGGGGGGATCTTGTCAAAATGCAGATTCTGGTTCTGAAGGTCTGGGATGGAGTGTGGCTGGTCCTGGGCACACTGTTGAGTTAGAGCAGAATTGCCTTAAGGAGAGCAGAAGTTCCTGACCAGGATACATTAGAATTATAAGCAGCTCAGATCCTTCCCTAGACTATTTAAATCCAATTACTAAGGGCCCAGGCACAGGTATTTAAAAACACCTTTGGTGGTTAAAATATGCTAGGGTTGCGGGAGGTTGAGGCTGCAGTGAGCTGTGATCACACCATGGCACTCCAGCCTGGGCAACATAGCAAGACTCTGTCTCAAAAAAAAAAAAAAAAAAAGAATGCTAGGGTTGAGAGTCTTGGATGTGGCACAGTAATTCTCAAATTGTCCCCAGAGAGCAGCATCAGCATCACCTGGGAACTTGTTAGACATGTGAGTTCTTGGCCCCATCCTGTCTGCCAAATCAGGAACTGTGGGATAGGGCCCAGTGTCTGTTTGAACAAGCTCTTTAGGGGATGCTTACCCTTACCACTGGTGAATGGAGCATCTTGATAAACATTCACAAGCCTGGATCCCAGCCTCATTCTTTCTAATTCCAAAATCTTGGAGTGGCTCCCAGAAGTATGTGGCTTTAAAAGCACCCATAGGGTGCTGATTCAGTGGCTGAGCAGAGGGGTGGCAGCTCTCAACATGAGTGGTGGCCTATGTATGGCCTCCTGGCTCATGCTGTACAATGTTCATCATCACCTCACAGGGGTCAAACCCAGACAAGATGCTGATGATGTTACTGTCGAACACTTGCTATGTACCAGGCACTTTATACATGAGCCCTACAACAACCCTGCAAGGTGCTCCTATCATGGTTTTACGAAAGTGAGTCTCTAACCCAGGTCAGTCATGACTCCAAAACCTGGGCTCTCCACCATCTCAGAGTACCAGTTTTGGCAGATTAGGGGGGCACCAGGCTGTGGGCCTCTGAGAAGCCTCTGTTGTGTAATCTTCAGTGGCTTATTTTGTGAAACTGGAGATCTATTTGTAATTTTAGCAAGTATAACATTCTCCTTTCAGTTCCTCTGAGGGAAAGAGAGGTGGTTTCAATCTTTAATTTATGCAAAGTGATGTTCTTTGTCTGTGAAGAGAACTCCTTTAATCAGAAAGCAGGTGCTTGGTATGTCAGGTTGTTAGAAAAAATACAGGATATCCAGTTAAATTTGACTTTACAATAAATAGAAAATAGGTTTAAAAAATTATAAGTATGTCCCAAATACTGCATGAGGCATATTTATACTAAAAATTATTTTTTTACTAACAGAGATTCAAATCTAACTGAGCATCCTGTATTTTTATTTGCTAAATCAGGCAAGCCTATTGCAGTGAGTTTTCTGGCTCTGGTTATGAACCTGCCTCATTCTTCTACAACCAGGGATGCTCATGTGTTAGAAGATGCGTCCAAGGCTTGAGAAGGAGCAGAATTAAAACTTACTTGTTAGGCTCTGCAATGACTGAGACAATTAGACACAGCCTGAACTTAATAATCCTTTAAAAAAAATAGCATTTATGTGCCAAGCACTATGCTATGAGTCTTTCATTCACTATTTTTTTTTTTTTTTTGAGACGGAGTCTTGCTCTGTTGCCCAGGCTGGAGTGCAGTGGCACAATCTCCGCTCACTGCCAGCTCTGCCTCTCGGGTTCATGCCATTCTCCTGCCTCAGCCTCCTGGATAGCTGGGACTACAGGTGCCCACCACCACGCCCGGCTAATTTTTTGTATTTTTAGTAGAGACAGGGTTTCACCGTGTTAGCCAGGATGGTTTCGATCTCCTGACCTCGTGATTTGCCTGCCTCGGCCTCCCAAAGTGCTGGGATTACAGGTGTGAGCCACCGCGCCTGGCTTCTTTCACTATTTTATTTAATTCGCATAGTCCTATGACTAGGCCCAGTAGTAGTATCACTATTTTACAGATGGGAAAAGTGAGGCCAAGAAAAGCTTAGTGATTGGCCTAAGGCAGGATTTCTCAGTTGCAGCACTATCAGCATTTGGGGCCAAATAATTCCTTAAGCAACTTATTTTAATTTTATTTTTTTGAGACAGAGTCTCACTCTGTCACCCAGGCTGGAGTGCAGTGGCACGATCATGACTCACTGGTTAATTTTTGTGTTTTTTGTAGAGATGGAGTTTCACCATGCTGCCCAGGCTGGTCTCGAACTCATGGGCTCAAGTGTGATCTGCCCGCCTCGGCCTCCCAAAATGCCAGGAAAACAGAGTGAGCCACTGTGCCTGGCTAATTCTTTGCTGTGAGGTCTGTCCTGTGCATTTTAGGATGTGTAGCAGCATCCCTGGCCTTTATCTTGAGGGAGACAGGTGATAAACAAGATAAGTAAGTAGAATATAAAGCGTATTAGAGAGTGATAAGGGTAAAAAAAAAAAAAAAAAAAGGAGAAAAAATAAAGCAAGGAGGAGAGAATATGAGGGGTTGGCATGGATACTTGAAGTTTTAAATGGGGTGGCCTGGAAAATAAACCTAATTAAAAAGGTGATCTTGGGCGGGGCGTGGTGGCTCATGCCTGTAATCCCAGGACTTTGGGAGGCCGAGGCGGGCAGATCACGAGGTCAGGAGATCGAGACCATCCTGGCTGACACGGTGAAACCCTGTCTCTACTAAAAATACAAAAAAATTAGCCAGGCGTGGTGGTGGGCGCCTGCAGTCCCAGCTACTCGGGAGGCTGAGGCAGGAGAATGGCGTGAACCCCAGAGGCGGAGCTTGCAGTGAGTCGAGATCGCACCACTGCACTCCAGCCTGGGTGACAGAGAGAGATTTCGTCTCAAAAAAACAAACAAACAAAAAATAAACAAACAAACAAAAGGCTGAGGCAGGAGAATGGCATGAACCCGGGAGGCAGAGCTGGCAGTGAGCGCAGATCGCGCCACTGCACTCCAGCCTGGGCAACAGAGCAAGACTCGGTCTCAAAAAAAAAAAAAATAGTGAATGAAAGACTCATAGCATAGTGCTTGGCACATAAATGCTATTTTTTTTTAAAGGATTATTAAGTTCAGGCTGTGTCTGATTGTCTCAGTCATTGCAGAGCCTAACAAGTAAGTTTTAATTCTGCTCCTTCTTGGCGTGAGGGAGCTGCAGGTATCTTGGGGAAGCGCATCTCAGGCAAGGAAACAGCTGGCACAAAAGCCTGGAGGCAGGGATTTTTCTGTCTTTTTGAGGACTATTCTGGAGTCACTGGAATGGAGTGAGTGGGGATGGGGATGGTAGTAGGAGGTGATTTCCAAGAGGTAGCAGGAGGTAGGGTGACCACATAATTTGTAATCCAAATGGGGCTAAATGGTCACTGTTAAAATTATGCTGGGACAACAGATATAAACTAGGATTATCCCAGGCATGCTGGGTTAGTAAGGATTTAGTCATTACTCTGAGTGACTTGGCTTTGGGCAGAGCTGCAACATGACCTGACTCGAGACCTCTGTTTTGATTACTGTGTTGAAAGGGACTCAAGGGCAGCAAGGCTGAAGCAGGGAGAGTAGCTGGGGGGGCCACCACAACACCCAAAGTGAGAGAGGATGGAGGCACAGATCGGGGGCAATGGCAAAGGGGCCCTGAAAACTGGTCAAATTATGGATATAATTTGAAGGTAGAACCAACAGGATTTCTGACCCGTACTAGGCTATGGGTGTGAGAGAAAGACAGGGGTAAAGATGGCACCAGCGGAAAATGGAAAGAGGAAAAGATTTGGGAGGAAGATCACGTTGCAGGTTTAGTTCACAGGAAGCAAACCCAGATGAAATGAGCATGCAGGAGGATTGCTGACCAGTGCTCTTGTGATCAATACTTGAGAGAGAAGCGGAACAAGAAGGATGTGGTGGAGGAAGTTGCTGGGTAGCCACTTGGTCCAAACAAGGGACTTAACCAACCCCTTGGGGCAACTCTGAAGTTGGGCAGGCCCTTCAGAATTACTCCAGTGGGGCAAGTCAGCCAGGTCTCATACTTGACCTTCTAACTGACTGTCGCTGAGTGGAGGCAGTTCTGGGAAGGGTTAGACCTCAGGCAAGGTGGCTCTCCTCCATGGAAATCAAGCTATGGAGTGGGGTTGGGTTGTCAGTCACCAACACTCTCAGCAGCTGGGGAAAGGGTGCCTTGGTTCCAGAGAATCTGGGTAGTGACTACGGCATCCATTACAGATCAGGTGCTCAGTTTTGTACCCAGGAAGTTTGAGATGGCCCCTAGATAGTCAAGGGGGGATGCTAAGTGACTCTTGTCCCTTTTCTGCTGACTCCAGGGGCCAGCACAGCCTCTGAGTTCCTTCAAGGTGGCTTGCAACCCTTACTCTTTCCTAGCTCATGCTGAACTTCCAGAGCAGCATATTCCATAGAAATACAGTCCCAGACACATGGCTAACTTATTGTTATTATTATTATTATTATTATCATCATCATCATCACTGAGCAACTCTTGCTCTGTCATCCATGCTGAGTGCAGTGGGATGATCACAGCTCACTGCAACCTCAAACTCCTGGGCTCAAGGGATTCTCCCACCTCAGCCTCCCAAGTAGCTGAGACCACAGGCATGTGCCACCATGCCTGACTAATTTTTTTATCTTATTTTTTGTAGAAATGGGGGTCTTGCTATGTTGCCCAGGCTGGTTTTGAACTCTTGGTCTCAAGGGATCCTGCAGCCTTGGTTTCCCAAAGTGCTAGGATTGCAGGTATGAGCTACCATGCCCAGCCATACATATCTAACTTAAAGTGGTATTGTATTCACACTTTAAAAGTTCAAAGAAATGGGTGAAATTTAATAATGCATTTTTTTGAAACAAGCATTAAATGTTTGAACTGTTATATAAGCATTTTTTTCATTTTCTTTGAAAAAAAGATAAAATTAGGCAAAAATGCTTATGCTAAACAATAGGCTGGACACAATGGTTCACACCTGTAATCCCAGCACTTCGAGAGGCCAAGGCAGGTGGATTGCTTAGACCTAGGAGTTCAAGACCAGCCTGGGCAACATGGTGAAACTCTGTCTCTACAAAAAATACAAAAATTAGCCAGATGTGGTGGCAGGCACCTGTAGGTAGTCCCAGCTACTCAAGAGGCTGAGGTGGGAGGATTGCCTGAGCCCAGGAGATCAAGGCTGCAGTGAGCTGAGATCACGCCACTGCACTCCAGCCTGGGTGACAGAACAAGCCCCTGTCTCAAAAAAAAAAAAAAAAAAAAAAAGAAGCTACCATTTTCCAGTTATCTTTGAATGTTATCTTTTATGCTTTACTTTTCATTGTGAATCATTGTGAATATATACAAAGGTGAAAAGTGGAGCATATAGTACAATGAACCCTCAGTTACTTATCACTGAACTTTAACAATTATCAACTCACCGCCAAACTTAAAAAAAACTTTTGTCTTTAGATTTATTTATTTATTTATTTTTGAGATGGGGGTCTCACTTTGTCACCCAGGCTAGAGTGCAGTGGTGTGATCTTGGCTCCCTGCAGCCTCCACCTCCTGGGCACAAGAGATCCTCTCACCTCAGCCTCCTGAGTAGCTGGGACCACCTTTATACTATCTACTGGTTAGCCCTGCAACATGATTTTAATAAAGTGTTACTTATTCTTGAACAATTTCTATGATGTCAGCAAAGAGATATCAACAAGAGTGATTGTAAAGTGGCTAGTCTTATAAGTCAAGAGTTAGGATCTTTGGTCCATTGCTCAATCCATTTCAGTATCTGATCTATATTATTTTCTAGCTCTTATGGTTTATTGCTTGGCAGCTGATGCACAATTTCTTCCTTGCAGGATGCTGTGACTTATTAATAAAGAACTTGAAAAATCTTACAATGAGTATTGTCTATTAGTTTCTTCTCAGTATAACCCCTTGCTTCAAGTCTTTCATATAGTACATTGGTATTTGTTCTCAGCACAAAAACTATAATATATGAAGCCAGTGTTCAGGGAAGAAGTCACCAACATGGTAATAAACAATAACTCTACATTCTGTCATTTGGTTATCTAACTCATCAACTACTCTTTATCTAAAATGGGACAATCGTACTCTTCATCATAGCCATCATACAATTGCTCTTCTTGAGCTGAATCACCCACATTAATGTTGTATTTCAGTCCTGAATTTTTTTTTTTTTTTTTGAGATGGAGTCTCACTCCTTCACTCAGGCCGGAGTGCAGTGGCGCCATGTTGGCTCACTGCAACCTCTGCCTCCCAGGTTCAAGCAATTGTCCTGCCTCAGCTTCCTGAGTGGCTGAGACTACAGGCATGTGCCACCACACCTGGCAAATTTTTGTATTTTTAGTAGAGATGGGGTTTCTCCATATTGGCCAGGCTGGTCTTGAACTCCTGACCTCAAGTGATCTGCCTGCCTCAGCCTCCCAAAATGCTGGAATTATAGGTGTGAGCCACCATGCTTGGCCTCACTCCTGATTTTGATGGTTTTTTGCCTAGCGTGTTTTTCCAGTCTCTGGTTTACTGGTGAGCAGGATGTTTGGAAGCAACATGGTTCCTTGCTGTGATGGCTTTGAGTGCCTTACTCACGCACCCTACCCTACACACTACCCAAGCCTTTTCATCTATCTGTCCACCCACTCCCTCATCCTATTTTATTTTGTAACCAATTCCAGACATCGTATGATTACATCTGTAAGTATTTTAGTGTGGATCTGAACATATATATATATATTTTTTTTTACTTATGCTTTTTTGGCTTTCTTTACTACTTCTGGTTTTTTGGTGATATCAGGATTGCAAGTCAGGTCTCTAGGCTGAATGTTATGGCAAACTCTTATGTATTTAAACGGATGGCTTGTTAATGACAGGAGCAACCAGAGTTGCTATTAGCTCTTGATTTATGAAGCCACATGTTCAGCTTGTATGACGGATGTCATTAACATCAGGCGTGGCGGGCTCATTCATCTGTCTCTGCCCAGCGCTCTGCAGTCCTGAACACGCTCAACAGATGGGAAATTTCATGGCCACAAATGGAATTGTTTATCCTCTCATTGTTCCCGTGTCAGCAATCAGACTAAATCCATTACCCACCAATAAAAAGATCAGCCTGCTGCCAGTTCAGCTGTGGAAGGGGCCAAAGCTATGTTGAAGGGATTTAGAGTTTTAGAAGGGATAAAAAAGTAATAAGAAGCCACATAAAAATTAAGATCCCAGAGAAGAGTTTGAGTCTTTCATTCTAAAGCTGAAGGCTTTAAGGGATTTAAAAGGAAAGGCCTAGTAATTCAATATTTTCTTTAACATAAAATATACTCTGGAGACCCCTGATTATAGATAGCGCATAGCTTTTATTGTGTGTTGATGGCTTTATTATCTCATTTCAAAAAAATCACAAGCACTCAAACTAGGCTTTGAAGAAGGAGGAAATGTCAGATTCATAATGGAAAAGCTGCTGAGATGTTAATAGCGTTACTACTGGTAGGAAGATTTTCTTTTGTGTGGATAAATAGCTGTCTGTTCTTATAAAGTTGTTCCTCTTTGGTTTAGCTAGTGGGTTCTCTGTATACTGATTTGTAAAAGGAGGTTCCTCAGTTCTGTGGATCCCCCAGGCTGCCCTCCCAACATTCTCAATGAACTATGGACTGTAAATTTTTATTTATTTATTTATTTATTTATTTATTTATTTAAGACAGGGTCTCGCTCTGTTACGCAGGCCGAAGAGTAGTGGCACAATTATGGCTCACCGCAGCCTCAACCTCCCAGGCTTAAGCAATACTCCCGCCTGGGCTCCCTAAGTAACTGGGACTACAGGTATGTGCCACCATGTCTAGCTAATTTTTAAATTTTTTTGTAGAGACGGGGTCTCACTACATTTCCCAGGCTGATCTTGAACTCCTGGCCTCAAGGCATCCTCCTGCCTTGACCTCCCAAAGTACTGGGATTACAGGCTTGAGCCCCTGTACCTGGCCTGACCATGACTTTGAAAAGTGGACCTTGGACGCTTTTTTCTTTTTGCCAGATTGGTTTTATATCAGGATGTAACAGGCAAGAGACCTGGTGTCATCATTCATTGGTTATAGCTGAGTATCTGGGGCATGCAGGCTTCACATTTATTTCCTCAAAAAAGTTAGAGACTTTAGCCAATGAAAAATCAGGTTATCTGTAAGAAAAAAAAAAAAGACTGGTCGTGTTGCTCTCTTTTTCATTCTATTCTGCAAATACTTAATGTACTGCTGTATATGGCAGCTATTATGCTAGATGATAAGGATCTGAGATGATTAAGACAGTCTCCCCCTCTTAATAGATTAGATGGGGAGATAGACAAAAACACAAATGCTTGTAAGATGTGTTTACAGCACGGAGTGGTAAATGGAGGCCTGCAGAGGATGTTCTGAGAGCTCAGAGGAGACCTCAAATTAGGGTTCCTTGACTTCCCTGGAGAGAAGGGTGGTGAAGAGGTGACAGGGCTAAGGAGTGAAGAATGGGCAGGAGTTTGCCATGAGATTTAGAAGGTTATTTCAGGCACAGGTAAGAGCCTGAACAAAGCTGTGGAGGCCTGAGATGGTTCCTGAGGGCATATGTAGCTGGGGAGACAGGAGGCTGAAAATGGGGGAAGAGGCTAAACTATGCTGGCCCTGCCTGTCTGATGGGGCCATGTACCTTCTCTTGAAGTCAATGAGAAGCCACTGAAGGATTTTTCAGTAAGGAAAAGCTATGGTCAGACAATTTATCTTTTATCAAAACCCTCCTGGATGCAGGGTGGAGAACGGATTGCAAGGGGTTAAGAAGTGGAAGCAGCAGGCCGGGCACGGTGGCTCATGCCTGTAATCCTAACACTTTGGGAGGCCGAGGTGGGCGGATCACCTGAGGTTAGGAGTTCGAGACCAGCCTGGTCAACATGGAGAAACCCCGTCTCTACTAAAAAAAATACAAAATTAGCCAGGCGTGGTGGCACATGCCTGTAATCCCAGCTGCTTGGGAGGCTGAGGCAGGAGAATCACTTGAACCTGGGAGGCAGAGGTTGCGGTGAGCCGAGATCACGCCATTACACTCCAGCCTGAGCAACAAGAGAGAAACTCCGTCTCAAAAAAAAAAAAAGGAAGCAGTGAAAACGTTAGGAAGCCAATTGCAGTAATCCAGGTGAGAAGTGGAGGGCCTGAATCAAGGGGCATGCGAGTGTGTCTGTGTGTTTGGGGTGAAGAGGAAGGTGTGATAATAACTCATAAGGTTGTTGAAATGACAACATTGAAAAATATGTAAAGTGCTTAGAATAGAACTTGTGTAATCTACATTGAATCAATGTTAACTCATATTTCTCTTTTTCCTCTTTGGGACTGTCTTAGTTAGCTTGGACTGCTATAACCCATAACCTGGGTTGTTTACTATCCATTTCTTACAGTTTTGGAGGCTGGGAATTCCAAAACTAAGCTCCCAGATGATTCAGTTCCTGGTGAAGGCTCTCTTCCCTGTTGGCAGGCAGCCAACTTCTTACTGTGTGTTCATGTGGTAGAGACAGAGTGCTCTGGTCCCTTAACTCCATTGTAAGGGCACTAATCCCGCCATGGGGGCCCCACCTTCATAACCTCATCTAAAACTAATCACCCCCCAAAGGCCCCACTTCCTAATACCATCACATTAAGGGTTGGGGCTTCAACATATGATTTTTTGGATGACACAGACATGCAGTTCATAGCAGGGACTGAGTAAATCCCAGCGGTAATAGCATAGCAGAATGGAAAAACAGGAAGAGGGGTAAATGGAGGCCTATGAGGAGCCAGAAAAGAAGAAGGTCATAAGTGGGAGGGGAGAGCATCCCTCCACAACATCTCCTGGAGTCTCTGCCCTGTGGGAAGAAGGGGAGGTGAGCTTGGTGTTGGAGGTCTTGTGAGACGGTGGGAGTTTTAGGAACATTGAGATCACAGCTGCCCTGGGCAGCAGCTGTAGCTGAACTTGACTATTTCATGGAGCTGTGAGTGAACAGTTTGCTGTTCTTTCTGGATGACCAGTTCATGCCATCTTTTCTCTTTTGATATTCCATGATATGGCAGTCTCTTTCTTTATATTTAAGAGTTCTTAGTTATTATTGCCTGGCACAGTTGTGCAAACTGATCAGGATAACTGGAGGCAGGTGGATGATTGGGTTTAAGGAACTCTTTCTACTTTCTGCTAGAAATAATTATCTTTTACATAAGGTATGACAAACATTAGATCTGTCCAAGAAGCCAGCCATTCCACTTAGCCATTCAGTCAACAAATATTACTGAGTGCCTCTAATATTGGTAAGGTATCTTACAACCTGGGGTTGCTGCTGCTTCAGGAATCAAGCTATGAATATGATTGTTTCCCCTGATGGATTGTGTGCTCCTTAAGGGATGGGACTGAGTCTTATTCATTTTTGTAGCCACAGAACCTGGCACAGGAGTTGACACTAGGTGGTTGTCAAGAGCAAGATCTATGTCTAGGTCCAAATCACTTGCTACCACTTGCTAGTAGTGTGACCTTGGTCAAGTTACACAGCCTCTCTAAGGTTTGGTATAATCATTTGTAAAACAAAGATAATAGTAACATCTGCCCCATCATAATATTATACCATCGCATTAGGGGTTAGGGCTTCAACTTATGAATTTCGGGAGGACACAAACATGCAGTCCATAACAGGGACTGAGCAAATCTCTATGGCAACAGCATAGCTATGTTTTGATCATTAAATAACACAAACATGTAAAGCAGCTATAGTGCCTGCCTGGCATATAGGGGTGTTCAATCATATTATGAGTATTGGGTTTACAATAAATGTAATTGAACTGATGCCCTAGGACCTAGTCTGACAATGCTCCTCTGTATATAAATTTGGGCAAGACATTTTACCTCTTGGAGTCTCTGTTTTTAAAATGTTTATCTGTCAAACAGAAATACCTGCACGGGTACCTAACAGAATTATAATGAAAATGGAAAAGATTGCTCTGTTTCTTGATTACAAAAATAACCTAAATCCAGTAAATTATCTAAGCATAAATATCAGAGAGTAAGAAAAGCTACCATGCTACTATGACACCTTTAAAAGATGACACAAATTCCTTAACTTGATAAAGAGAATCTATGAAAGACCTATAGCTAACATCATACTCAGTGTGAAAGTCTGAATGTT
The DNA here is from genome assembly GCF_028885655.2 of Pongo abelii. Taxonomy (NCBI): domain Eukaryota; kingdom Metazoa; phylum Chordata; class Mammalia; order Primates; family Hominidae; genus Pongo; species Pongo abelii. The sequence goes on along the minus strand of NC_071992.2, from coordinate 81,587,448 downwards.
TTCCCCCTAGGATAGGGGACAGGACAAGGATATCTGCTCTCACCACTCATATTCAACACAGTAGTGGAATAGTATGCCAGGGCAAAAATGCCAGGAAAGGAAATAAAAGGCATACTTATTGGATATGAAGAAATAAAACTGTCCCTATTCACAGGTGGATAATTATAGAAAATCACAAGAAATCCACAATGAAACTTCTAGGATTAAGAAGTGGTGCAACAAGTTGGCAGGATACAAGATCAACATATAAAAATCAATCACATTTCTGTATACTAACAATGAACGTGTGAAAACCAAAATTCAAAGCACAATACCGTTTACAATTGCTCCAAAGAAAATGAAATACTTAGGAAGAAATGTAACAGAATGTGTAGAGGATCTGTGTCCTGAAAATTTTTAAATGTTGATTAATTAAATCAAAGAAGACCTAAATAAATGCAGAGATATACTGGATTTGTGGATTGGAAGAATCAACATACTAAAAATGTCAGCTATCGCCAAATTATCAATAGGATTAATGCAGTTCCTATAAAATCTCAGCAAGAATATTTTGTCAACATAGATAAGGTTATCCTAAAATTTATATTGAAATGTGCAGGACTAGAATAGCTACAACAGTTTTGAAAAAGAAGGATAGGCCAGGCTGCCTCGGAGGCTGAGGCAGGAGAATCACTTGAACTCGGGAGGTGGAGGTTGCAATGAGCCAAGATCACGCCATTGCACTCCAGCCTGGGCAACAAGAGTGAAACTCCATCTCAAAAAAAAAAAAAAAAAAAAGAAAAGAAAAAGAAGGGTAAAGGAGAGGAATCACTCTACCCATGTCCCATGTTAAGGATTACTATTTAGCTGTAGTAATCAAAACAGGGTGATATTGGTGGAGACAGACACACGGAGCACTGGAACAAAACAGGGAACCTAGAAGCAGACCCAAACAAATATGCCCAACTGATTTTTGACAAAGGTATAAAAACAATTTAATGAAGGAAAGAGTATCTTTGCAACAAATGAACACATGATACTAGAGATAGCCTAGGTGTGCTCATGTGTGCATGCACACACACACACACCCCTAAGTCTCACACCTTATACAAAAATTAACTCAAAGTAGATCACAGACTTACATGTGAAACTAAAATTTTTAGGAAAACACTTAGGAGAAAACCTTAGAGATTTATGGGTAGGCAGAGTTCTTTGACTTGACATCAAAAGCATGATGAATAAAAGGGAAAAGGTGATAAACTGAACTTCATCAAATTAAGAACCTTTCATCTGTGAAAGACCCTGTAAGAGAATAAAAAGACAAGCCACAGACTGGGGGAAAAGATTCGCAAACCACATATCTAAGAAAAAACTTGTATTTAGAATATATAAAGCATCATCAAAATTTGACAGTAAAAAACAAAACAAAACAATCCTATTAGGAGATGGGCAAAAGACATGAACAGACATTTCAACAAAAAGGAGATACAGATAGCAAATCACCATGTGAAAAGATGTTCAGCATCACATGCCATTAGAGAAATACAAATTAAAACCACAATGAGGCAGAGCGCAGTGGCTCCTGCCTGTAATGCCAGCACTTTCAGGGGCTGAGGTGGGGGGATCCCTTGAGGCCAGGAGTTTGCGACCAGCTTGGCCAACATGGTGAAACTCTGTCTCTACTAAAAATGCAAAAATTAACTGGGCGTAGAGGCAACACGCCTGTAATTTCAGCTACTGGGGAGGCTGAGGCAGGAGAATCACTTGAACCCAGGAGGCAGAGGTTGTGGTGAGCCAAGATCGCGTCATTGCACTCCAGCCTGGAAGATAGAGTGAAACCTTGTCCAAAACAACAATAACAACAACAACAACAACAAAAAAAACCACACACACACACACACACACTGAGAGCTCACTACACACCTACCAGCAACACTAAAATAAAATAAAATATAGTGGTTTGTTTGACAAACATTCTTTTCTTTTCTCATATGCAATACATGGTATGAAGTTTACCCTGGTCCCAGGTAAATGTTGCCAAAGCCATCATGGGACCTATGTGCACAGTCGCAAAGGTTTGAGAGGTTTCTGATTAGAGAAGCAACTTAGACCCTTGGAAGGGATCTTGGTGGGTGTAGTTCCTTGGTCTCACTCACCTCCCTTGCAGTGCAGCAAATCATTTCACTCACAGGCCTGAGTGGTTTTAGAACATCTTTGTAGAAAATAATATGTTACTCCTTTGGGTCTTTTTTCTTGGCCAGCAAAACTGAAAACCATGAGAGTAATAACACAGACCGATAGGCTTAGGGGCCCATAGAGGGCTCTAGAAGAAAAAAAAAAGTAAGTAAAAAAGAGATTTGGGGTCTTAAAAGTTTCACTTAAGAGGCAAGGATATAACACCAAATTTTCCTAAGTTTATTTGAAAATTTTAATCCCTGTGAACTGTTAAGCTGTACTGACATGGAAAAAAAAACACCATTGACTTGCAGGTTGGCACAGATAGTCTTGTCTGGTCCATACTTGCAAATGAACTTTGTTGCATTTCTTGTTGCTTTGCACTAGTATTTATTTTGAAGAGAAGATTGAATGAGAGGGGAAGCAACATTTAAGGCAATTCTGAGTTCTATGTAATGTTACACTGTGAACAAAGAGTCATAAAAATGTCTATATTAGGCCAGGTGTGGTGACTCATGCCTGTAATTCCAGCACTTTGGGAGGCCAAGGTGGGAGGATCACTTGAGGCCAGGAGTTTGAGATCAGCTTGGGCAACATAGCGAGACCCCATCTCTACAAAAAAATTTTAAAAATTAGTCAGGTGTGATGGTGCTTGCATATACTCCCAGCTGCTGGGGAGGCTGAGGCACAGGAGAATCTCTTGAGCCCATGAGTTTGAGGTTACAGTGAGCTATGATCACGTACTGCACTTCACTGTGGGTGACAGAATGAGATCTTATCTCTTAAAAAAAGAAAAAGAAAAAGGAAAAAAATCTATATTGTAATGTTAAAATTGACTTTAGGGGAACCTAACCTATGAAATTAATTTAGAATGTGAAAGATGCCATATAAACATTATTCATCTATTCATTGCTAAGTTATTGGTAGGAATAAAAATTTGGAAGCAATTTGATGACCTATAATAAGAATAAATTATTAAATTCTTATTTAATAAACTATTGCACACATTTGCATATGATTATGAAGATTATGCAACAACATAGAAAATCCTTAAAATGTTATGTGTTAAGAGAAAAGAGCTGAAGATTACACCACCCAAATGGAAAGGATGAAAAGGAAATATATCAAATGTTAACAGCTGTGTTTGGGTAATAGGATGATTAGTTGTTTTTTTCTTCCTTTTCTCTCATGATTATTTTAATCAGTTTCCAATTTTATAAATTGGAAAATCAATTTAAAGCACCCAACTGAAAAAGACAAAAACTTAAAGCCAGAAAGAATGAAGTGGGGTTACTTCGAAGTTAGCTGTTGTGCGCATAGCTTCATGAGGCATTTCACAGGGGACGAAATCTCAAAACAGTTATTGCAATTTGTTAGGCGATTGCATTTATTCTGAGAGTGATTGGAGTGGTTGGAAAAACAGTGGAATAATAGCACGAGAAACTAGACCCTCCCACCCCCAGCTGCCAGTAATTCAACCTAGGGCTTTAAGAACCAATTTCTGTCCATTCAAAGTGCGCTTGGCCCTGGAGACTGCCTCCCCCAGGCCATTGTGATGGTGATGGCCTGGTCCCCTCAACAGCTCCCGGAGGACCAGGCACTTACTGGTAGAGCCTGGGCAGCTGTCTGGCATGGTGTTGCTGGTCGTCGGAGACTCGCAGCCTGTGCAACGATGACCTGGAGGCGAACAGTCCCCTTTCTCATACCTACTCCCCAGAGGCAACAGCCCCCTCATTAGGGTACAGTTTCTAATCCAAACAACCATTAATCTTTCTCAGGGTTAAAAGGCCAGGAAAGCAATTTTTGTGCGTTCGCGCTATTTTGATACTGTACTTGTCTGTATTTTACAAGAGCAGACTTACTTCACTGACCACTTGAAAACACCCCACAGCCGTGTCCACAGCTACTCAAACAATGCCATAGAGAGGGACAGGAGTGCAAAACGAGCCAGCTATTTATTGTGGCACTCAACAATAAATAGAAACATGACCTATTTGGAACAAATCAGTATTCTGTATCAGAAAATAAATTAGGGATATGCATGTATTTTAAGTGAAAATGACACCATATTATGATAGTTTTATGAACATAGTATTTTCCAAACTCTTGAATACCATTCTATTAAATGTCCTTACCTTGGTAAGTATTTTAATCCATATAAACAGAGCTGTGACTCTTAAGAATTTTTCTTAAAGGACATCTATAGAAAAATAGAATACAGAATTAGAAAAAATACACTTAATTATTGTCTCTGAAACATGAAAGTGTTTGATTTACAGAAATGGGCCTAATCTAGCTTATCCTCTTTTAGTAACTAGTAAGTCACAAAACTCACCTTTTCCATATTCTCTAATTGTAATGGTCAGAATGATGGGTATCCAGATAAAAACACCAAGGCTTCCTAAATCTGTTTCTTCATGCTTGACCTTTAAATTCTTCCTCTACAGAGTCATCATCAATATGAATACCAAACACTCCTCTTGGTGAGTCACATTCAGACGTCTGGCTACTGTTAGCAAAGGCATTGAACATTTAAGGGGGGCGGGGAGAATGCATATTTGCATCTCAAATTATTTTCCATCAAATTTTCCCAATTCAAATATCTCACATTAAGGACCAGGTAATACATAAAACCTAGTCATAGCATTTTTTTCTTTCTTTTTTTTTTTTTTTTGAGACAGAGTTTTGCTCTGTTGCCTAGGATAGAGTGCAGTGATGCGGTCTCAGCTCACTGCAACCTCCACCCTCCAGGTTCAAGTGATTCTCATGCCTCAGCCTCCTGAGTAGCTAGGACTACAGGTATGCACCACCACACCCAGCTAATTTTTGTATTTTTTGTAGAGATGGTGTTTCACTATGCCATGTTGCCCAGGCTGGTCTCAAAACTCCTGGACTCAAGCAATCCTCCTGCCTCAGCCTCCACTGTGCCTGGCCTCATAGCATTTTCAAGCTGGAAGAGGCCTTAGTTGAATGAACTAAGACTCCGACAAAACTGAAGCAAAATCCAGGGCCCTTGAACCCTAGCCTAATGCTCTTCTAATAATGTCATATCACATTGCATAATATATTATAAGTGTTCTCAAACTCACCTAGACTGCTTCTGAGGTGGGGGTGGTGAAGGAAAAATATATGTGTATGTGTATACATATAAGTTTTTGCCATGCTAAATATATTTTGAGACTCTCATTAACAACTTTTACTAAAGTTTCCTGAAGGATCTCAGATTGGCAGAGTTTAGCTGTTCTCTGCCTCATTCATGCCCAGCTTCTGCCCTCATCTCCAGGATTCTCCTGAAGAGCTGGAAGAAATTTTAGCTAGCTATGATCTGCAAGGTGTAGCTGAAATTCTACTGGCACCATCTTAAGCCTACATTTGGGGCACTTGGTATAAAAAAATTTGAATGTTCTGTAGAAATTAAAATTACACCTTAATAATACCATTTCTAAGTAAAAAATGTACACATATGTAGCTAGTTATACAACATATATTTATGCATACAAAATTACTGGAATAACATATACAAAATTTTTACATAGCTATCTTTTGGATGGTGCAGTATGAACAATGATTTTCTTTTGTGTTTATCTTTGTATTAACAGTTTTTGGTACTGAATATATTTTATGTTTGTAGTTAGAGAAAACCCCCAATAAACTTTATTTTAAAATCTCAACAAAATAAAGACCTTTATGGAGATTAAGTGGCCTAGGCAAGTTGAATGGCACAGTAATGCTTTTCTCATCTGTTTGAAAAAATCCTGAAGTAATTATATTACTCATTTATAAGATTAAAATTTTATTCAATTTAAAATGTGAGTAAATCTGCAAGTACTCTGAGATGTATACTGCCAAAGCTTGGGTAAGAAAACCTCAGTGGATTAACTTTTGAAAGGAAAAATGAGCTATCCAGGTTTCTGTAGCCTGGGAATAAAAGGGAGGAAGAGTATCACACTAGTCAGATTCTACTTGCATGCTGTAATCTGTAACCTACAAAACTGCTTCCTTTCGAATTAATGTATTCAGAGCACCAGAAACATTTTTTCAGAGGGAATAACCATGTAGGATGTTACTGTTTTTGCTTTTTGTTTTTGTTTTTGTTGTTTTTTTAAAAAAATTAAAAAAACAACTTATTCACCAGAGGATTGGTCTTTAATATTTTACCCTTGTGGATTTGTTTTTACCTTTTAAATATGTTAATAGTATTTTTATAAAATAAAATGAATCTGACCTAAAACATTAAAATGACATTTTTCTTTCCTTTCCCTTCCCTTTTGTAAAAGTTAGAAAAGTAATATATGCTTGTTGTAACAAATCCAAACAATACAGAAGTTTGTAAAATAAAAAATGAGGCTGGGAGTGGTGGCTCATGCCTGTAATCCCAGGACTTTGGGAGGCCAAGGCGAGAGCATCACTGGAGCTCAGGAGTTTGAGACCAGCCTGGGCAACATGGCGACACCCCGTGTCTACAAAAAACACAAAAATAAATAAATAAATAAGCCAGGCATGGTGGTGCATGCCTGTAGTCCCAGCTACTCAGCAGGTTGAGGTGGGAGGATCACCTGAGCCCGGGAAGTGGAGGCTGCAGCAAGTCATGATTGCCCACTCCAGCCTGGGCAATAGGAGTGAGACCCTGTCTCAAAAAATAAATAAATAGCTACTCAGGAAGCTGAGGCAGGAGAATTACTTGAACCCAGGAGGTGGAGGTTGCAGTGAGCTGAGAACGTACCACTGCACTCCAGCCTGGGAGACAGAGCGAGACTCCATTTCAAAAAAATAAATAAAAATAAATGAATAAATAAATAAAATAAAGTGAACATTTTATCTTAGTTCTCCACACCCCAAATTCCATTTCTCCAGTAATAACTTTTAAGTTTTGATGTGTATCTTTCTTTTGTATGTATATGTAGATATATGTTTATGTATAATTGAAAAAGCAAAAATCAGATCATACTAATATATAATTATTTGGTAGCTTGCTTTCTGCCAACTTCCCAGTATATTATGGAAACATTTCCAAGAGATTTACTTCATCTTTATTAACAGTACCATAGTATTCCACTGTCTAGTATACTATAAATGATCTATATACCAATAATGAATACTTAAGGTTGTTTCAAATATTTTATTATTAGAAAAGTGCTGCCAGAAACATCCTTGCCATGCTTCTGTATGTACTGGTGCTAGTGTTTCTATCAGATAAATTTTTAGACATGCAGTGAATTACTAGGCATAGGAAATATAATTTACACTTTCGATAGATACTGAGTTTTTACTCATTTGCTACATGAAGCAGAGGCAGAGTATTCTGTGTGGGGTTTGGGACAGGAACACTGACCCCTGAAGTGGAGCCTGGGGGTCTAACGTAGTGGTCATTTGTCCAGCCTGTTTTATGGAAGGAACTGGACTCTGAGCTTTGGGGAATTTCCTGCAAGATAAATGTATATCCCACCTATACTGGTAACAGGTAATTTATGAGCAAAGATGAAAAGACAAAGCCCTAGCTAGATCAGCTCTTGCTCTCAGCACTACAATGGCCAGTGGTAATTCTTTCAGTTAAAATGACAATTAATACAGTTTCATTGAAGCTTCAAACAGAGCAGCCAGATCCTCTTCTGACTGGGGACGGGGTGCAAGCTTGGTGACTCTTTCCTGAAACAGTAAATGAAAGAAGTTACCCAGGGCTTTGAAAAGGCAGTTTGTAAAAGCTACAAAGTTATGGAAATTTACTTGGTCATAAGAATCAATGACTTGATAAACGCCATTATCTTTAAAAATGGTATTTCTTGTACACTTCATATAAGTTGATCCCCAACTCAGAGGTTTATCACATCATACCTCTTTCCCCATAGAGCTTTCGAAAGCCACTGCCCCTTGCCTTATGCCCTGGCAACAGCCTTCTGCCCAAACCAACCCTGGGGAAAACACCCCTATCATGACAAAACTAGGTCAGTCAACAACCTCTGCCAGGTTCTCTGTACGCACAGAGCTCTGAGAGAGAACTGGGTCATCCCCGACGTCTAAGACCATGTATTTTGCAACTTGGACTTAAGGCATATTCAAAAGGACTTCAGTAGAACATTAACTTCCATGCTATGTGCAACAAGTGACTCCGTTGCACACAGCACGAAATTAAGATTTCATGAGATTAATTAAGGTTTTATCTCTACGTTCCCAAGCAAATCCAGTGATTTGTTAATTTCTCCAGTGATTATTGAGTCGATTCAGTGAAGACATCCAGCACATCCTACTTCTATTTATACTCTGGTCAGTAGCTTCTCAGGGACAGGGGCTAAAAGGTACAGCGATGACTCCCCTGGCGCCTGCAAGAAACTGAGGAATGTCCATTTTGAGGTTCCATTTTCATGGGTCTCTGGGCATGTTTTCTATTGCTGGCATGTGTTTGGGAGTGTAGCTGGTGGAAGGGAAGCTTGTGAGGCCAGGGGCTCAGCTGTGTGCACTGCTCTCTGCCTTGCGCCTACCGGAGGGCTTGACATAGTAAGTAGATGCTCAACAGTTATCTGCTGAATTAGTGAAGATGGTGGGGAGGGGGATACTGGCATCTCAAAGTTCACATATACAAGATAGAACTCTGACTCTCCCACCCCACCGCTCCTCCCATTTTCTCATCTCAGAAATGACACCCAGTAACTCAGGCAAAACCCAGGAGCCAGACTTGATTCCCCTCTCCCTTGCTCTGCAAATTCAAATCATCAGCAAGAGTGTCAGTCCTACTTCCAAAATGAAGCCCCAGTCAGAGTGCTTCTCACCTCCTGTGGTACCACAACCGGAATCCAGGGCACTGCTATCACTCGCCTGTCCAGCTTGAGAAGCTTCCTAAAAGGTCTGTTTCCACTTTTGCTCCATTCTTGCCCCCCAGAGGTCATTCTCCCTACAGCAGCCAAAGTGATTTTTTTCCAGTATAAACTGAATCCTACCATCCCTGTGTTTAATGCTGGCAGATAAATTCCCATGGCAATTACAACAGAACCATGGCCTCTAAGGCTACCCTGATCTGGCTCTGTTTCCTGCCCCAGCTCTAACACCTCACTTAGTCCCACCATCCCTTTTAAGTTCCTTGAACATGCTAAGCTTAACCCTGCCTCAGGGCCCTTCCCATCTGCCTGGAAAGCATTGCCCTATCATCATGCACCTTCCCAACACCCTGGCTGGAGATCTCTCCACACTTTCCCCGTGAGATCACTCTCTATCTCATTATGCAGGCTTTCCTTCATACACTAATCATTATCTGAAATGATTTCATTTATATCTTATTTATAGATATTCACTGTCTCCCCTCACTAGAAGGAAAGCTTCACAAAGGAGAAAAGGGACTTTATTTTCCTTCTTTTAGTGTACCATACAATGCATGGTATACAGTAGGGGCTCAGTCAGTATTTGTCTGGTAAAAGGAATGAAAAGAAGGATGGATGTATTAAAAAAATTCACTCAAAATGCATCAAAAACCTAAATGTAAGAGCTAGAACCCTAAAACTCTTAGAAGAATAATTAGGGAAAAATCTTCATGATATCGGATTTGGCAATGACTTCTTGGATGTAACACCAGAAGCATAGGGAGTCCAGTGCGGTGGTCCCAGCACTTCGGGAGGCCGAGGAAGGCGGATCACTTGAGGTCAGGAGTTAGAGACCAGCCTGGCCAACATGGTGAAACCCTGTCTCTACTAAAAATACAAAAAAAAAAAAAAAAAAAAAAAAATTCCGCTGGGTGTGGTGGTGGGCAGCTGTAATCCCACCTACTCAGGAGGCTGAGGCAGGAGAATTGCTTGAGCCTGGGAGGCGGAGGTTGCAGTGAGCCGAGATTGCGCCACTGCACTCCAGCCTGGCCAACAGAGCAAGACTCTGTCTCTAAAAAAAAAAAAAAAGAAAAAGCACAGGTAAAAAAGAAAAAAAAACCAGATAAACTAGGCTGAATAAAAATTTAAAACTTTTGTGCATCAAAGGACACGGTCAAGAGAGTGAAAAGACAACAAAATTAAAAAAAATTGCAAATCATATATCTGATGAGGGATTAATACTCAGGATACAAAAATTATTCTAGTTGGGCACAGTGGCTCACACCTGTAATCCCAGCACTTTCGGAGGCTGAGGTGGGTGGATCATGAGGTCAAGAGATCGAGACCATCCTGGCCAACACAGTGAAACCCCATCTCTACTAAAAATACAAAAATTAGCTGGGTGTGGTGGTGGACGCCTGTAGTCCCAGCTACTCAGGAGGCTAAGGCAGGAGAACTGCTTGACTCAGGAGGTGGAGGTTGCAGTGAGTCAAGATTGCACCACTGCACTCCAGCCTGATAACAGAGCAAGAATCCGTCTCAAAAAAAAAAAAAAATTGTTATTGCAACTCACCAACAAAAAATCTCAAACAGCTCAATTCAAAAATGGGCATAGGACTTGATTAGTTATTTCTCCAAAGAATATATATATAAATAGCCAATAAGCACATGAAAAGATGCTCACCATCCTTAGTCATTTGGGAAATGCAAATCAAAACAATAAGATACCACTTCACACCATTAGAATGGCTATTACACACACACAAAAGAAAAATAACAAGTGTTGTTGAGGATGTGAAGAAACTGAAGCCCTGGTGCACTGTTAATGGAAATGTAAAATGGTGCAGCCACTATAGAAAACAGTTTAGCAGTTCCTCAGAAAGTTAAACATAGAGTGACTATATGATACAACAATTCTACTCCTAGGTATGTACCCCAAAGAATTGAAAGCAGGGACTCAAATAGATACTTGTACACCAATATTCATCGCAGCATTATTCATAATAGTCAAAAGGTGGAAACAACCCAACTGTCTATCAATAGGTAAATGCATAACCAAAATGTAGTATATCCATACAATGGAATATTATTCAGCTATAAAAAAGGAATAAAATTCTGACACATGCTACAACGTGGATGAACACTAAAGGCACTGTGCTGGGTGAAATAAGCCAGTCACAAAAGGACAAATATTGTAAGATTTCACTTACATGAGGTACCTAGGATAGGCAAATTCATAGAGACAGAAAGTAGGACAGAGGTTCCCAGGGGCTGTGAGAAGGGGAGAATGCGGAATTCGTGTTTAACGGACATACCACTTGTTTGGCATGATTAAAAAAAAAGTTCTGAAAATGGATAGTGGTGATGGTTGCACAACATTGTGCATATACTTAATGGCATGGAATTGTACACTTAAAAATGGTTAAAATGGTAAATTTTATGTTATACATATTTTATCACAATTTAAAAGATAGGTTAAAGAAGGAAGAAAGGATAGAAGGACAGATGAGAGAGGAGTGGGGGACAAGGCCTATGAGTATGGGTGAGGCAAAGACAAAGTTTCACATCCCAGCAGATTTTTAAGAGACCCTAAGGAATTTTGGAAATCCATAGCAAGGCAGAGGGTCTCATTATGTATGTGTTTGTGCAGGGTCAAGAACTGAAGTTCAGTGTTTGCTGTAACTGCAGATGATGGCAAGTTACTTTGTTCATAATGGGAGAGTCTTATCTGATGAGCTCAAAGGCCCTTGACATGATCCTGTTTATCTTTGGTGGAGCAGTGCAGGACTCTTAGAAGTACTTGAAGCCAAGCCTGAGCTGAGTTTCTGTTTCGCGTTTCTGGCCCCCAGTGATTGGTTAAACAGGAAAAGGACATAAAGTTTGTGATATGTCCCTATACATATCAGCTCTGCCATATAAAAGCTAAACTCTCTCAGAATTAAGATATGTTAAGCAATGATGTGCTATTATTTATAGGCATGTAAGACTGAAGGACAACTCATTAACACGGGCATGAAATAAATTCAGACATCTACTTTTAGCACATTCATGAAACAACAACATTTCAGCTGGCCTGTCTACCAGGGAGTGGAAGTGCTCATTTGGGTAGACAGCGCTCCTCAGTAATGAAATGTTTTGATTTGAAATGTAAATTTTTTTTCCAGGGGTTTCAGAAATCCAGCTTGGAAGATTAATATATTCTTACTTGCTCCCCTTGCAGCCTGGCTATGGCAGTTGAAAGCCTCTGTACACAGGGCTTCTATTAGCTGCCACCAGTATGGGCTGTGTTTGGTCAAGAATACTGGCCTGGTTGTTCCTTCCAGAGAAAACCAATCCTTCACTGCTGAACAGAAAAGAACCTTCATCAAATGTCAACTACATTGAATAATCTTTCTGGTGACATTCTTTGGAGGAGCCAGTATATTCTTCTCACTACCTTAAATCCTGGAGATATTAATAAGTGAAGATTAGTCTATTGCATGTGTAAAACTCTGAAGTGGCCACAGCATTCCTGTAAAACAGTCACTGCCATCAAACAAACAAACAAAATTCCATGGTAGTTATTCATCTGCAAAATGGACAAGCTTATTTCTAAGATTCCTACCAAAGTCCTATCAATCTGTGAATATACACGTCAATCATGTAGACTCCAAATGAACCTAGGGCTAGTTAATTAAAATTAACTATATTTCTCTGAATCATGAAAACATGATCAGAGGTAAAAAGGCAGCAGATGCCTTGGGGCGCTTTATGAATACAGCTTGAGGAAAATCTGGCTTCCCACTTTAAGACAGAACTTATATCTAAAAGATTCCATTTACCTCCCATTTTTGTAAAACTAAGAAATTGGTTTTGTCCAATTAAGGTTTTGCTATCTGTGATTTCCCAGTATTGCATGTGCACTGAGGCATTCAGAATAATTCAGAATAACTAATTAACTTGCTATTTTAGTGTTAATTTAGTGCTATTTTAGTGGTCTCAAATGTTAGGCTGGATCTGCTGCTATGTGGAATAGCTTTTGAAAGTGACAGTCTGGGCTGGTTGTGGTGGCTCATGCCTGTAATCCCAGCACTTTGGGAGGCTGGGGTGGGCGGATCACCTGAGGTCAGGAGTTTGAGACGAGCCTGGCCAACATGGTGAAACCCCGTCTCTACTAAAAATACAAAAATTAGCTGGGCATGGTGGTGTGTGCCTGTAATATCAGCTACTCGGGAGGCTGAGGCAGGAGAATCACTTGAACCCGGCAGGCAGAGGTTGCAGTGAGCCAAGATTGCACCACTGCCCTCCAGCCTGGGCAATGAGAGCGAAACTCTGTCTCAAAAACAAAAAACAAAACAAACAAAAGAAAGTGACAGTCTGACCACAGTAGAATTAGAACAGTAAACACCTGTCAGTGTGTACTGATGGCCAGCAATCAAATGGCCAAGGGTATCAGACAGTTTCATCTGAAAATCATGGATACCATTCTTGGAGGTGGACCCACACATTTTCCTGAACACTTTCCTGGGCTAAACAAATAGAACCTTTTGGAGGGCCCCTTGCAGGGTGGACAGTGTCACTGGGACCATGCCATAAAGCCAGAAGCTACATTAAAATTGCAGTGAATGCCAGGCACTGTGGCTCATATCTATAATCCTAGGACTTTGGGAAGCCAAGGCAGGAGGATTGCTTGAGCTCAGGAATTCAAGACCAGCCTGGGTAACACAGTGAGACCTATTGTGTACAAAAAAGTTAAAAAAATTAGCCTGGTATGATGGCATACACCCATAGTGCTGGCTACTCAGGAGGCTGAGGACAGAGGATCACTTGAGCCTGGGAGGTCAAGGCTGTGGTGAGCTATGATTATGCCGCTGCACTCCAGCCCTGTCCTTCCCCCCGGAAACAATCACTATGACCACTCAGTCTAGGGTGTCCCTGAGCTTTCATGGCTCCCCTGTGTTTGGTTGAGTCATAGTCAGTCTAAGGAAACTTTTCAAAAAGTTATCCTCAGTCAGCCATTAAAGCTTATCTAGACAGAGGACTTAGGAGGAGAGGAATGGAGGTATGTGTTCATTTAACATGTTTACTAGCCTGTGCTAGGTGCAATGGAAAATGGATGAGTCAAGCAGACAGATTCCTGCCCTCACAGAACTTACAGGCTGGTAGGCTTGGATAAAATAACTGTGAGGGCCTTAGAGAGTCTGATTTTTTTAGTGATTTGGTCCCTTGGACGTATGGGTTAGAATTAAGGGTGTGTGGGTTAGCCCAGGGTCTCTGCTATACTTTGAGACTCCTTTGTTTCTTGTTCATTTCTATTTGTAGATGCAATTGAATTCACTGAGCCTGAATTCAAATCAGGGAAACTGGTGGTTCATGGACTACATTTGATTTGTGCATTGGAAACCAGGGAATTCAACACAAACATCCAGATTGCTGATTTTTCTTGAGAGTTGGAAGTTCTACTAACACTGGGACCTGATTTTCTGCTTGGTGATGATAAACTGTAGCTGAGCTGCTCACCCTATTAGATGGGTCATGTGCTTTCTGGCTTACCAAAGTCCCCACCACTCCCTAAGGCCTTACATGACATTGTTCACTGCTATTCTCTACCTGGCTCCTGTGGACACATAAGTCTATGAACACAATCTATACAAATATTATCTTAAGTGAGTGGTGAGTCTGTCAACATTCTAAGTACTAGCGAAGTGGGGAGGAAGAAGCTAGTTTGAGGCCCTTGCCTACTTGGAGTGGGGTGAGGGAAAAGCACCAGCACTTGCGGCAAGCAGGCTGCTGTGTGAGTGGATATTTCAGCTGCTAACTCTGTTCCATGGTCAGGGAATGCCTTAGCCTGTGGCAGAAGATCCTTATCCTCATACCCTCATAGCATTGAGGTGACCTCTGCCTTTCCCATATTGGCCAGGAGGACTAAAGGAGTATTTTGGGCATGGTGACTATGGTGTGGTCCACCAATCAAGTGCTCATGCTCTGAGCTCTCTGCTTTATCATGAATTGCAAAGAACAGGACCTTGGCCTATTCGGATCTGATGTGCTAGCTCAAGAGAGGTCCACTGAGGGTATCAGAGCTCTTCATGAGAACCTCGGAAGAGCAAACTTTACACCTAGTATGATTCTACCGAATTAGGGATGCAGCTCCATTTACATTCTTCACAAAAATTTAAGAAATGAAATCAGACCCATAGTGACACAGATATGTATCAAGTACACAATCTCCCACATTCATCGAAAGCAATTTGGTGATAGTGTTAATTGAAAGGCCATGCCTATTCTTCACAAAATAGCAGAGACCTGGAACTCTTTTACAATGGAAAATAATATTGGTGGTCCTTTTGGAACAGCTTCACATAGTTATTTATAGGAGCCCTTCAAAGAACAGAAATAGGGAAAAGAGAAATTTTGCCATAGTTCAAGATCAGTTTGGTTGTTTTTGCCTTGAATTTTCATAAAGGATCCATCCCTTCATGAAAATTTTCACAAAAGCCTCACCTCAGCTACGGCTGTATGGATGAACAGAAAGGCGAGGGCCTGGCCCCGTTGCACCGGGAAAGGACAGAACTGCTGTCTGCTGTGGAGGAGACCAAAGAACCACCAGGGAGCCCTGGTTTCCAGCCCCGCTAGCCCGCCACCAATGGAGCATGTCTTTCTGGAGGCGCTAGGCTCCTTCGTCGGGAGTGAGGAGCATGCCCGTCTCTTACCTGGGGCAGCGTTCCTTTCACTAGTGCGGGGATATCAGCTTTGGAGTAACCAACGGCTGCTAGGCCATCATCAACATCCAGATCGAATAAGAATTTCCGGAGCGTGTCTGCCAACACCAGCCCTGCATCTTGGATCCTGGCAGTGCGGGTGTCAGCTCCTAGAAGACATAAAGCACTGACTGTAGGGAGAGAGGAAGAAACGGGCTCTGGGTGGAGTTCAGTCACAAGATCAGTGAATACACCATGCACACCCATGGGGTCTCCCTAACGCCCAGCACGGGGCCATCGTGTGCCTCCCCAGGAGGGCCCAAGTTGGCTGGGGGAGCTCACTTAGCTCTGACATTTCGGAGGGGCTGCCAAGTCCTACATGCTCGCCCCTTGTGTGGTAGGAAGAAGCGAAACAAAGACAAGAAGAGAGGTGCAGGACAAGGCAAGAAAGTCGGCTGGTGCTGGGATGGAGGAATGAATATTTGAAGAACACACAGCTTATGTAATTTCAAGGCTGGGAATTTGCTGACATCTAGAGGTATATGATGTGTTCAACGTCTTTTCCCACAGCAACATCTTAGAAAAAGACAAATCCTTTGCAAACACCCTGCGAGACAAGCTTACAGAAGTACAAAAGCTCCAAAATTAACCACCAAAAAGAAAATAAGCACGACAAAAATGGATTATGTGTGAACAGGGAAGAAAACTTTTGTCCTCTATAGCTATAAAACTTTTAATTTTAGATTCTGTTGCCAAAGGGCAGGGTAGGTTCCTCTAAATAAATATTATAGAACCAGCTGGGCAGGACCAAGAACATGAAGGCTCTCAGAAAACAGCATTTCATATGCAGATAATAATGGTATTGATGAAAGAAGATTCATAAAGGCAGAATTTTTACATGATTAGTAATTAAGAGGCCAGGCCTGCTGGCTTACATCTGTAATCCCAGCACTTTGGAAGGCTGAGGCAGGAGAATCACTTGAGTCCTGGAGGTCAAGACCAACCTGAGCAGTGAGACCCTGTCTCTGTTAATATATATATATATATAAAATAAAAATTAAAAAATAATGCACATAATCATGGAAATGGCAATCTGGAAGAGCCATGCAGGAGGTTCTGCCCTCAGGCAGGGTGACAGAGAAAGTTCCCAGAGGAAGGGAACTGATTTCACAACCCTTAGCACCCTGCATTCTCATGTATTCTAGCCAAACACATTCACTGCCAAGAAGTAAAGCCCTCTATAGAGTGTAGCATTATATGAAGTCTATGCAAAATGCCTCCCACAGTAGTCTAAGTCCACTTTCTCTTGTATTGTTCAAAAGGAGATCGTGACTGCTTTCACTTCCATATTGAAGCACATTATTAAATTGGTTTTTAGCTTTCTCTTCCATGACAGTGAGAACTCTTAGGAATCCAGGAAAAGGTATGAATAGAACCAGATACAGGGCTGGCTGGGAGAGCAGCCGGACGAAAGGTAAACCTTGCCTGACAAGACCAGTTTGTATTACCCAGCGGCAGCTAAAATATGGATTAGGTGGAGCGGTGACATATGATACGAAGTTTATGAAGTTTTAATGTTCCTGGGAATGCTACCATAAAACACACCATCGAAACCTCTGCATTTTCCTATGAAGTGTTACAGAAAAAAAGAGATGGTAGGAAAAAGAATACATCAGTTTAAAGCTAAGAAATCTAAGATGACATGGAGAATCAAAATATTTCATCATGTGGGATAGCTAAGTATAGATAACATTAAAACTTCCCATTCAAGAAGGAAGAATCAGTGGGTTCTTCCAGCCTGGAATTTGTCTAACAGAAGAACTCCCTTTTCAGTAGTGTTGCTAGTTGCCTGGAGTGTTAACTTTAAGTGCTCTAAGATTTTCCCATTTATCATAAATGTAGCCTATGATTTGTGCTCTCTCTTCTTATTTACATGGTTTGAATATTTACAAAGGCAGCTGAGTCCCAACATATGGCTGAACAACATCTCCAGTCCGAAAGAGAAAAGGGACACAGATCCTTGGCAAAGTTGCACTGTTTCCCCTCAGCACCCTCTGGGAAATGGTGCCCCTGGCCCCTCTCTGCCCTGGGCTTGTGTTATTGACATTCCCAGCACAGCACCTGGGACTCAGCGGGAGCTCTTGCAGGAGGATGTCTGCGGTCCTTCCTACCTCCCTGGAAATAATCTCTCCAACGGCTGGGCTAGGAGAGCATAATGAAGTTTTCTTTTTAGCCTTTCCCTTCTTGCCCTAACTAAACACAAGTGGCGGAATAAGATGTTTTGCAAGTTAATAAAATATTCAAGTCTACTTAAAAGAGTTCTTGTATTAGTAAAACACCAACATTTTACTTACCATTAAAGCTATCCTGAATATCATTTTATTTCTGGTAAGATTCAAAAGGTACTGTGGATATCTTATTATTGACATTATTTATTCTACAGTATGGCAAACAGACTCCTCTTTCAGGATATTTTTATAAAGTTTCTAATTGATCAGGAGCTTTTCAGGCTTTGGTGAAAAAAAGTTTCCAGTTGTTTTGATTCTCTATAATTAGGAATTTACTCCTGCTTCCTGATACAGATTCATTTTATTATCGAACATAGCAAAAGTCATTTATAACTTTATAACATCAAAAATATAAAAATAATTATACTTTCCCTTGAGATAAAAACAGGAAACAGTATTACTACAAACGTAACAGACTCAATACTCTCAGAAACATAAAAATGACAGAATTTTAGTGCTAGATAGGGCTTTGGTCAGGTCACTGACATTTTTAATCATATATTTATATTTTAAAAATGTTTTTAAGGAAACACGGTCTCACTATGTTGCCCAGGCTGGTCTCAAACGTCTGGGCTTAAGCTATCCTCCCACCTCAGCCTCCCAAAGTGTTAGGATTACAGGTATGAACCACTGTGCCCAGCCTGATATTTCATTATTAAGCTATCGCAAAGCAATATTTTTTTGGTATTGTCCTTTATGGTTCTTTTTTTTTTTTTTTGAGAGAGAGAGAGAGTCTCACTCTGTCTCCCAGGCTGCAGTGCAGTGGCATGATAACAGCTCACTGCAGCCTCAACTTCCTGGGCTCAGGTGATTCTCCCACTTCAGCCTCCCAAGTAGCTGGGACTATAGTCTTGCACTACCATACCTGGCTAATTTTTTTTTTTTTTGTAGAGATGGGGTTTTGCCATGTTGCCCAGGCTGGTCTTGAACTCCTGGGCTCAAGTGATCCACCCAACTCAGCCTCCCAAAATGCTGGGATTACAGGTGGGAGCCACCGTGCCTGGCCGGTCACAGAATTTTGAGTAATGGTTCATACCTAGTATTTCTGCCGTCTCCAGGTGTCGCTCTGGAAACATCTGGGCCGTGAAAGTGAACACTGCTGGGGACGTGAGCACCACAGAAAGGCCATGGGGCTGGGGAGAAATGAAATGCGGTGACCGGCAGATGACAAAGCTGTTCTTCCCTGCATATTCTAGATATTAAGTTACTTTACCCCATACTCTAAGCAGACGAGAATTGGCAAATATATTTATGGAAATTGGGGGGATTATAATATTTAATTAAATAATTTATTCTTATGATTTTACCACCAGTGGGTGATCCACATTGTAATCCTTTGCTTTATACGTCTTCACTAAACCTGAAATTGGGTAAGACATTCCATGGCTAGAAAAGAAAAAAAATCCTTATGTTCATACACAGTTATCGAAATTCAAGTCAACAATAGAAAGATACTCTTAAGGGGATGCCTGTCACAGTCTCTAGACAGTATCATTACCTGAAAAAGTGATATGTTCTGTTTTCTTGGATATAAGGATATATTATGATGTCTAGGACATGTAGTGCATTCATTAACAAAACCTCTGAAAATGCTCAAATTCAAATGCTTATAGAATTGTATGACATTAAAAAGTATTGATCCAGAAGTAGCTCCCTGAAGCCATTAGTTAACATTACGATCTCAAAGACTCGGGAATTCACTTTGAAGTTTCTGTAATAAGCTCTGGGCATGTGTTTTCTGTTTTTCCCTGGCAGTTCCTTGGCAGTGTGCTCCCAGATGATGTCAGGGGAATTTTGTGAGTCAGGATGTGCTGTATTTGATGACGTGCAAGCTTGACCCACCAGTGATCTGTCTCGCCAGTAACTGACAGATCCCTTCAAATTTACATACTCACAGAGTCCAGTCAGAAATGATTATTCTAGCCTGACAGGCTATGTTAATCAGTTCTGGTTTGACTGATTTCTCTTGCCTGAATTCTACCTCAAGGATTTGTTTAGATTTAGTTGACATCAAGAAAAGGCATCAATGGTCTTTGTTTTTACGGAAAAATTTTTTTTTTTTTAGAGACGGTATCTCACTCTGCCACCCAGGCTAAAGTGCAGTGGTGTGATCATAGCTCAATGCAGCCTCGACTTCCTGGGCTCAAGTGAGGAAGGATCCAGCCACCACGCTCAGTGAAAAATTTTTTATATCCTCTTGAACTATTGATGAACAAATAGGAAAATATTATAGTTTTTTTGTTGTTGTTGTTTATTTGGGTTTTTTTGAGACAGGGTCCTGCTCTGTTGCCTGGGCTGGAATGGTGCAATTCTGGCTCACTGCTGCCTCGACCTCCCTGGCTTAGGCGATCCTCCTGCCTCAGGGTGGCTGAGACTACAGGTGTTTGAGTGGCTGAGACTACAGGTGTTTGAGTGGCTGGGACTACAGGTGTTTGAGTGGCTGGGACTACAGGTGTTTGAGTGGCTGAGACTACAGGTGTTTGAGTGGCTGAGACTACAGGTGTTTGAGTAGCTGGGACTACAGGTGTTTGAGTGGCTGGGACTACAGGTGTTTGAGTGGCTGGGACTACAGGTGTTTGAGTAGCTGGGACTACAGGTGTTTGAGTGGCTGAGACTACAGGTGTTTGAGTGGCTGGGACTACAGGTGTTTGAGTAGCTGGGACTACAGGCACGCACCACCACACTTGGCTAATTTTTGTATTTTCTTTTGTAGAGACGGGGTTTCACCATGTTGTCCAAGTTGGTCTTGAACTCTTGGGCTCAGCTCAAGGGATCCGTCCAACTTGGCCTCCCAGGGTTGGGATTAGAGGTGTGAGCCACCACGCCCAGCCATGGGTATTTATTCAGGCTAGATTCCTAGAAGTGAATTGGTGGGCCCAGGGGCATAAATATTTTTCAGGCTCTGGGTACATTTGCTCACTTGCTTTTTGGAAAGATGTTGCCAATTTATGTTCCCATCAGTGGTAGATCATCAGAGGCTGATCATTCCTTGCGTTCGCCCTAGCAAAGTCCTATTCTTAATTTTTAAAGTTCAATGGTTTTCAAATTTAAAGCAACATACCAATAAAGTTTCAATCAAAGAGATTAATTCTGGGCTATTGACAAGCATTCTGATCCCTTTCTTTTGTGAGAGATTGGGGGAAAAATCCTACATTTAAGTTTAAAAAATTCACAACACATGGTGAGTATGTGGAGAAATCAGAACCTTCACCCACTGCAGGTGGGAATGTAAAACAGCGCAGATGCCATGGAAAACAGTCTGTCAGTATCTTAAAATTTAAACACAGAATTACCATATGATCCAGCAATTCTGCTCCTACATATATAACAAGAGAAAGGAAAACCTATGTCCATAGAGAAGAAAAAAGCTAGACACAAAAGACCACATATTCTATGATTCCATTTACATGAAATGTCTAGAATGGGAAAGTCTACAGAGACAGAAAGTAGGCTGGGCGCAGTGGCTCATGCCTGTAATTCCAGCACTTTAGGGGGTGGAGGCGGGTGGATAACTAAGGTCAGGAGTTTGAGACCAGCCAGGCCAACATGGTGAAACCCCGTCTCTACTTAAGAAATATAAAAAATTAGCTGGGCGTGGTGGTGCACGTCTGTAATCCCAGCTAATCAGGAGGCTGAGGCAGGAGAATTGCTTGAACCTGGGAGGTGGAGGTTGCAGTGAGCCAAGACTGCGCCATTGCACTCCAGCCTGGACAACAGAGTGAGACTCCAGCTCAAAAAAAAAAAAAAAAAAGAAAGAAAAAGAGAGTAAATTGGTAGTTGCTAAGTATTAGGGAAGGTGGGGGGGATTGGTGGATGACAGCTAGGAGGTATGGGATTTCTTTTTGGGGTGATAAGATGTTCTAAAATTGATGATGGTGGCATAACTTTGTGAATATATTAGAAACTAATGTTCTGTACATTTTAAATGGGTGAATTGTATAGTATGTGAATTATACCTTAAAAATATGTTATTAAAAAACCCAGTAAACCACATTCAATTTAAGAATACATTTAGGTTTCTACTTTATAGGTGGTGGTGGAAAAAAGAAAAAAAGGAAAAGAATACATTTAAGAACATAAAAGAATACATTTAGGAACCACATTCAATTTAAGAATACATTTAGGTTTCTACTTTAGCTGGTGGTGAAAAAAGGAAAAAAAGAAAAAAGAATACATTTAGGAACATAAAGTTAAATTTCTTCCTTCTATAGCATATTTAAATTTTACCACCTGTCCTGAATTATAAACATTAAAAATTTTTAAAGCAATAGCTTGAGTAAAGAAATGAAATCTCAGACTTGCTCACCACAGATGAACACCAGCATTTCCAAAGCCGATGCCAGCAAAAGCACTTGCCAAATGCATATGAGACCTTGCTTCAAGATCATCGGGATTTCTGACAGCCCTGTGAATGATATAAATACCTAACAATAACACATCAACATTGGCAATTCCTACAGAATAAGGAGCTGCCTTAGGGAAAGATATGGGGAAAAAAAAGAAATGCTACTCGGTAGGAAGAAAAATTCGGCAAGTTATTCAAACGACGTCTTGTCTTCTAAATGAAAACTGAAGGGAAACATATTTTCTTATCAACTGTTTCAGCAAAGGCATAATAAATATGCTGTCAGCTGCTCATGTGATGTGAAAGTGCCGGGGGAGGCAACGCGCTGGTCCCTGGATGGCGAGGGCCACTCCAGGAAGGTGCCCTGAGACTCATTCTTCTTCTTCATTTGTCAGTGCTGTTGACGGCCCTGTGAAGGGATGTAAACATTCTCAGATGCCCGGGGCTACCTGCTGGCCAGCGCTCTTTCTCTCTGAGACACTGCCTCCCATTGGACTCACTGGGGGCCTCTTTATATCTGTGGTTGCTGCACCTCTATGCCAACATTATTGAGGAAGTGGATGTGATTGTCGAATGAGCTTTAGCTTGCTCTGGGTGTCCCCAATGCCACTTTGGAAAAGTAAATTCTCAAAAGCCCCTTTCTGATGGTGCACAGCCTTCCTGCAGTCACTGCTAACACCTTGCCCCAGGGAAGAAGCCTGACGACTGTCAAGGGAACCTACTTTTCATGGGCTTTTTTGCAATTTTGCCTTGTGTAAGAGTTCCTGTGGTGAAATAAAAAAGCACAGCCTTTTTTTTCCCTTTCATTTGAAATGTTCCTTTCATGTGGAATGGTTGGGTGTTCCTGCCTCCTTTCTGAAACCCCATGTTAGCTCCTTATTCCCCCAATGACAAGGCGAAGTAGCAGGTGATGGAGCTTTCAGCCTTTCCTCTGTCCGTCTCTCCTTATCTACCACCACTGTGCCACTGCCAAGCCTCTGTCCCTGTCAAACAAACTGGCTCCCCATGATGCGTGTCTGTTTGGACCTAGTCAAGTGCTGCTGTGCTGTCCTGGGAGTCCCCCACAAACCTGAAATAGTATTGGGATCCTTCCTGCTGCTCTGCTACAAATGCAATTCCAAGGCTCCTTTGTCACTGGAGCTTCTAGCTCAAGGCCAGAGGAAGCACCGTGCTCATGTCTAGGCCTAGCCTACCTGTGGCCATTCTGTCCATTACGTATAAATACAAAAGTGAGTCTGACTTTGAGTATGTCCTAATATCTCAGGTATCAGCTTTCATCCTAAGTATATCTTTGCTGTCTCAGGACCTGATTGCTATTTGCTCTCCTGTAGCCTATGGCTATACATGTATGTATATACTTGTATTCATAAATCTTTCACAACCTCTTAGGAATCTTTTTACATTTTCTGCCTTTTACATCTCCTGGGACAGCAATCTCTACTCTTTTCTTTTCTTTTTTAAATTGAGACAGGGTCTTGTTCTGTCACCCAGGCTGGAGTGCAGTGGTGCAATCATAGCTAACTGCAACCTCGAACTCCTGGCTTCAAGCCATCCTCCTGCCTTGGCCTCCCAAAGTGCTGGGATTACTGGTGTGAGCCACTGTGCCCAGTCCACATTTATTTCTTAAGTTTAGTTCATTTGAGTTAACTCAATGGATGGATTCTGTGTGTCTTCGGACAGGGCCTGGATGGGCATAGCCAACATCTGCCAGTGTGGGTCTCATTTCTGCCCTGGGGAGCCAAATCTCAAAGGACACCGCCCCTCATCCTAGCTTGGCTCCTAGTTTGTCCCCTGGCTGCCTTTGCCTTTTAGGGACTGAAGGACCCAGTTTTCATCTGCCTGTCCCTTGGGTCCCTCCAGAGGCTGCTGGTGTCTGGGGCTTCTGCGCATCCACTGACTGCTTTTCTGGCGAACAGACCTGCTCAGGATATTTCAGGCTCAGGCATGTCATGTTTCACGTGCCGGCAGAATGTGGGCCTCGTGTTCTATTTCTATCCCCTTCGGGGTGACATACCTCTTCAGATACTTAGCCACGATCCGCAGCGCGTGGATAGCCCAAATGTCGCTGATTGGGTTGCTGCCCTGGTACGCAGGCCGTGTGATGGGATTTGAAGGGCAGGGGCTCCGAAGGTGGTAGGGCAGGGTAGTGTATGACTCCAGGGCATGGCTAACAAGAAATATTGAAAGCACACAGATGGAAAGCGTCGTCTTCCTCCTTCCCTCCATTTAGATCACAACCTGTCTTGGAGCTGTTTGGCACTCAACCCACGGTGGATATATTACCTAACACTGATGATCACAGTATATTCTACCAGCCCACCTCTTGCCTACAACAGTCATTACTTATAATATAAATTAATACAGTTGAGTTTACATTAACAGCATTACAGTATTTTTGAGTAGTATGTATAAGATTATATATGGACCTTTTCTAGTGTGAATGCATTTTTATGGTGTCGAATTATATATTTGAGCAACAAAAAAGCACTGAATCTAAAAAATGACTTCCTTGTGGAAGATATTTACCATTTTATACCTTGCATTGATCAAATACCATATTACCAAAAGTGGGTCATAGCTACACCAGACTCCTATGAAAATTACAGTAATGAGTGAGAATATAGACTTTGAGGTCAGCTGCCCAGATGTCAATCCTGGAACAAGATATTCCTGCTGTGGACCTGGTGTGAGGCACTATCCTTCTTGTGACTCTAAGACAGGGATAAATAATAGTACTGGTTCATGATGTGACTGTGAAAATTTGATGAGTTGACACATGTAAAGTATTTAGAAGAGTACCTGGCACATTGTACATCTTAGTATTCACTATTATTATTAATTCTTGGCCTGAAGAAAAAGCAGATCTTTTTCTCTTATGTACCCTAAACTCAGAGTTTGCTCCTTCAAGAACTAAGCTTCATAGCTGCCTCCACCTGCTGGCCTGCCATGACTTCTAGCTCATCAGCTGCAGAAGAGAACAGACATCACCATCTAGATCAGTGATGCACTGGAAACACAGTGTAACATGAACTATGTTTTGCATGAATTATAGTTTTCAGTATAATTCCCCATGGGGGCCTCTGTAGTGTTTCTGGGACACTCTCGTTTCACGTGACTGTGAAGGGAGATGACCCCATGTTTTGCATGAATTACAGTTTTCATTTTCCCTAGAATGGAGGAATTACTCTCTTCTACATATGAGAAGCAGATAATATTTTTTGGACAAATCATTAGAAAATTGTTTTGGAAATTAGTTTGTAGATGGATATGAAGGCTTTGTGGTTCTAAGCAAGGAATGTGTGAATAATGCAAGAATGAGGTGTCCACATGGGGAAGTTGGGGTGGCCGGTGAGGCCACTGTAGTCAGAGTGTGACCTCGGCCTTGCAGCACATCTAGACTGCATCAGATCCCAAATCCAAGTGCAGATTTGTTTCTCAGGGGCGGACTCACTGAGCTAAGCTCACAGAAACTATGTGTAAAGCCTGGAAGTCAGCTTAATGCTTTATGACAAGAAACATAACTACTGAGCAGACATCAGAGTCTTCCAGATGGCACCTTCTCTCCCCACAGTCAAGCCTTAGGATGGCCACTTTATGATCAGAAGTCCATGGAGTCCTAATGAGCAGAGTTACCTCGAAGATTCAATACATGGCTTGTCCACCTTCAGAACAGGCCACTGGGCCTTACGGGCAGATTCCTCAGGCCAGGGGTTCTTTCCCTTGGGCAGTACTTGAAAGAGCAACTGCCATTATTCTCCTGCCTTCTGAGCCCACTCCCCACTTTGATTGACAGTGAAGTCTTTGGGCCTGTGAGTTACCCACTTAAGGGTGGCTGCTTTGGGTCATGATGTATTTATTATGTACTTTACAGTTAGGAAGGATAATCTTCTTCCCCTCATTTCCAGGTTATTAGGGGACAGCTCATCAAAGTTCTGACAATATTGACCAGAATGGAGTTAGACACAATTTTCTACAGTCTCTTGGCAGGCAGCATAACATAGTGAGGGAAGCAGATTGTGGCCCTACGGGACCTCTGGGTGTCAGTTCTAACTCTGTCACCTCCTGCTTGTGTGAACTAGCAGTATACAAGTACCTAGGATGTGACAGTCACTGTACAGGGATGTGCAGGCATGTGCCACCATGCTTGACTAATTTGTAAAACTTTTTTTCTTGTGGAGACGAGGTGTCACTTTGTTGCCCAGGCTGGTCTCAAACTCCTGGCCTCAAGTGATCCTCCTACCTTGGCCTCCCAAAGTGCTGGGAATACAGGCGTGAGCCACTGTGCCAAGCCTGCACCGTTTTAAAAATAGGCACCACTGAGAATGAAAACATACTGTGACGCCACAGATTTTAAGTTATGTCCTGATTTCAGAGGTGTTAAAATGTGAAAAAAATGTGCATGTGCACATAGATGAACAAGGGTCATTTGGCACATGCTGAATGTGAAGTGCCTGTGGGGTCTCCATGAGGCCTGGAGCTCAGGAGCAAGGTCTGTGATAGAAATACTGATTAGGCGGCCATCGGCACAATGCAGCTGAAGCCGAGGGAACATACAGTAAGACTATGGGCAAGTCACTAAACATCTCAAACCCAGTTTTCTTGTTTAATAAAACAAAGGTCCTGTATCACACAGAGCTGCAGTGAAGTAGTGATGTATGTGAGGTGCTGACACAATGTACACAGTCTGGGGGTGCTCTGGAGGTGTTAGCTCTGTTCCCTGCCCTCTTCCACGACATGAAGCCTTGGGCATTGCCTAGTTAGTGAGACCATAAAGGTAGCTGGTGTGTCCCTGAGATGCTGCACACCAGCTCCAACTGCCCCTTTAGCGGCATCCCTATGGCCCTGGCTGTGGCTGGGGGGGTCCATCCTGAAGAGCAGGTTTGTGGCCCACACCAGATGTCACCTAGTCACCAACCTCTAAAGCTTGAATGTTTGATTTAGGACAGGGGGTAATGACAGCCAAAGCTAGGGATGTTGTGGGGTGCTAGTCAATGAATACTTAGCATGTGCGTTGAGCAACAAAATACTATCCATAGACCCAGTACTAAAAAAGCCCCTCCAGGCAGCACCAGCACTTACCAAAGCACATCAAAGCCACTGTTGGCGACCACTCGGGCAGGCATGTGGAGGGTGTGCAGGGGATCAATCAGTCCCAGTGTGGGTTTGATGGCTCTGGAAGCGATGCCTAAAACATAAGGATTTTCAGTAGAGGCTAAAGCCATGGGCATCATTTTAAGAAGGCAAATGACTTCAGGATAATAAATCACCCTAAAAATAAAAATATGAGAAAAGGTTGATTTTCATGTAGTGAGGCAGCAAGGAGCAATGGAAAGTGATTTAGAGTCAGAAACCTGGGGTTTTCAGTGGTTTGCTGGAGCTGGCTCCTACTGGTTTCCAAGGGCCATGTGTATGCATCTCTTTCCAACTCCTGGATGAGTGATGTCATTGGCCACGGTGAGAGTATTTACACCACAGAAATGGGTCAACACTACAAGTCAGGGCTTACTTGTTTATTATTAAATTCCAGAGAGCCAGTTTACTAGCACATCACTGGTCCTCACTCTACAACTTACTTTGTGTCTTTGGGCAAGTCAGTTAGCCTCTCTGAGTTCTCTATAAGATTAGACTATAATAGCACAGGGCCTCCAGCTCTCATTGAGCTGTTGTAGGGATCAAATGAGAGAATATTAGGTAAAAGTCTTTAGAATGTAAGGTAGAATGTAAGTGTTGGCCATTATTATCATCAACTTAAGAAATGTCAAAGGATAGTGCAACTTAATTTTAAAAAGAAAAGTTACTAAAAGTGTGCAGTTAAATGTCAATTTATTCTGCTACGGAGATCTGAAAGCAGGATATTGAGCCAGACTAAAAAGAGAGACATTTCTACCACATTAGCCAAGAGTCTGCGACAGAGAAGACGGCATAAAAATGACTAAGAAGACAGAAAGCAGAACAGAGGTTACCTGGGAAAAGGACTGGAGAGATTGGCTGGGACGGAGCATGAGGAAACTTTCTGGAGTGATGGGAATGTTTTGTATCTTGATTGGGGTGGTGGTTACATGAGCATATATGTTTGTCAAGGCTCATCAAACCAGATTCTTAAAATGTGTGCATTTTATTATACAAAAATCACATCTCAATACAATTGATTTAAAATGTAAAAAATACGTCAGAGAAAGGAAACAGCCATTTATCATTGGTATACAGTCACTAACTTGGGCAGAGAATAGCCAATTAAGATTCACGGCATTTCAATATGCTTTCAGCAGTAATTCTCAAGAAGTTTATTACATTGTTTCATATTTTTATATGTACTTGGAAAAGGAAAGAAAATGTGTATATATACACACCCTTTCCTTGGCTCCTTGATTTTTTTCCTTTCTTTTTAAACTTGATACAAAATATGTAACATATTTATAGGGTACATGTGAGTATTGGTTACATACATAGAAAGATGATCAAGTCAGGCTCTGTGGGGTATCCATCACTCTGAGTACTTTTTGGGAACATTTCAAGTCCTCTCTTCTAGCTACTCTGAAATATACAATACTTTGTTGCTGACTTTCGTCACCTTACTCTTCCATAGAATATTGGGGCTTATTCTAACTGTATTGTAACTGCTTGATTTTTAAATATTAGGATTTAAAGAAGAGTGTGGAGTTGAAAGGTAAGGGAGATAATTCAAAAGTATGGTTCTTACCAATTTTTACTTTCAAGTGTTCATAGTCAAAAATGGCAACCCCAGTAGTTTCACTCCCGGTTCCTGAGGTAGTTGGCACTTGAACAAAATAATATTAATTTTAATAAAGCATCTAAATAAAGGTGAGTGGAGATACCTAATTCAGCCTTAGGACTGAGGAACAAAATTAGAGAAGGAAACTTTGCTGACCCTCTTGTTTGCATGATGTATATGAATTAACATGTATGGAAGCCTAACATGTATGATGTCTATGTCTGCATTAACATGTATGTAAATCTAACATGGAGGATGTCAGTGTCTGTGTTATCATGCATGTAAGTCCAATGTGTATGATGTCTGTATCTGCATTAACAGGCATGCATGAGGTCTGTATCTCTATTGGCATGCATGTATGTTTAGCATGTACATTGATGTCTATGTGTGCATTAATGCACTTGCATGTTTGACATGTATCATGATTGCTGGATGAATGTTTATGTTGTTTAATATGCGTAATGTCTGTGTCTGTATTAATATGTATGCATATTTAATATGTATGTGTGACCTCTGTGTCTGTGTTAGCATGCATGTATGATGTCCGTGTCTGCATTAACATATGTGCATGTTCAGCATGCATGTGTGTTTAATATGCATGTCTGTGTCTGCATTAACATGGTCATGTTTAATATGCATATTGCCTGCTTCTGCATAAATATGAGTGTTAATATGTATGGTGTCTGTCTGTATTAACATACATGTGTGTTTAATGTGCGTGTGATCTGTATCTGTGTTAACATGCATGTATGATTTCTGTGTCTTTGTTAACATGTATGTATGTTAATCATGCACATGTGTGATGACTGTGCTGTATTAATAGCAGTGAGCTCTGGGAACCTCAGGCTCCTCGGAGGCCAGAGCTTAAGCAGCTGCAGCTGGGTCAATGCAGGCTGCCCGGCACCTCTGGTAACAAAACTCATATTTGCTGTCTCTAAAAGACATCTTTATTCCCTCTTGGCAGCAAGCACAGTGACGCTCTGCCTTTGCTGGGCTCCGTGGTTTTGTGGTTCTGTCAAGTTTCTAAACTTTACTAATCACCCCTCTGTGTGATGCTGACACAGTTTCACCAGAGGGTTCCATTTGCCAGACACCAATTATGCTGCTCCCTGCTGATCCCTCATTCACAACACAGCAGTTCATCTGCCATCGACTCACTCACATCCCATCACAAGGCCTCTTCACAATAGGGCAGGAGAGGGGAAAAGAAAGGGCAAAACTTTAAACTGAGGATATGTCCCAGTTACCAGTTAGTGCATGTTAGCTGTAAAACTTTAAATAGTAATATGCTAGCAGCCATAAAAATGGCAGAGAAGAAAAGACTAGAAAATCTCAAGGTTCCCTGTGGAACAAATGAGCTATTCTGATTTGGATTTGTATGTCTGTGCCCTGGGGAGCCACAGAGCAGATGTCACCCAGCATGATGGGCCATGCTGGCCACATGTCCCAGGGAAGAGACAAAGCCTGAGGTCAGCTGAAGAGCCATTATGTAGAAGAAAGGGTTGAGTCAACACCAGAAAAATAACAGCTAATGTTCTCCTTAAACTCTACAGTGGCTGGCAAAATGGGACAAAACAGAGAGCAGTTTAGAGGACAAAGCTGCTGACAGAGGGATCTCATCATATGTCAGTGATGACCTTCCCCCTTTTCAACATGGTGACGCCATAGCTTAAATCTGCAAACTTTACTTCCACTGACCCCAATTGTCTTTATCTATACAATAATGAAGATCAGAATTTGTAAATGAATGATTTGTCTCCAAACAAGGCATTGATTTGAAATGAACAAACCAGAAAGCTTTAGAAATGTATATTCTAAAAGGACTGGCTTGCATCTTTCTTAAGACCTTTTGCTAATTGCAAAATAAAACAAAGAAAGAAATAAACAGTCTTTACCTGCGATCAGAGGCTTAAGAGGCACAGACACAGGCTTTCCCTTGCCAATGGGGGCACTGACATAATCTAGGAAATCAGAATGAGGGCTGGATGCATACAGATTAGCAGCCTTACAGGTGTCCATGGTAGAGCCGCCACCGACAGCAACATAGGCATCAAAAGCTCCCTTTTGGGCAAACTCAATAGCTTCCATGAAGCTTGGAGAAGGGAAAATAAAAACCAGTTATGTTATATTTTTCAGAAATAAATTGCCATGCCATTAACTAAGGCTTGGGGTAAGTTCTGTGTTTTTTTTTTTTTTTTTGAGACAGAGTCTCACTCTGTCGCCCAGGCTGCAGTGCAGTAGCACAATCTCGACTCACTGCAACCTATGCCTCCTGGGTTCAAGCGATTCTCCCACCTCACTTTCCCGAGTAGCTGGGATTACAGGTGTACCTGCCACCACGCCTGGCTAATTTTTGTATTTTTAGTAGAGACAGTGTTTCACCATGTTGGCTAGACTGGTCTCGAACTCCTGACCTCAAGCAATCTGCCCCCCTCGGCCTCCCAAAGTGCTGGGATTACAGGGGTGAGCCACCACGCCTGGTTGGGGGCAAGTTTTAATCAACAGTTAGCTTCTGCTTAAAGTAAAGAAACAATAACAACAATACAAGAATACCTTGCATCCGTTGGTTCCACCCTCACATTATCATAAACCGTAAAGGGGATGCCATTCTTCACTAGGGAATCCATAGCTACTTGCACAGGAGGGAGCTTGGAGAGGTTCTTGTCTGTCATCAAGCACACATTTTTAGCACCCATGTTTTGTAGGTCCTACAAGAAAACCTATAAGTTAGGTTCAGCTGCACTAGAACTGCAACAGACTCTTCTGGCAAACTCACATTGTACATTTTTAAAAATAGAGGATGTGATTGTTGTCATTTAGCATGTGTTTTATGAGATATGTAACATTCACAGTAGGAGACTGTAGACATCTCGAATACTTGCCATTCCCACTTCCTTTGTAACTCCTGCTCCATATCTAATATTTGAAACAGCCATCTGAAAAAAATAAAAAGGTTTAGGTGTAGGGAGTATTTGAGAGTTGGCCGGTCCATTTCTAAAAACCTGAAATGGTTTCTTGTTGCCTAGAGCATAAAGTATACACTCCTTAGCATGGTCTTCCAGGTCATCTCCCACCTGGTCTCACTTAAAGAAGTGTGGACGCACCACATTTCCTTAAGCAAACTTCAGCTCCTGTCACATTTGAATGACTTGTCTTTTCCCAAACACATCATAAACTCTCAACTGTTCCCTTAGCTTCAAATGCCTGCCTTCCTCCATCTCCACCTGTAAAATAACTCTCAAATGTCTTATTTTCCATTCATCCACCCACCCTTGCATACCTGCCACCCAGTCAATGCTACTGTCTTCTATGTTTGAGGCACTGTGTAGGCTCTGGTAACTCAACTATGAATAAGAGACGCATGGCCTCATAAAGTTTACAGGTGAGAGAAAGGCTTTTACACTGATGGATGATGGGTCATGTTTGGCCTGAAATATATTTTATTTGATCTGTGTTATGTTTAAATTTCTTTTTTTTTGAATTGACTAATAATGCTTAAAAATCAGGATAAAAAATTTAATAAGACCATCTGAATTTCGCTTTCTCTTGAATAATCCAGCAAACTGGGAATGCATTCCCATATGGCAGTGATCTGATAAGGTTGAGTGGAGTCACACCTTAGATGGGGCCTGTGCCTTCAGTGAGCTCAGCATGGCATCACCCAGCCTGGTCATCTGTTGGTTAACTGTCAGGCCCCCGGTTAGTAATTCCCGAAGGCAGGCGCAGTGGCTTATGCCTCTAATCCTGGCACTTTGGGAGGCTGAGGTGGTCAGATCACCTGAGGTCAGGAGTTCGAGACCAGCCTGGCCAACATGGCAAAACCCTGTCTCTACTAAAAATACAAAAATTAGCTGGGTGTGGTGGTGTGCACCTGTAATCCCAGCTACTCAGAAGGCTGAGGCAGGAGAATCACTTGAACCCAGGAGGCGGAGGTTGTAGTGAGCTGAGATCACACCACTGCACTCCAGTCTGGGTGACAGAGTGAGACTGTCTCCAAAAAAAAAAAAAAGAAAAAAAAATTCCTGGACTAGGAGGAGACAGGGACTTAAACAAATAATTATACGTAATTATGTAATTACAGTGTGATAAAAATGCACCAGAATTGTTACTTTACTTTGACCTCTTTTGGGATTGTTATAATTATAAAACAAAAGATTTAACATATAACATATATATATTGGAGAATTTGTAGAATTGGGAATTTATCCTATTTTAGTGACTGTACAAAGACAGCACTCTAGACATTAGTCATGATCTCAGAAGGTTTATATTCCATTATACCAACCAGATACTTTGCTAAATATGGTCCGATCAAATAGAGATTATGGAATGTGAATTAGTAACAGATTTAAAATAAAATAATAATTCATTAGCAAAACATTCTAGTTTTATTTTTTCTAGTCATTCATAAAAGAAATAATGGATTGAGTGAATATACCTCAAAGGCATAATCTGTTGTTTTCCCAGAAGGTGAAAGTCCAGGGGCTAGAAATGTAAAAGTTAGCATCAAAGTGGGTCTTAAAAAAAAAGCATAAATGTTATTTGACAGTAAAATCCAGCAGTGAACATAAGTATTTCCTTTGAAGTCTTACCAAAAATATATTTTTTCCAGGTTTCACTGTTGCACATCAAATTAAAATCAATACCTGCATTTTAAGATAGAATGTAATACGGCCAGGCGCAGTGGCTCACGCCTGTAATCCCTGCACTTTGGGAGGCTGAGGCGGGTGGATCACGAGGTCAGGAGATCGAGACCATCCTGGCTAACATGGTGGAACCCCGTCTCTACTAAAAATACAAAAAATTAGCCAGGCGTGGTCATGGGCACCTGTAGTCCAAGCTACTCGGGAGGCTAAGGCAGGAGAATGGTGTGAACCCGGGAGGTGGAGCTTGCAGTGAGCCGAGACCACGCCACTGCACTCCAGCCTGGACAACAGAGTGAGACCCTGTCTCAAAAAAAAAAAAAAAAAGATAGAATGTAATGCTAACTTGAGCCTAATTTGTGAAAATAATAAAAAATTTCTTCCATTATATTTAAAATATGTGTTTGAAAATATAATGTGTAACAATCCTCTAGGAAAAAAATAGCCTAGTTTAGAGGTGGGTTACTATTACAGAACAAGTATTAGTAAGTTCATGAATTAGAGGCTTGCTTACACTTCTTATAGCAACTGTGATAACTTGTTTGAATTAAGTTTTTTTTAATTCATAGGGATAACTTATCACAGTAAGATATTTACATTTCTCAAGCTTATGCATATAAAAAAGTATTTATCTTGGTGAAATTTAATAAACTTTTTTTTTTGAGATGGAGTTTCGCTCTGTCACCCAGGCTAGAGTGCAGTGGTGGGATCTTGGCTCACTGCAACCTCCGCCTCCCAGGTTCAAGCTACTTTTTCTTTTTCTTTTTTTTTTTTTGAGATGGAGTTTCACTCCATCACCCAGGCTGGAGTGCAGTGGCGGGATCTCAGCTCACTGCAACCTCTGCCTCCCAGGTTCAAGGGATTCTTCTGCCTCAGCCTTCCTAGCAGCTGGGACTACAGGCGTGTACCACCATGCCTGGCTAATTTTTGTATTTTTAGTAAAGACAGGGTTTCACCATGCTGACCTTGTGATCCACCCACCCCGGCCTCTGAAAGTCCTAGGATTACAGGTGTGAGCCACCGTGCCCGGCCTAATAAACATTTTTATAAGGTGCTATTTCCTTGATTAGGTTTTAATTATGGTAAAAATGATTTTCTGTCATATTGGAACAATGAAAGGGACCTAATTAAAGATTTTTATCCTTGTTTTTATCTACTTATTTATATCAATACTGGTCAGTCATATAGTCTACAGAACAATTTTCACTATGCTTTTTCTTTTTTAAGGAAAATAGATCAGAACTAGACAACAACCTACCTTCAGCTACCTGAGTGCAAAGGCACTCTTAACCAAAACTCAAACTTATTGGATTCCTCTAGGCTTAAAAAAAATAATCGGTCCGGGTGCAGGGGCTCAAGCCTATAATCCCAACATCGTGGGAGGCTGAGGTGGTAGGATAGCCCAGGAGTTTGAGGGTACAGTGAGCTACGACTGTACCGCTGTACTCCAGCCTGGGTGACAGAGGGTGACCCTGTCTCTCTCTCTCTATATATAAAAATCTAATATTTCTGTTACTAAATTTTAAAGACACAAATATGATCCTGGAAAACAATGAGAATATCTTTCTGTAAATTATTAATTTTATTCCTTCAAATAGGAAATTAACTAATTGTTGAAACCAACTAAGAATTAGAGAAAATCAGCTGAAGACAAAATTCTGTATATGTTCAGAAGGGCCTTAAAGGTTGGACATGTTTCTGCCTCATAGATGGCAGTTAATGATGGACAGGGAGGTCCCTTGGCTTGTCCTGAAGGGTGAGTCACTCCTTGGGCAAGAGAAAGCCCTTGGTGAGTTGCTCTCTCTGTTCTAACTCCCCAACGGGCTTCTCTGTGGGTTTCTGCTTAGGATCCTGGATGGTCAGCCTCTTTCCTTTCCAACTCTTGCCTTAATGTTTAGATCTGACCTTAGAAGAGACAAAATCAGTGGTTGTGTCAGTGATCCATGTGACATTCTTAGGACATGCTGAAACTATGTTGAGTTTCCTGCTGCTCTGTGGACCACAGTGTTTGGTGTTTGGTAATGACTAAGATGTTGTGGTAACTGAAGCTTTGTTATTATTTTTAAGTATTAGGAAATACAATATTATTTTAAATACAATATTATTTTAAAGATTGATACAAACAAGTTTTGTTTTTCTTTCTAGGAACCACCTTGTTCTTGTTCTTTAGCTTCCAGTTTTTAGAGATGTCTTAGAACCTTCCAAAGACTTCATCTTGATTAATTGTTTGACAAACTCAGACATTCTTAAAATCCTATCTGTGCATTTTTAGACTTGGCAAATAATTAAAAGAGAAAAGCGTTATAAGTAGCATTAAATAGATATTTGAGACAAACACGTGATTAGTAGTATACATTCAGCTAACTTTGTATAGAGTTACGTGTTATCAATTTCACAGTGAAATGGTAACTGTTTTCATGGACCTTGCTCTCACATGCCTTGGTTTTCTTTACATACACTATCCAAATGTATTATAATGCCAAATGCAGAAACCAAAATTGTGGCTAGTTTAAAAATACAGAAGTATTACCTTGGGAGTAAGTATGAGAATGAGTTGGGCACTGGCACCTAGGGAAAATAAAAACGACAGCAAAAAAAAAACCTAAGGTGAAAATAGAGACCAAAAAATGAAAAGCCTTAAGCTAACTCACATTGCAGTCTAGCGCTAAGATGCTATCAAATTGGTAGTTCTTGGCAGACACTGTACAATAGAAAAAATATATATAGACCCAGAAATCACGATGGACAAAAAGTTGACTCAGCGTCTTCCCAGTGCTGTAGCATCATTCTTTCACGAATTCATTTACTCTAGCAATTCCTATCAAATGCCTGCGGGCAGCTGAGATAAACACTCTGGGGGTACATACAAGTTTAAGATGGGGGTCCCTGGTCTCCATGAAGCCCCAGCTCTTACTGGGTTAGGAGCGTTGACCAAATCGGCCCAAGGTTAACTCTACCTGTGTGCCTCTTCTTACTTACTACCCTATGCTGGGAACTTGCCTTGTGTATTTCCCAGTGTCTTCAAGATGTCTGATTTTTCTTCAAGCAGGCTCTAGACCCGAGCCTCCAGGAAAACTTCCTGGACCCAAAGACCTCCCTGGTCCCCATCTTTCTCTGCCCAGTTGCAGCCCCGGGCTCCGAGCTCTCCTCCGTCCCCGCCGCGCCGCTCCCCAGCGGCCCCAGCAGCGCGCACACTCGGCGCATCCCGCGCTCCGAGGCCGCCACCGCATCTCACTTCTCGGTCGACTTCTCTACAGATTTCCCACGTCCTCCTTTTTGGAAACCCTCCCTCCCCTGGCTGTGGTCCCTCTTCCTGTCCTGGTCGTCTCCTATTTCTTGGACAGTCCCAGTCCCTCCTCTGGCTTCTCTTTCTCCTGCTCGCTCTCTGATCCAGGCTGGGAAGACGGTTTTATGTTTCGTTGGGTTGCCCAGAAGACCTTGTCCAGTGGTTGGGTCTCGGTAGACACTTGAGTGCATCACTTCCTTCTCCCCGCCAAAAATTCAAATCTGGAATTAAAACACCCGAGAGGGAAGGTTGGGGAGGAAGGAAAAGGGTTGATCTCAGTGGCCGTCCAGATCTCAAAAATTCGAACTGTGAAGTCAAAGCAGACGCGGGGGCGAGTGAGAGCTGGCGCGAGTCGCGGCTGCCACCTAGTGGTTCCCGACGCGCGCGCCGGGGGAGAGGACGCGGGCCACGCCAGGATTGTCCCTTCACAGTGGGCTTTGGTTGGAGGACTTTCCCTGCTTTACGCCCTCCAAGGACAAGAAAAGTGAGGCAGAAGGAAGGAAAAAAAAAATCCAAACTCAAAGCTTTCCAACGTGAACGCTCCTGGGAGCCCTTGCTTCCTCCCTACACACTCACCCCCCCCCCCTTTTTTTTCTTCCCCAAGCTCTGAGGCTATCTCAACTCATTATTTCTACTTCTTACTTGTGGTTTGTATCCTGTCCCCTCTTGCTTTCTCGGGACCTCTACCTGTCCTGTATTTCCTAGTCCTCCCCCTCACTCAATCTTTTTCAGCCTATTGAAGAGTTTTGCGCCTGAAACTTTTCCACCTCCTACCCCCTCTGGCGGGCTCACTCTCCCTCTCCCTCCTCCCGACCTACATTTGCTGGCTTCGTTTCTGGGTCTCGGACACATTCTTTGGCCCCTGAAATCAGGCTGCTGTGTCTGCAAGTCCAGCTGTCCGGCTGTGTCCTCACTTCTCAGACCTCGTAGCACCTCGCTCTAGCAGCATGAAACGCGTGGCCACACCTTTTTGGGCAGGTGGAACTTTTTCCTGGCTTCCAGGAGCCCTACTTGTCTGGGCTTCCTCTAATTGTTCTTTTGCTGGCTCCTTTTCCACTCTGCCCATTCCTTAAATGTTCGTTTCTGTCCTGGGCTGACTTCAGCCATTCGGACCCTTCCTCCTCCCTGACCCTTTAGAGCTCATTGTGCACCAAGGCCTCAAACATGTCTCCACCCAAGCCCACCCAGTTTTCCTGGGACCCTGCTACGCTCTGGTTCCAGTATCACCTCTCATGTGGATGACTACCAAATTCCCAACTGGCTTCTCGTGGCGCCACCTCTGCCACCTCTATTCCCCACACTGTAGTCGGGGCATATTTCCAATGATGTCACTCCCTTGTTGAAAGCTGCTTCAATGGCTCCCCATGGCTCTCACATAAAGTTCAGGCCTGCCCCTGCCTGACTGGCCTCTCAACTCACTCCATCTCTGGGTTTGGGCTCCTGGAAAAATTAACTTCTTTCTTTTCCTTGAATGAGCCACAGTCTCTCTCTCTCCTCCAGAACTTTGCCCTTATTATTTCTTCTGCCTGTAACATACTTTCCCTGCCTGTTCTTCTGGATAACTTTTGTTCTTTCCTGTCAGTTCCCCTGGGCAGCCTTCCCTGAGGCCCAAGGCTGCAGAGAGACACCCTTTCTGGAGCCTCCCTTCGCGTTAAAACGTACCACACTGGTGCTGTTTTTCTGCTTCTTTCTGCCTGTGGATTGTGAATTTAGTGATGCCCAGGCAGGATCTACTGTTTCTCACAACTTTGTCCCCTGTGGCTAGCACCAAGTAAGTGCCAGGCACAAAGTAAGCCTTTTGTACTGATTAAATGAGCAAGTAAATGAATAAATAAGTGAATGTAGACATTTTCATTCCCCTAACCCTCTCCTCTCTTTTCCTGGCATGCCAAGACAGAGGGCCTGGGGGTGTGGGGGCAGGCTGTGGGTTCCCGCCTTCTTAGGATGGCCTGAAGGCACTGATGGGCTTCTTTGGACTCCTTCAGAGAAGCAGAGTGAGGCTTGGGGAGAGCAGGACCTCATCTACCTGCCCTCCTGGCTCTGGCCCCATTATTCTGGCTTCCCTGCTGATATCACTGATTACCTCTTAGCCACACTCTCAGCAAAACCCAATCTGTCTCCCATTCCCTAAATCGCAGCCCCTGTCATCTACTCAAGGATTGCCAGCAGCTCTACCTTCTCTCCCCTAAATCATCAAAATCCCCCTCCCTATTAGACATTATCCATCAGCCACCAGCATTTTTTTAGCTTATTAATAAGCACATTTCCTCCATCTTACATAACAAAACCAGAAACCTCTTGTTCCTCTTTCCTCTCCCACTCCCACTTCTACCTCTCTCCTTCCCTTCAGCGGGGCTATAGCCATTCTTCCGATTTATCTTCTCCCATTCCCTCTGGAACCTCCTGCCATCAGCTTTTACCCCGACTCAACTGACTAGCTTCCCAGCTCACTAATGCCCTCCACCTAGCTAACCACCCTGCTCAGTTCAGTTCTGTCTTCATGGTACCCGATGTGTCAGCGGCATCCTCCTGTTCACTCCCTCCTTCCTGGAAACATGTTCTTCCCTGGCTTCCAGGGCACCACTCAGTTTTCTTCTCGTCGCACTGGCTGCTCTTGGCTTCATTTCTTTTCATGATTTTGACTCCTAACCCTGGAGGGCTCAGGGGTCAGTGCTGGAACTTTTTCTTTTCTTTCCGCACTCAGTCCCTTAGTGACCTCCCCTGGTCTCATGGTCTCAAATACCTTTGATGCTGATGACCTTCACATTTATCTTTCTGGCTTGGGCATCTCCCCCGAAGTTCAGGTTCACCTGCCCACTTGGCATCTCTGCTTGGATGTCTATGAAGTGGCAACATTTTCCCTATGGAAGACTGAGCTCCTGGTGTTCTTTCAAGCCTGCTCTTCCCACAGCCTTTCCCATCCCCTTCTAATGGCAATTTCATCCTTCCAGTTGTTCGTGCCAGAAAATCTTGGGGTCACCCTTGGCCCCACACTCCCATCTCCCCCTTATTCACTCTGCTCCATACCCAGGTATGCTTCACCTCTGCATACCTTCCCTGAAGGCCACAGGGTTTGCTCTCTGCATCCACTGGTCTTTCTGCAACCATTGCCTTCTCAGTGAGTGTGGTCAGCTGAGTAATCGCTCCTGAAGATAAGGTTCTAATCCTGGGAATCTGTGAATGTTACCCTATATGGTAAGAGGAACTTTGCAGATATGATTAAGAATCCTGGCTGGGCACAGTGGTTCACACCTGTAATCCCAGCACTTTGGGGAGGCTGAGGCGGGTGGATCACCTGAGGTAAGGAGTTCAAGAACAGCCTGGCTAACATGGGAAAACCCAGTCTCTACTAAAAATACAAAAATTAGCCAGGTGTGGTGGTGTGTACCTGTAATCCCAGCTACTCAGCAGGCTGAGGCAGGAAAATCGCTCCAACCCAGGAAGTGGAGGTTGCAGTGAGCCAAGATCACACCACTGTACTCCAGCCTGGGCGACAGAGCGAGACTCCATCTCAAAAAAAAAAAAAAAAAGACTCTTGCTAGGTGTTGTGGCGCATACCTATAATCCTAGCACTTTGGGAGGCCGAGGTGGGAGGACTGCTTGAGGCCAGGAGTTCAAGAACAGCTGGGGCAACATAGTGAGACTCCATCTCTACAAAAAATAAAATCAGCTGCGCATGATGGTGTGCACTGTAGTCCCAGCTACTTGGGACGCTAAGGTGGGAGGATCTTTGAGGAGGCCGGAAATTCGAGATTGCAGTGAGCCGTGATCACATCACTGCACTCCAGCCTAAGTGACAGCAAGACTGTCTCAAAAAAAAAAAAAAAAAAAAAAAATCTTGAGATGAGGAGATTATCCTGGATGATCTGTGTGGGCCCTAAATGCAATCGTTCATATCCTTATAAAAGGGAGGCAGAGGGAGATTTGACCCAAAAGACAGAAATGTGAGCACTGAAGCAAGATGGGTGCCAGCTGTGAAGATGGAGGAAGGGGCCACAAGCTAAGGAACCGAAGGTAGAGCTCTAGAAGCTGGAAAAAAGCAAGTAAGTGGATTCTGCAGCACCTCTGAGCCTTACTCAAGAGGGAGTGTGGACCTGCTCACACCTTGGCTTCAGCCTAGTAAAACTCATTTCAGACTTTCGACCTCTGGAACTGTTAAGAAGACAAATGTGTGTTAAGCCGCCAGGTTCATGGTAGTTTGTTACAACAGCTGTAGGAAACTAACATAGTGAGGGCTGCTCTGAACACCTCAAAAATTGCATCCCTTCCTTCAACATCCCAGCCTCCTTTATGTTCTCTGTAATAACTTTCAACAGCTAATGTACTCTCAATTTTACTAACTAGTTTGTCATCTATCCCCTGTGCCCCATGCATGGTGTCATTAGGTTGTTTTGTTCCCTGCTGTACCCCAGAGATAACACAGTCAAAGCAGGGCTGCATTGCACATCTTTTTTTTTTTTTTGAGACACAGTCTTGCTCTGTAGCCCAGGCTGGAGTGAAGTGGCCTGATCTCTGCTCACTGCAAACTACGCCTCCCAGGTTCAAGTGATTCTCCTGCCTCAGCCTCCTGAGTAGCTGGGACTATGGGCACCCGCCACCCTGTACAGGACTGCACATCTGGAGACAGAATGTGACTCTTGCCCTTCAGGGCTTTCCCACAACCTCTCTGGCCAGTGCACGCCTTCCCTCTGTCTCCTTCAGTGCTGGTTCTTTCCCCTCCATTCAGTTGTCAGCACAGCTGCTCTATGGAATGTGCTGGGCAGAAGCCCAGAGTGCATGCTCTGTCCAATAGAAGTGGCCACACATCACCCCGTGCCCTAGCCCACTTTGCCCAGATGAAACATGGGCCCAATGATGCCATTTTCCAATTTTCCAAGATTTTCATCGGAAATCTCCCAGTTTTAAAATGTTTACCCTATTAGAAAAATAAGCATGTGCAGAAGAAAGCACCATCTTGCTACTCCTGCTGTGGCAGTGCTGCTCCCCAGGAATTCACCCTCAGCTGTTTCCTTCTAGGTTAGAGTTTTGTTAAGGCTTCAACTGTCCTCCATACACATGGATGCATGTGTTCCCAACTCACTCTTGAGCCCCAGAACAATACATTCAATCACCTACTGGGTCTCCATCTGAATGTACCAGAAGCATGCTCAACTCAAAATGCCCTAGACTGAAGTTGCCATTTTCCTCCTAACACTAACTCTGCTACAATCCCTGCGTTGGTAAATGAGCCCACTGTTTACTTGATGCCCAAGCCAGAAATCTCCACTCTTCACTATTCAGATACAAAATCCTGTGGATTCTAACCAACCTCTCAACATTTCGATCTACCCAAGGAACTGCCTCTCCGTGCATGAAGCCATTATCTTTAGGCTGGAGCAGGACAATGACCTCTAGTCCTTCCTCTTCACTCCACATTTCCACCAGAATGCGCTAACACAATTCTGATTATGCCATACTCCCTTCTCATGCAACCATTCCAAAAACATTCTGTGTGTGACACTGATTCCATGGGATATGTATGGTGTTGTGTGACAAAGAGTTCTATGATGACACAGGTTTAGAACCAAAAATTTGAACACAGCTTTAGTTTTTTTTGTAGCTTCTCGGAGCCTTGCACGTCTAACGTATATTTTGATTCTCTAAGAGGGCAATACAGCAGTAAGGAGCTTCTCAAACTTATTTGGCCATAGAATTCTTTTGTCATGGGACATTTTAAGGTATCAGTGTTTCATGGTGAGAAATATTATTCAATGGCTTTCCATTATCTACAGCACACAATTCAAATTCCTTACTACAGGCCTGAGAACAAGGACTGTGAAGCCAGAGTATCTGAGTTCAAATTATGACTGTGCCATTTGCTTAGCTGTGTGACACTGGACAAATTCTTCTCCATGCCTTTATTTCCGTATCTATGAGGATGACAATACCGTGTGTCATAGGGTCAGTGAAAGGATTAGAGTTACTATTATACTGATAATCCATTCAAAGTGTGTAAGACACTGCCGGGCTTATGGTATTGGCTATATTCTTATTTATGGTCTTTTATCAGCCGTTTTCTCCATCTTTACCTCCTCTTATAAAGGTAGGTCTACTTGTCTTTTGTGTTCTGGGACTGCGTCTCCATCGCTGGTGTTGCTCTTCTCTCTGCCTGACGTTCCTCTCCAGTCCCTCGCCTTTCCTCCTACGGATCTCC
Organism: Pongo abelii; assembly: GCF_028885655.2. NCBI lineage: Eukaryota > Metazoa > Chordata > Mammalia > Primates > Hominidae > Pongo > Pongo abelii. Next base: position 81,544,338 of record NC_071992.2, on the reverse strand, counting down.
ACCTGTGAGCTCAAACTTTTCCATGTTTCCCAGGCAGACTTGTGCACTTGCACAGTCAGCAAGTATTTATCAGGTGACCAGGATGTACCTCACATTTCTGCTGGGAGTCAGGCGTGTCATGACATTGAATACCCTGACTCCCTGTACATGCCAGGGAGTGTGACTCTGCGACTTCTCACATCCATCCTTCCCTTCTACACCCAGTCTGCTATAGCCGGTTTTAGCCTCGTCCCCTCATCCCATTCCCCACTAGACCTCAAACTGCTCCAGAGCCTTTCATCTTTGTATCCCCAGAACCTAGAATAGTTTTTGGCACATAATATATGCCCAATAAATATGTCAATTGCATACATGAATTTGTTTTGGCCACAGTGCCAAGCTCTCCACTGCCTGCTACGATGTGGGACCAGGTCCTCTCTGGGCCTCGGTTTCCTTAACGGTAGACAAGCAGAGTAAAGGCTGCCTCACTGCGCCCTGCGAGGCTGTATCGCGCACTCTGTGACCTCGCTGTTCCGCCTGGCGCGCGGTGGGAGCTCAGGGCGGTATCCAAATTCCCCGAATTCTTGAAAGTAAGCGGAGAAGACTGCGCAGGATCCGAGCGGGTCACACCCAGGGGGCTGCGTGGGCATCCTGCGGTCCCCTGCCCGCCCGCCGGCCCCGCACTCACGCTGCGCGTTGCAGTTGCCTCAGCAAGTACGCGACCCGGGCCCGAGAGGCAGCGGCCATGGCGCTTGAAGTCCTCTTCCCTCCTTGGGTCCCTACACCGCCCCCTCCGCCGGCCAATCACGGAGGCTGCCCGCCTCCCGCCCCTCGGCCGCGCCTGCCCACCCGCTCCGCGGGGGTCACCTGTCTAGCCCCAGCCCAGTCGGGCTCAGGGCCATTTTCCCACGGAGTAAGAACCAGAACCCCAGCTGCCCCAGCGGCACTTGCACCATCCACCCTTGAAATTGCCGTAGAAGGTAACTGCTCCGTAGGCCTCGGGTCCTGCCTTAAATCTCTTTACTTATCAACTCTATTTTTCACATGTTGAGGACTTGGGGGAAGGAAGAGCAACAGGGATATTCTTTTTCCACTGTGAATCCTTTAAAATGTTACTTTCCCTTCTAACAGTATTTTAAGTGATCAAGACCCTGCCTTTAAACTGTTTTAACAGTAAACAAGAACCTGGCAGAGCCCGAGGGTTTTTGTTAAATACTGTGTGAATGGCTTTGCTTTTGATGAAAGCAAAATGGTTTCATCAATAGTTAAAACTTGCCATGATTAGACTATGCTCCGGGAGGGCTTGGCAGTGTCATATCTGCCATGTCCCAGTGGAAAAGTTGATTAACGATAAAGCTCAACTTTATCAGAAAGTATCCAAAGACAGTAACAACTAAACATCTGCCTTTTTAGTAATCTGTTATTATGAAATCTGAATCCTTTACGGGAGATATTAAGTTTTACAGAAATGAATTTACTGAGATCAAACTGGAAGAGATTGATGGACAGGAAGACCAAGGACAGCTATATAAACATTTCATCTCCTAATCAAACCAGCTCAGGCCAACTTGACAAATGAATCAAAAGATAGTAATGTTCTATGAAAACACATGTACACAGGGAGGGGAACAACACACATTGGGGCCTGGGGGCAGGGGATGGAAGGGGGCAGAGGGGCTTAATACTTAGGCGATGGGTTGATAGGTGCAGCAAGCTACCATAGCACACGTTTACCTATGCAACAAACGTGCACATCCTGCACATCTACTCCGGAACTTAAAAAAAGATAATAATGTCCTAATTAAGGATCTTATGGGTCTGTTTCTGTCTTCCCCAAACAAAACTATACCTGACGTCAAGCTTAAACACACACACACACACACACACACACACACACACACACACAACTGGGGATATAAACGTAGAGAAAGATTTAAGTGTTTTCTGGATTAATGAGGATTATTACCATTAGTCAATGAAGCCCAAATTGATCATTTACAGGAAATCCATGTGTTCAGTGTTGAAAGGCATAAAATCCTTTAAAAAAAGTCATCAGTTTTACTACTTTGAATATTATATTTGATACCAAAAGAAGTATAAGTTTAAAAGTGGTAACACTGAAACCATTATAATTGAACTGCCTTTTTTTTTTTTTTTTTTTGAGATGGACCCTCTCTCTGTTGCCCAGGCTGGAGTGGAGTGCAGTGGCATGATCTGGGCTCACTGCAACCTCCGCCTCCCAGGTTCAAACGATACTCCTGCCTCAGCTTCCCAAGTAGCTGGGACTACAGGTACCAGCCACCATGTCTGGCTAATTTTTTTATTTTTAGTAGTGATGGGGTTTCACTGTGTTGGCCAGGCTGGTTGCGAACTCCTGACCTCAGGTGATCCGCCCGCCCCGGCCTCCCAAAGTACTGGGACTCTACAGGAGTGGGCCACTGCGCACGGCCTGCTTTGTGTTTTTCAGAAAGTAAACAAAAATAATCTGTACCAGGTATCCAGGTAACTGGCTTCAAGTACAATTTCTACTCAGTAGTCAGAAACTTAAAAGTCACACTAGATAAGACATCTTTATTACTTAATCTTTATAACAGTCACTTGCCTATCCAATTCTGAAACTAGTTTGTTTTCTTTCCCTCCCCCGCACTCCCACTCTGATACACAAACTTGTAAAAATAATGCAGAAACATATAAGTCAATCTAAGTCTCTGAAATATGGCCAACTCTACCTCACCGTATATCCAACATTAAAAAGAAAAAAAAAAAAAAGGCTGTTTAAGAATAGAACTCATTCCTGGTTTCCACCAAATTATTTCCCTAATTCTTAAATCCTCAAATAAGCTCTTCATCTCCAAAGTCTCGGTTGTGGGAAAAACATTAATTTGTGCAGTCCAACACTTACATACTCTCTTGAGGGAAGGGCAATCCTGTCCCTTTAAACTCAATGAAGGCAGCGGCCAGGTCCTTCTGAGTCCCCGTACAATTACCTAGAACTTAACATTTAGTATTTATAATCCTTGGTTTACCGACGGATCCGACAGTTAGAAAATATTACTTCCTCCTCTTTCCTCCTGGGCGCTGTCCTCCTTTTCTCTTGCCACCCAAGCCAGGCGGCCCGGAATTCATCTTGCCTCCCAAGCCTCCTTTCCTTTTCCCTCCCTGGCTGGGCGGGCCCCCTTTCCTCTTGCCCCCAGGCCCCTGCCGGCCTCCCTTTCTCTTGCCCTTCTGGCTCATTTTCCTCCTCTTGGCGGCCTCCTCCTGGTCCTCCTCCCTCATCTGCTTATTGGTGGCCCTCGTCACATCCAGCTGAGGCTTCTTGCTGTTCATGACACGAAGCAGCTCCAACTGGTTCTTTTTCTCAGCTGCAAAGTCCCCGAAAAGGGGTTGAAACTTCCTTTTCTTGCCGGAGCCCCGGGGCGCCTTCTCCTTGGGGAGGCGCTCCTGAAAGCGCCCCACAGAGGCGGTGGAGACCTTGGCCACTTGCATGGCGCGGCCCAGCTCCTCTTTACTCTGGTGTCCGGTAGGGTGCAAGCCGGCCGCGCTGGGCAGCTGCATCTTGTGCGCGCGGGCCAGGTTACGCAGCCGGTTCAGCTCGTTCTTGGCCACCCGTTCCTTCTTGGCCTGAATCCGCTTGGCGAACTGGTCCTCCAAGGGATCGGCATTGCCGGGCACCTCAATCAACCATTCTTTGGTGTCGTCCCGGGCGCGCTGGTAGCCCCAGCGTCGCCGCCACTGGCCACTCACCTCGTCCCACACCAGGTTGGTCTTCTTTTTGGGACGGATGCCCTTGAGGCGCGCGAACTGCTGCCAGCGTGTAAGTGGCCGCGGTCGGGGCAGAGGCTTCTCTCGCGGCAGGCGTGTGGTGGGCTCCGGCAGCCGCGCCACTATCGCCTCTTCCACGCGCTCCGTGGGCAGCTGCCACAGCTGGTTGATGAGCAGTTGCGTGTTGTCCCGCGCCAGGGCCCGCAGCTCGGCCTCCGGCGTGGGTTCGGCGCACCGCAGCCGGGTCGGGGGGTTCCGGTCCGACGCCAGCAGGTTACCCAGGTCAAACTCCAGCTCCAGCTCCTTGTGCACCGTGATGCGTTGCAACTTCTCTGCTTCGTCCTGCTCTGCCTTTGCGAGCAGCTCCTCCACGCTCTGGCCCTCCATGGCTCCGGCTCGGCTCACTCGCTTTGGGGCTGCAGCTGAAGTTACTTTTCCTACAGTGGCGGCCCAAACTCCGGCAACACAACCACGTGCAGATGCCGGGATGCCCAATCCGGAAAAGAAAGGTTCGCTTCCGGAGCGCCCGGAAGCGGCTCCCAATCCGGGCGACCAGAGGAAAGGCCGGCAGAGGGCGGTATGGAGAGATGATGGAATTAGAAGCGGGACCTTTAGGCTGGCGCCAGATAGAGGCGGAGCTGGCGCGAGCAGTCCGCACTACTAGTTCCAGAGCAGGATTGGGACTACGATTCCCAGGATGCAGCGGGGCGGGAGGCGGTCTAGAGGGCGGTCCAGGGACAGCTCGGGGGGCCGCCTAGGGGGCGATCCAGGGACAGTCTCGCAGGCGGTCTAGAGAGGGCGGTCCCTGGGGGGCGATCTAGGGGGCGGTCCTAGGGGGGGCAGTTCAGGGAGTGGTCTTAGGATGGTGGTCCGGGGACAGTCTTGGGGCTCAATCCGGAGGGGCGGAGCGGAGGGTTTGTCCAGGGGCGCGGTCCGGGACCGGGGCGGGTACAAATTCCTGGGACTGCCTGTGGTGTGGGGTTCCAATCAAGTGCGTGTTACAATTTCAGTGTAAATCCGTTGTGAAGATGTTTAAACAATCACCCTTCTTAGGGCCAAATTGTTTCACTGGAGTAATAATCGGCTTTCAGGGTTCCTAGTTGTGGCACATAGAGCTAATTGTAGAAGATTGGTTTTGTTTTGGGAGTCAGTGGCTCCGGCAATGAAGCCACCCCGAGTGGGCGCGGGTGTGCACCGACCCTAGTGAGCTAGCTGACTTGGAGCTCCGGGATTCTGCAGTTACAGAACCTAGTCTAGTTCAGTTAATCTAGTACAATGCTGAAACTAAGCCACGCTCTGCAGTTACACTGCCTAGGTTCCAATCCTGACTGTGCCACTGTTGGTCCTTCAGCAATTTTACTTGTTGAGGCCATTTTAAGGCCTGTGAGATAATGATAATAATACTTCCTAGGGTGGTTATAAGATAAATGAGTTAATATCGTCCAAGGGAGGGTTAAACGAGGGCCTGGAGCATATGAGTACTCAGTACAAATTAGCCAAATACCGATTATTATTTCATTTTCATAGGCTCTGGGAGGTAAGTGCTACATGGTGTTAAGTATGAGTCAAACCGCCTACAATCAGGTATCAGGTCACCATTACTTGGAGAGGATGTTTGATCTAAGCCTTATTTATAAATTGACAAACATAAAACATTAGTTCCTGCTACATGGTAAGAACTCAGTATGTGTTAGCTGTTAGTATTAACTATGTTATTAATTATTGTATTAACTATATTATTTTCACAGATAAAACAAAGAGGGCTCAGAGAGGTGAAATGACTTATCTAAAGTTATGCAGCTAGGAAATATAAGAACAAGAGATATCTTAACTCTGGTTTTAAGTCTGTAGATCTATTCTCTGCAATGTCGTCCAAGCACTTGATACTCATTAAAGTGTGGTCTGCATACCAGCAGCATAATATCCCCTGGGAGCTTGTTGGAAATGCAGAATGCCAGGCCTCACTCTAGATGTAATTTATCAGAACCTTTATTTTAATAAGATCTGTAGGTGACTAGGATATACATTTGAGTATCAGAGGCACTGTTGATTGCGTGGTTTACAGGGTTTATCTTCCTTTCACTGAGGGCAAGGTTTATCCTAGAGGGGGTTATGCTGGAGAATTAACCAATGAAATTAACTTAATAGCAATTAGCAAATAGACTCAGTTTAGTTTCAGCATTGTGCTAGCCTTTCTCTTATCCAGAAGCATTTTAGAATGTGCTGGGTTTTTTTTTTTTTTTTTTTTTTTTTTTCCCCTGAACCTACTTTAACATTCAGCATCAAGGCTTTAACATCAGTCATCCCATGTAGCCAAGGCTAGGTCAAAGACCATATTAGCTAACTGCCTTGAGCCTTAAACCTTTGGGATTTGCCATAGGAGACAGTTGAGTGTATTGATATGACTGCTATGGGCTTGGCTTGTTTTCTCATTCATTCATTCACTTGACAAACATTTAATTGAATGGCTACCATGTGCCAGACACTAGGTGCAAAGATAACTGAGACCTTACGGAATACTGGGGAAGAAAGGTAAAAAGAAATTGACTATATAATGTAACGTCATTGGACCTTTAATAGGAAGTACCAGTTATGTAGGAGTTAGCTTCTCTGTCAATCTTCTGAATTGGGAAAAAAAGAGCAGAGGTTGACAAGTGTTAAATGGTATGATCTGGATCATACAGGTCAGCTCTTAATTGAACTCTGTTTTATGTTCAGTGTTTTTTTTTTTTTAGACGGAGTCTCACTTTGTCACCCAGGCCGGAGTGCAGTGGCATGATCTCGGCTTACTGCAGCCTCAACCTCCTGGGTTCAAGTGGACCTCCTGCCTCAGCCCCCTAAGTAGCTGGGACTACAGGCACGTGCCACTACACCTGGCTGTTTGTGTGCATGTGTGTGTATGTATTTTTTGTAGAGCCGGGTTTTGCCGTGTAACCCAGGCTGGTCTCAAACTCCTGAGCTCAAGTGATCCACCTACCTTGGCCTTTCAAAGTGGTAGGATTACAGGCCCAGCCATTTTCAGTATTTTTTTATAGTCTAAATTGATTTTAATTTCCTTGAAGACTAGAGACGGATTTTTACTTCCACATAGTGCTGGGCACATATTAGGCATTCAATAAAATGATTGTTTAAAAGCATAAACATTATAGGGTTATCTAATTAAAGGTTATTACTATTGATTGTGTTAGATTCAAGGTGAGCAAAAACAGTAAGATTGGGATTTCAGGCTTAAAAAAAATCTTACTGAGGTAAGTGGGTAAGTTGTGGTCTCCAGGTTGCATTTGTATCATTCTTATTTTAGGCAAGAGTATACAGTGTCCAGAAAAAGCAGGCCCTGGCCAGGCATGGTGGCTCACACCTGTAATCTCAGAACATTGGGAGGCCAAGGCGGGAAGATCCCTTGAGACCAGGAGTTTGAGACCAGCGTGAATAAGATGGTGAGACCCTGTCTCTACAAAAAATAAAAAATTTAGCTGGCTGTAGTGGCATGCGTTTGTAGTCCCAGCTACTCAGGAGGCTGAGGAAGGCTCCCTTGAGCCCAGGAGTTTGAAGTTACACTGAGCTGTGATGGTGCCACTGTACTGCAGCCTGGGCAACAGAGTGAGACCCTGATTCTGAAATAAATAAATAAAAGCCTCCTTCATTAAAAAAAGAAAAAGGAGGCCCACCAGAGATGTATAAATATATATTAATATATATTAATAGTACAGCAAACGGTGGTATATATTGTCTTTATCTTTTGTTGGTTTCTCTTCCTCCTTATATCCCATAAATACAGAGAGATCCTAAGTTTGGTCATCAGATCCCACTTTTTCTCTCTATGTGCTCCCTATGACGTGTCATCCACCTGCATGGTGCCAGCTACCACTTTTGTGCAGCTGGTTCTTACAGGTACATTTTTCTTTGTTTCTTTTTCAGAGCTCTAGGATTAAATCTTCAACTACCTACTGGGCTTTTCCACCATATTCTAAACTCAATATGGCTAAAACGACATAACACATCATCATCTCCCAGATTTGCTTCTCCTTCATCCATCCATCCATCTATCCATCCATCCATCCATCCATCCATCCATCCCCTCTTTTTCTCCCAGGAAATGTTTATAGAAGGCCTTTGATGCCTGAGGCACTATGCTGGCATTGAGTTGATGTTATCATCATTCTAGTCTAGAGTTTGGGCTTGAAACTATGACATCATCCTTGACTTTTCTCTTCCTATCTCCAAATCCAATCAATGTAAAAGTCTTGTTTGGCTTATCTCTATATTGTACCTTTTCCATTCCCACTGCCATGACCTTGCCACTATTTTCCTAGACTGGATCTCTTTCATCTGCTTCTCCATATTCTTTCTCTACTCTGTCCCTGGCTTCCAACTGGGTTTGGCCAGCAGGGGCAGTGACAGAAGATCAGAAGACGTGAAGAGAGTGAGGGCACATATGCAGATTGCCATCAAAAGTCCATCAAAAGGCCACAGCTCCCATCAGTTAGCCCTGTCCACGCAGCCATCCTCCTCCTGCTCCTCTAGCTGCTCCCTTGGTTGCTGCAGGCCTAGGAGTGATTATAGTTCTCTGCTAATGCAGCACTACCGTTATTTGTCAGTTTCCTTAAACTGCCCACATCTCTGCAAGTATTCTTTGTTTATCTTTCTTAATTACCCAGCTTGACCACTGCCTGTTTGCTGCCCTGACTGATATCCTGGGAACCATCCTAGGAGCATCCCAACGTTTCCTGCTTCCGTACTCTTTTCAGGGCAGTCCTGAAGCTTTACCTTTTGTGCATCTGGCCAAATCACTCTTCTCAAAGACTCTCCTTTCTCCTTAATGAAATAATGACTATTCTTGGTCTTGGATGTTACTGATCTGGCCCCAAGCAACTGTTTTTTAGTCACATGTCATGATAGTCCTCCTTATGCTTGTTTTCCAAGTATTTCTTTCCCACTCTTATTTTCTATCTTAGCTCTCTCTAGAGCCTTAAGAACATTCCTCAAGAAAGGGAAAAGTGAGGTGAGGTGCAGGGCAGAAAAAGCAGCAATTATTGTAAAGTGAACCTGGAAGGGAGAGTTTTTCCCAAAACAGGAATAAGAAGGTTAAAGCCATGAAAGCAATACCTTTCATGTTCCCTCAAAACATAACTACTTTGGTCAGTAAAACATTTTTGTAAGAAATTTCTTTTTCATTCTTTGATGCCACATTAACTTGGATTTACTTTCTAAATGTCTCTTTTTTCAGTTGCCTCTTTTTGGTAGCGGAAATTGTTAGGGATGATTCAACCATTCTTTAATCCTGCTGTGAACATAGTGTATAAAAGTATTTTTGTCTAGGAAATTCAGTGTGCCAGTAATTTGATAAAATAGGAGAAAAGGGCCCTTGAAATGCTTACATTATTTCCACATGGCTCGTTTTTACTGATTTGTAATTTTAATTTGGAAGTACTTAAAGGAAAAAAATTTCTTAATCATAGACAAAACTTGTATTTATGTATTTCAGTCTTAGTGAGAAACCTGTACTAAAAGTTTATTATTTTATTTTAAAGAGGAACAAAGAAGATACAGCATTTTGTATAGTTAATGTAGAAGCAGATAGAAAAACAACCAAATATTGTACATTCACCTATAAAGAACTTTGGATTTTAGGATAGTAAAATTGATGGTAGACTTTTGGAACTGATTTAAGTTGTTTTGGTCTCTGTTGCAGGGTGAAAATGCTGTGATACCCTTCCTCAGCCCTCAAAAGGGACATGGGTGTCGGGAGTGGTGGCTCATGCCTATAATCCCAGCACTTTGGGAGGCCGAGGTGGGCAGATCACCTGAGGTCAGGAGTTTGAGACCAGCCTGGCTAACATGGCAAAACCCCGTCTCTACTAAAAATACAAAAATTAGCCAGTCGTGGTGGCGGGCGCCTGTAATCCCAGCTACTTAGGAAACTGAGGCAGGAAAATCGCTTGAACCTGGGAGGTTGGAGGTTGCAGTGAGCCGAGATTGGGCCACTGCACTGCAGCCTGGCTGATGGAGAAGAAAGAAAGAAAGAAAGGAAGGAAGGAAGGAAGGAAGGAAGGAGAGAGGAGGGGGGTTGTCATGGTTGACACACCTATAATGAAAGACAGGTTAACAAGACAAAAGCACGGCAAATTTATTCAGTCAGAATTTTGCGTGACACGGAAGCCTTCACAATGAAGACTCAAAGACCCAAGGGAAAACTGTCCATTTTTGTGCTTAGATTCAATGAAGAGTGGACAACCATGTAAAAATGGGATTGGACAAAAAGGAAATAATCTAATGTAACAGGTTGAAGGGGAACGACCCAGCAAGGCCTGTCTATTTGGATTCTTCTTGGCCTCTCTGTGTGGCATTCCTTCCTCCTGGGTATAGAGCAGGACCCCTTCTGGAATAAGAGTTTTATGATCTACTATCAGACAAGGTAGACCAGAGAATTTCTTTATGGCCAGCTCATATGCAGAAAGGCAGTGGAAGTTGAGAGAAATATGTTTAGTTTCTATGACCCACCGTGGGGCAGAGGAATTCTGATTTCTATGGCCTGCCTTAGGGTGGAAGGGGGACCAGGAGACAGGAGGGCAGGAGAAGACCAGAGAGAGACTATGTTTCTAGGGTCCTTCCAGTATCCTTCAGCATACCAAAGTACCTTACTTTGGGGCGTTGTTTTTCTGAGCTCCAATGCTGTAAAAGACACAATGGTTTTTATTTTCCAAAAATCGCTAGATGCAGTTTTTTTGCATTTGCCACAATCTTATTACTGCCTATAAGTAAGCACCGCTAGCTGATAGTTTTTATTCATAAAACATCATCATTGTATCCTAAGAGAATGAGATTGGTATTAGTCTTTAGATTTTACTTCTATATGGAGATCAGCTACATGGATGAAAGACTGATATAAAATGGAAAGCTGAATTTCCAGAATTTTAGGGATATTTGCACTCAAAGAATCTAATAACAGAATATTTAGATCTGCTTATTAATCTATCATTTTAATTACATTTTAATTTATGAATTTAAAGTGACAATGAGTAAAAAATCCTTTTGGGTTTTTATTAATCAGTGACACTGAACAGTTTTTGTAAATTGCTTTAGAGTAGATTTACTCCAGATGAGGCAGCTGAGTCTTTCCCCTAAGGAAAACAACCTTGTTGCCATGCAGCCTTCAATTTGTCTTTGTAGTCATAGACCATGTATGAAATATCAATCCTTTCTAAATGAAGTGACTGCCAATCAAATCTTTCTTTTAAACTTCCCACTAGAGCAATATTAAGAATAAACAGGGAAGTTATGAAGTTGTGATTATGCCTAATAAACACGAATTCCTGGCCCTTCTTAACCATGAATTATTTCTAAACATTATTAACTCCTTATTTTTTAGAACACATCTGTGAAAAGTGAAAACAATGGATAGAAAAACCAGAACTCTGACCACATATGTGGTCAGTTCTGTAACCTACACTTTTCTTTTTTGAAGTGTTTTTATTTGCCAAAGGAAGACAGCAAAGGAAAGAACCTCTTAGTGGCAAGTAGGTGTCACTGTGTACTTGTTAGCTTCTGAGAGTGCACCAGTCTTGTCAGCTCCCTGGGCCGCTTGGGGATGCAGAAGATCCAGTTGCTTGTAGCGTAGGTGCTTTCCCCCAGGCCTAAATAGGACTTATTTAGAATGTATAAATAATGTTCCTGGCATTTCCTAATGTTTATTTCTCTTGCCTCATTATCCAAAATACTGTGAATTTTTAGCTGGGGAAGCTGACTTCTTATGGTGTATCCCGGGTTTTCTTCCCTGGAAAGCCTGTGAATTTCAAAGGAAACAAAGTTTAGGTCTCAGGCTTCCCCTTATTTATCCTGAAAATGAGGGTTTTGAAGAGGTGGCCTTTACAATTCATCTCTATGATCCTTTTCTTTTGTTTCAAACCTACATCCTTCAGGTGCTCCAGTGTTGTTTTCTTATAAAGTGCTTTCTTTCCTAGTTGTTGATTAAAGTTTTTTCCAGTATATCTCATTTTACAAACCTCCTCCTCTTTCTGAGTCATTTATCTCATTTCCTAGGCTGATTGTATGATTTCACTTAGTGAAACAGCTTCCTGTGTGCACAAGGAGTCTGTGACTATACAGATGTCAATCAGTTTTTAATTATGTGGAGGCTGATTACTGTGTTTTATAGCTTATTTGTAATTCTTTTCTTTTTTCTTTGCTTGCCCTTAAAGAGAGAATGGGCAGCGTATAGTCCATTTTATTGTTTGTTACTTGTTCTGGAAAAATGTCATAGAGAAGAAGATAGAGGAGATAGTTATAAAATATTTATGTTTATAAAGTTGAGTCTGAGAATGGAAAGATTGTGGATTGACTATCTCTTTTCTAGCTCAAGATTTAGAACTGACGATGTCCTTTGATTATTGCAGTTACAGACAAGTTTTAAAGACAGCTTCAAAATTACCTTTCCCAAACAATAACATTGGGACAGGTTTGTGCTTCCTAGTTTGATATTGCTTCAGAGAAAGTTAGTGAGGAAATTTTAATACAAGGAAGTAAAGTAAACAAAAATGAAAACAAAAACAAAACATTACTAGTATGTTTAGTAATTATTATTCTGAGTATGAGTCTTGGGATTTTTGGCCTGATTACCTGGAGACAAATTCCCTAAGGGATCATCACCCCACCTGAAAAATGGGCTAACATGATTTCTCAGTTTTAGAGTTCTGTGAATTGGAGATTAGTTCATCAAGCACACTTTTGCAAAGAACTCTACAGGGGTAGTCAGGAGACAGCCTCCAGCTCCATCTCTGTCACTCCATAGTTGTATATGGCTTTGGCCAGTCACTTTATCTGTCTGTGAATTTCCTTACGTATGAAGTGAGCTTCACCAGCTTCTCTCTGTGCCTCTTCCAGCTCCTTGTAGCTGTCTGTGCTTTTGTTAAGATGGCCTCAGGAGAACAGGGTAGGTGATGGTGAAGCATAGACTTGAAGTCAGATGTTCGTAATTGGGGTTCCATGGGTGAGCTTCAGAGGGACATGAATCCCTTGATGTTTTATGCAAATGTGTGTATGCATGTGCATTTTTATGAATAGAAGATTTTTTCCCATCAGCTTCTCAATGGCATCTGTGACTCTCTATCCCTCTTTCACAATGTTAAGAACTACTGTATTGTAGGAGAGGGAGATAAATGAAGGCTGGAGGGAGTAACTGGTGAAGGCTTTATGAAAGAGAAAGTTCCTGAGTTGGCTTTGGAGCCTGAGTTCTAATAGATAGGAGAAGGAAAGGAGCATTCCAGTAGATGGTAACAATATGAATAAAGGCATGTAGCTAATTCTTATGGCAAGTATAATATGTCAGGCACTGATTGTCTTTATAAATCCTCACAATAGGCCTAAGAGGTAGATGTTATCAATATCCTCATCTTATAGATGAGAAGACTGAGGGTCATAAAGATTAAGTTATTAAGTTACTATGCAGTTAATAGTTTGTAGAATCAGGATTTGAACCTTTGCAGTCCAATCTCAGAGTTCATGCACATAAACACTGCATCATAAAGCTTCTTCTTTCTGGTTCACTAGCAATTTGATTTGCCTAGAATAGATGATTTGTATTGGGGACAGGTAAGAAATAAGCTTGGCAAATGGTCAGGGTGGTGCCAACTGTGGTGCAACTTTAGGATCAAGAAGAAGAATTTCAATTTGATACTATAGGCAATAGGGAGTCATGGAAGGTTTTAGACCAGTGAAGACATAACCACAATGGTATTTTCTTAACTTTATTATTTAAATCTTCCATGTTCTTACTAATTTTGTGTTTTCTTCATCTATCAGTTACTGAAAGATGTGTTGAAACTTTCTACTTTGATTATAAATTCCCATTCTGTATTTGATGCTCTAATATTAAAAGCGTAACATTTTGAATTGCTGAATCTTCCTGGTGATGTTTTCCTTTTATCTTTTTATTATAACATAGCGAACATCTTTATTCCTGAAAATGCTTTCGATGACACTATAGCTATATTGTTCTTCGTTAGTGTGTACCTGGTACATCTTTTTTCATTTTTTGTTTCCAACCTCTTTGCATCCTTTTGCTTTAGCTATATGTCTCTTTAAGCAATATATCTCTGAATTTTGTTGTTGATTTGTTGTTTATATAAAATCTGCCAATATCTGACTTTTAATTAATACAGTTAGATTATATTTATTGTAATTACTGATGTATTGAATTTATTTCTATCTTATTTTGTGCTATGTGTCTACCTGGACTTTTCTATTTCTATTTTTTCCTCTGCTCCTGCATTTTAATAGCTTGCATGAGTTTTCTTTTACATTTTGACCTTAACTTCCTACTGGTTTGGAAATTGAACACTCTATTTCTGTCCTTCTGGGGTGATCCTTTAAGTGTTGACAGCATAATTGACTTAAATCTAAAGTTAAACAACTTTACCCTTCTCCTATCAAATACATGAATTTTTGAATGCTTTAACTCTGACGACACTCTTTTTCATACACACTACTATTTTCCTGAGTTTTAGTTGTTTTTAGGCACTACAGATTAATCATCTTCAAAACACTATTTTATATAGTGAAATTTGGACATATGGTTATATATTTCTTTGCTCATCACTCCTTACATTTTGGCCCTTCCTTTTTGGTTCATTTTCTTTCTTCCTGAAACACATCTTTTGGTAGTTTTGTTGGTGAGGGTCAATTAGTAGTAAACACTTGTAGTCTTTGTTCCTGTGGCTTTATTTCATCCTCACTGTTGAATGGTAAGTTGGCTGGATTTGAAATCCAGGCTGCCAGTTTTTGTTTTTTGTTTTTTTTTTTCAGTTCTTTGAGGATATTATCCCATTATCTTTTGTTTTATTTTGTTTTGTTTTCTTGCTGCTGCTAAAAAATCTGTCAGTTGAATTGTCATTCCATGTAGATTACTCCTATGTTAGATGCAGAGATGTGCCTCCCAGCTCCCTCTTCCAGGAGGCACTTCCTGTCCAGATGGGGAGGGACTGTGACTATCACACAGCCTCTACCTGTCAGCTCTTTTCAGGTCTGTCTCAGCTGCAGAGAGCTGCTTCCCCTGAAATCATGTTCTATGGAATACCTGCCTTCTGCAACTGAACATGGCAGGGATAGACAGACCTGGCTACCCGTTTCAGCCCAGTGCAGGACACTCTGAAAGGTTACTCTTTCCTCTGAGCTCCCTGCTGGGTTGGCTGAGGCCTTGTCAGGCCACATCACAGTGTGATTTCTCCCTCTGCTCAGTCCTCCTTCCACCCTTTTTCTCTCCTGGGAGTTGATCCCTAATAAACATTTTGCATCCAAAACTCTATCTCATTGTCTACTTACTTCTCTTTTCTCTGTGGCTTCATCCAAGGTCTTCGCAGTGTCTTCGGGTTCTGTGGTTTCACCAAAATAGTTCTAACTGTGGATTTCTTTGGATTTACCATACTCAGGATTTCTCTTTCCTGAACTGGAGGGTTTATGTCTTTCATTAACATTATTAGTCTTTCTCATTTTGAGTATTTGCCCTGCCATTTCTTTTTTCTTTTTCGGGAATATAAATAAATACATTAGGCCTTTGTTTTGCTTTGTTTCTGTGTGCTGTCTTCAGGGTACTCCCTCAGGTCGGTTTCCCAGTTCACTAATTTTCCCTTCATATTTATATTAACTGCTTTGTAAACTATCTATTGAGAGCCAGGTGCAGTGGCTCGCACCTGTAATCCCAGTGCTTTGGGAGACTGAGATGGGAGGATAGCTTGAGGCCAGGAGTTTGAGACCAGCCTAGGCAGCATAGTGAGACATCATTTCTTAAAAAAAAAAAAAAAAAAAAAAAAGGTCGGTCCAAAAGTAATTGCGGTTTTAATTTAATTTATAAAAATTAGCCAGGTGTGGTGGCATGTGCCTGTAGTCCTAGCTACTCAGGAGGCTGAGGCAGGAGGATTGCTTGAGCCCAGGAGTTCAAGTCTGCAGTGAGCTATGATTCTCTAAGTTGGGCGACAGAGTTTGACCCTGCCTCTAAAATAAATAAATACATAAATAAATAATCAATTGAACTTTTAATGAGCACGCTACACTTTTGATTTGTAAAAATTCTAATTGTTTTGTTTTCAGGTCTGTTCTTTTCACATAGTATCTTGGGCTTTTTTCATATTTAAAGTTTGTCTTTTAGGTCTTTACTTAGAACATGTATTATGGTCTCCATCTGTTAGCTCTATTATCTAAAGACTCTGAGGGCCTAATACTGCTTTTGTTGTGTATGTTGATTGATTTTCCATGTGTTTGGTAATTTTGAATTATGCTTTTGTTTTTGGCAAGGCTTTATCTGTGGGAATCCTATGTAATCTGGATTGAGGGCATGTCCTCTCAGAGAAGATTTGAATTTGCTTCATCGTTAGCTGGAAACCTTTTTTAAAAATTAATAACTTGGTTTAGGAGCTCCTAGATCATTTGGGTTATATAAATCTAAATCCCAAACCCACATAAGAAGGAGCCCATAGCAAAATTGAGTTAAAATATTTTCAAAATTAATTTTTATGGGTTATGTGAGGTATTTTGATATAGGCATGCAATGTGTAGTAATCACATCAGGGTAAATGGGGTATCCATCATCTCAAGCGCAGGTAAAATATTTTTTTCACACCGATCCAGGTTATGCCATTCAAGCTTCTTTATTATAATTTCCTTCCATTACTGGTTGGATTTTTAATTTTTTTAGTTTACCCTTTCATCTAGGCCTATTTGGGGATCTTGTTTCTAATTTTCCACCTCATGTTGCCCAAGGTCTTTTCCCATGAGCAGTAAAATCCAAATCCCTAGGTGTTGGAGATCAGCACCCATCCTTTCCACCCTCCCAGGGCTGCTGTAACATTCTCTCTAGTTTTTAGTTCTCTCTTTGCTTTTGGTCTCTGAAACTATCTTTTCCTTTCATGAAAGCTCAACTATGAATTCAAAATTATGTTTGTCCTATTTCATGCAACATTTTTGACATTTGCCATTGCATTCCAGCCTGGGCAACAGAGTAAGACCCCATCTCTAAAAAAAAAAAAAAAAAAATAATAATAATAATAATAATAATAATTTTTAAAACCCAAACAAAATAAAAAAAGAAAGAAGAAGAGGAACTTTGAATGTGCACACTTAAGAAGGAAGATGATGTGAAGACATGGAGAAGACAAACAACCATCTATAAGTCAAGGAATGAGGCCTGGAGCAAATCCTTCCTTCATGGTCCTTATAAGGAACAAACCCTGCTGACAGCTTGATTTTGGACTTCTAGACTCTAGAATATGAGAAAGTTCCTTTCCTTCCTTCCTTCCTTCCTTCCTTCCTTCCTTCCTTCCTTCCTTTCTTTTTTTGAGACTGAGTCTTATTCTGTCACCCAGGCTGGAGTGCAATGGTGCTATTTTGGCTCACTGCAACCTTCACCTCCTGAGTTCAAGTGATTCTCCTGCCTCAGTCTCCCAAATAACTGGGATTACAGGCGCATGCCACCATGCCCAGCTAATTTTTGTATTTTTAGTAGAGACGGGGTTTCATCATGTTGGTCAGGCTGGCCTCGAACTCCTGACCTCAGGTGATCTGCCCGCCTCAGCCTCCTGAAGTGTGGGATTACAGGCATGAGCCACCGCGCCTGGCCTAATTTCTATTGTTTAAGCCACTCAGTTTGTGTTACTTTGTTAGGGCAGCCCTAGCAAACTACTACACTGACCAACGTATTTAAATTGTATAGACTTCATTTTTCTCATCTGTAAACTGAAGAAAAATTACAATATCTTCTTCATCCTATTGTGAGGATTAAATATGATAATGTATGCACCATATCTGGCACATAGAAAGTATTTGTTACATGTTAGCTTTTATTAGTAGTATTGAACTTGGTATTGAATGTGGTTGTTACATCCTTTAAATAGATTGGTTTATCTGCTATTTTACTATTTTGTGGGTGTCTTCAGGCATTCACATTTCCTTCATTTTGAGTTATCAAAATCTCAGCTTAATAGAACTGGAGTTTTAAAATTTATGGTTCAAACTATTCTCTAAAAATATCTCATATGCAAATAATCCCAGCCAGATTGTAGTATTCAAAAATAGTCAAAAGACCATTAGCTTAACTCCATGGAAGTCCATATAAAGACAAATACCTAAAATAGAATGTGAATTATTGTTGAAGTCTTTCAGAAGGAACTTAAAAAAGGTAAAGATGGTTGTAGATGATTTGAATAAAATACATTAGTAAACTACATATCCCATAAAATATACTACATTCTTATGTAGGAAAAATATTAAAACTGCTTAGCCAAATAACCTTTTAAAGATAAAAAGACTTCTCCATTTACTTTGGCCAAAGTTTCCTTTGCAATAGCTGATAATGTCACAGACCTCTTAGTGGGAAGATAGGAAAATAGCAGAAAACCTAGGGGAAGAGTACTTTAGAATAAAGTGTTAAAAGGATCAGTGGGAAGGATTGGCATCTCTAGAAATGGATGCTTTAGGAAAGAATCATATGCACTTTCCCCCAATTTACTCTAATTGTGCAAGGCATCATTCATTAGAGAGTGACTTAGACTTTAATCATGAATGTTGAAGGTTGGCCTAGAAGAATCTTTCCTGATAGTGGGATATAATTATGCTTGTAACAAAACAAGAATGGATTCTAATTCTGAGTCTAATTAATTTGCTAATTCTAGGCATTGTCAGAAAAGTGACGCAAACTGTAAACTTTCTGTTAGGTAATAATGCTAACTTGTTTCCCACACAGCATCATTGAAAAGGCTATCAGTTGGGGTTCTGAGTCGTTTATATTGAAGAGCCAGCCTCTTACTTAGTCTGGAGTTTTCCACTCTCCAGTTTGAGGAAGAGAGGAGAGTAGAAAGGAGATGTTAATGGGGATGGTACATGTGAAACGTTGGAAGATTTGGAAGCAATCCTAGATTATATTTAAGAAACAATCTAGCTTTTTTCTTTAGAAAATATTCAACTATACAAGCAATGCGTAAAATATGCTTTTGAAAAATTCAGGCAGTACAGAAGCATGGAATTCTTATCATTTTATCTCTTCTCTTCCTAAGATTTTGACTTCCCCTTCTCAGAGATAAAAATTGTTAACCTTTGATAATTTACATTCATATATAAGAAAGTACGCACACATATAGTTTAGGAAACATTTATAGGATAATACTTTTTAATTTTTTTCCTGTGGTTTGCTTTCCCCCACCGCTTAACAATAAATATTAATTAGGTTTGGCTAGGTTGTATTACAGTAACAAATTGATGACAAAGTTCCAGTGGTTTTAACACAATTACAATTTATTTTTTATTCATATTTTATGGATTGGTCAGGGGGCATCTCTGCTTCACAGAGTTATTCAGGGTCCTAGGCTTTTTGAGTTTTCGCTTTAAAAAACTGCACCCTGTTTGGTTGCTGTCATAGTAGAGGTGCAACTGCAGAGAAGGATATGAGCTTTTTGCTGTTTCGGCCCAGAAATGACATATGTTACCTTTTTTCTAAGCCTGTTGGCCAGAACTAATCATGTGGACTTGCTTAAATGCAAGAGGTGTTAGAAACAGGAGTAAATATAACATTTGGTGAGCATTATGGTCTCTGGGAATGTCTTACAGCTATTTCAGTATCAGTATGTTTAAATCTACTAAATTTTAAAATAACTGCATTGCATTCCATAATGTGAATGCATTGTAATTTAGTTAACTATCTCTATTGATTGACATTAGAGTCATTCTCATTCTTACACTGTTGCAATGAACGTATTTGCATATACTGTATATCTTTGTATATCTTTGGGATAGATACGTGAGTAATAGAATAGTGGGATCAAAGGGTACTCCATATTTAGTTTTGATGAACACTCCAAAATTATTATCCAAAAGGACCCTATCATGCAATACCACCTTACTCCTGCAAGAATGGACATAATCAAGAAATTAAAAAAAAATAGATGTAAGCGTGGATGTGGTGAAAAGTGAACACTTTTACACTGTTGATGGAAATGTAAACTAGTGCAATCACTATGGAAAACAGTGTGGAGATCCCTAAAGAATTAAAAGTAAGTCTGTCATTTGATCCAGCAATCCCACTCCTGGGTATCTACCCAGAGGAAGAGAAGTCATACGAAAAAGATGCTTGCATACGCATGTTTATTGCAGCGCAGTTTGCAATTGCAAAAATATGGAACCAGCTCAAATGCCATCAATCAACAAGTAGATAAAGAAAATGCAGTATATATATATGCCATGGAATACTACTCAGCCATAAAAATGAACAAAATAATGGCATTTGCAGCAACCTGGATGGCATTGGAGACCATTATTCTAAGTGAAGTAACTCATGGAATGGAAAACCAAACATTGTATGTTCTCACTCATAAGTGGGAACTAAGCTATGAGGATGCAAAGGCATAAGAATGATACAATGGACTTTGGGGATTCGGGGGAAAGGGTGGGAGGGGGGTGAGGGATAAAAGACTGCACATTGGGTACAGGTTACACTGCTCGGGTGATGGGTGCAGCAAAATCACAGAAATAACCACTAAAGGACTTATTAATGAAGCCAAACACCACCTGTTCCCCCCAAACCTATTGAAAGAAAAAATAAAATACAATGAAATAAAAAATAAAATAAAATAAAATAAAACGCCAAGAAAAACCCAAAAGGACTGTATCAATTTACACTCTTGCCACCTTCGAATAGTATCAATGTTTTAATTTTTTTGCCTGTGCTGTGGATTAAAAAAATGGCATCTTGGCTGGGCAGCATGGCTCATGCCTGTAATTCTGGCACTTTGTGAGGCCAAGGCAGAAGGATCGCTTGGGCCCAGGAGTCGGAGACCAGCCTGAGCAACATAGGGAGACCCTGTCTATACAAAAAAATTTTTAAAAATTAACTGGACATGGTGGCACATGCCTGTGGTCTCGGCTACTTGGGAGGCTGAGGTGGGAGGATCACCTGAGCCCAGGAGGTTGAGGCTGCAGTGAGCCATGATTGTGCCATTGTACTCCAGACTGGGCAACAGAAAGAGACCCTGTGTCGAAAAAAAAACAAAACTCATTTGTTTTTCATTGCATTTTTCTGATTACTAGTGAAATTAACATCTCGTGATATATTTATTTTCTATAGTTCTGTATCCTTTGACTATTTTTCATTTTCCTCCTCTTTTGCTGTTAGTTTATAGGAGCTCTATAGTACACACACACACACACACACACGGATTTTCAGTTTGTGGATTACTTTTTAACTTTATAGTAATCTTTTATGGACAGCAGTTCTTAATTATAATATAGTCTGGCTGGGCATGGTGGCTCATACCTGTAATCCCAGCACTTTGGGAGGCCAAGGCGGGTGTATCATTTGAGGTCAGGAGTTCGAGACCAGCCTGGCCAACATGGTGAAACCCTGTCTCTACTAAAAATACAAAAAGTAGCCAGGCGTGGTGGCACACGCCTGTAATCCCAGTTACTTGGGAGGCTGAAGCAGGAGAATCGCTTGAACCCGGGAGGTGGAGGTTGCAGTGAACCGAGATCATGCCATCGCACTCCAGCCTGGGGACAGAGCAAGACTCTGTCTTAAAAAAAAAAATTATAGTCACATTTGTGTAAAGTAACTTTTTACTGGTGATTTCTCTGTCTTATACAATAAATATTCTCTACTCTGAGATCATAAATATATTATCCTTTTTTCTTAGAAAATGTCTTAAGTTTTATCTTTTACGCACGAATATATCTAGAATTGATTTTTGTATTTGGTGTAAAATAGGGATCCAATTTTTATATTTCCTTATACACAGTCATTGCAGTATTATTTATTTAAAAGTCCATTCTTTCCTCCAATAACTTGCAATGCCATCTCTGTCATATATCATTTTAACATATACAAAGTTCTGTTTCTTAGTTTTCTATGTGGTTTCATTATTTTCTATTTCTGCATCAATGCCAATACAGTCTTAATTAGTATAACTTCCTAATAAGTCTCGCTATCCAGTAGGGAAAATGCTGTTTCATTCTTCTTATTAGAAATGCCTTTTCTAATCTTAGACTTTTGTTCTTTGATACACATTTTAGAGTTGGTTTAAGTTCCTGAAAAAGCACTGTTGAGATTTTTATTGGGATATCTGCATCAGTCTGGGGAGAAGTTATGACATCTCAACATTATTGAATCTTTCTATATATTAACATGACATATTTCTCCATTTATTTAGGCTTTCTTTAATGTCTCAATAATTCTCCATAAAGGTATTGCATGGCTTTTCTCAGATTTGCTTCTAGGCACCCCAGATATTTGCTTCTATTATAAATTCTATCTTTTAATAGGCTATGTTTTTAACTGTTAATGGTGTAAAAAAGTACAATTGATTTTGAATAATGATTTTGAATATTGATTTTATATTCATCTACCTTGCTAAACTCTCTTATTAAGTCTAATAATTTATTTGTATGTATTTGGTACAAAAATAATATCATCTGCCAATAATGGTATTTTTGGTTTTTATTTTCCAAACCTTATACCTTTTAATTTTTGTATCTTACCACAGTTGTTAGAACCAACAGTGTAAAGTTCAATGGATGGGTAATGGCAGGTGTCCTTTTCTTATTTCTGATTTTCAGAGGAATCCTTAAAAAGGAATCCTTCTTTAATGTTTCACCATGGAGAATGATGTTTACTATAGGTTTGTAGTAGATGCCCTGTATAGGGTGAGGAAATTCTACTCAACTCCTAGTTTGCAGAGATTTTTTTATAATAAATAAGTGTTGAATACTATCAAAATTTTTCTGTATAAATGAAAATTACCATATGGGTTTCTCTCTTAATCTGTTAATGCAGTAAATTATGTTTATACATTTCATAAATTTTGCATCCTGGGATAAACCCAGCTTAATCACAATGTATTATCTTTTTAAAATGCTGCTTGATTTGGTTTGCTAACATTTGGTTTGCATCTCTGCATCTATGTTCATGGGTAAGGTGGACCTGTAATTTTTTCTTTTTGTATTATCCTTATCTAGATTGGATATAAGTGTTACAGTAACTGCATTGGATATGTAGGGGAGTATGCCTCTTTTTTCTGAAAGAGGTGAAATTTGTGTCATGTTGGAACATCTGGTTACTTGAAAGTTTGATAGAATTCACATACAAAATCTGGGATTGGTATTTATTGTGAATAGATTTTAATGTTCTGATGCTATTTTAAAAGATGAAGTCATTTGACTTCTTTTCAAAACAACTTAGGTAAGATATATTTTTCTAGGAATTTTTTTATTTCTTCTTCTTTTTTTTTCTTTCTGTGACAGAGTCTCACTCTGTCGCCCAGACTGGAGTGCAGTGGTGCGATCTTGGCTCACTGCAACCTCCACCTCCTGGGTTCATGCCATTCTCCTGCCTCAGCCTCCCGAGTAGCTGGGACTACAGGCGCCCACCACCACGTCCTGCTAATTTTTTTTTGTATTTTTAGTAGAGACAGGGTTTCACCGTGTTAGCCAGGATGGTCTCGATCTCCTGACCTTGTGATCTGCCCGCCTCAGCCTCCCAAAGTGCTGGGATTACAGGCGTGAGCCACTGTGCCTGGCAATTTCTTCTAACTTTTCAAATTAGTTGGCATAAAAGTTTTATAATAGTCTCTTTTAAAAAAAACTTCTCTTTACCTATAGTTATAGCCACCATTTCATTCCTTATATCATTTTTCCATTTGTGTTTTCTTCTTGATCAGTCTTACCAGAGGGTTTTCTGTCTTATTAGTTGCAAAAAAACACTTTTTGGCGTAATTGATACTCTCCATTATATCTTTCTTTTCTATCGTATTTATGCTCTTTTATTAATCTTCTCTCAACTTAGATGTTTTGGTTATTCTTTGTTTTAAACTTCTACATGTTTGACTTCACTAATTTTCAGACTTTTTTTTTTTTAAAATATGTAAGTATTTAAGGCTATACCTTCCTTTCCAGTACTACTTTCACCACTTCCTACGTATCTTGATTTGTGGTACTCAGTTCTCTGTATATTCCTGGAATATATTTTTTCTATTTATTTATTTAGAGACAGGGTCTTCCTCTGTCACTCAGGCTGGAGTGCAGTGGCACAATCATAGCTTACTGCAGCCTTGATTTCCCAGGCTCAAATGATCCTCCCACCTCAGCCTCCCGAGTAGCTGGGATAGGTGTGCATCACCACACTCAACTAATTTTTTGTTTTTGTTTAACGTGGAGATGGGATCTCACTTTGTTGCCTAGGCTGGTCTTGAACTCCTGGGCTCAAGTGATCCTCCTGCTTTGGTCTCTCAAAGTGCTGGGATTACAGGCCTGAGCCACTGCACCCGGCCTATTTTTTCTTTTTTAATTTAACTTCTCTGTCTTTATATTTTAGGTATGTTTCTTGTAAGTAGCATGTAGCTGGATTTTTAAAAATTCACCTGACAGTCTCTATCTTTTAAGCAGAAAGTTTAACCCCTCAATATTCATTGGAATTTAGGATATATGTGAATTTGAACTTAATGCTTTTTATTTGTCCTTCTTGTCTCCTTTATGTCTTTATTTATTTTGAATGATAGTTAATTCGTGTTTATTCTCCCATTTATTTCTCTCTAATTGTTTAGAAGTTAGACACTGTTTTTATTTTCTTTTTAAAGTTTTCTGGATTTTTTTTTTTTTTTCCTGAGACAGGGTCTCACTCTGTCACCCAGGCTGGAGTGCAGTGGCGCGATCTCAGCTCACTGCAACCTCCGTCTTCCGGGTTCAAGCAATTCTCCTGCCTCAGCCTCCTGAGTACCTGGGATTACAGGCGTGCACCATGGTGCCAAACTAATTTTTGTATTTTTAGTGGAGAGAGGGTTTCACCGTGTTGGCCAGGCTGGTCTTGAACTCCTCCTGACCTCAGGTGATCCGCCCACCTTGGCCTCCCAAAGTGCTGGGATTACAGGCGTGAGCCATCGCGCCCGGCCAGGATTGTTTCCACTTATATTTAACTTAATGAAGTTTAAGGTTAGTCAATATCCTAACACTGCCTATCGAATATTGGAAGATACTGAACTTTGATTATCCTCCTTCAAATTATTTACTTTTGTTGACCAGTATTTTAGTTTTATCTTTTTTTCTCCAAATTAGACATCATTATGATTACAGATAATATGTTTCAATTTATCAGTTTGTTTAGATATTTACCAATATCTTTGCTGATTTTTCCTTCTTGTCTTTTAAAAATTCTTTTGCTCAGAAGCTACATGAATAAAAAAAAATTATTTTGGGTTTGTTTTCTTTCTTTCTGAAGTACATTCTTATAAAATTCCTTCGTTAAGTTCTGCTGATGGCAAACTCTTGCAGTTTTTGTTTATCTGAAGATGTCTCTAGTTTACTCCAGGTAAAGAAAGATAGTTTAGTTGAAACTGCAAGTCTAGACTACAGTTCTCTTCTCTCAGCACTTTGAAGAGTGTTTTGTCCTGTATTTTTGTTTCTATTTCTGCTCTTGAGAAGTGTGCTGTTTTTCTCACATTACATAAATATAATATCACTATGCATTTAGGTATAACTGCATATTTTACTAGATTCATTGATCTCTATTGTTTCTGTATACTTTATCTTCTTTTACAATGAATTTATTATTTGGATTTAATTTTCTCTGGAAGTGTTCTGCCTTGAGTGATTTCCCCAGAAAAAGGTGTATGGTTGGTGTAAACTCTGAGTCCTTTTATGTTTGAAAATGCTCTTCTTTGACTTCTTTTGTGGTTTGACCCTGCCACTGCTGAGCTTGTTGTTTTCTCTCTTTGAATGTATGCCTGTCAAGGCACCACACCAGAGCCATGACTGCAAGATGTTCAAAGCTTATTACTTTCTCAGGCACAGGCAAAGTGAGAGAAGTTGGTGGGGGTGGGGCCCACCAATGAGAGGGCTCTTTGTCTTCCCTATAAATTATATTCTGTCCAGGCATACACTTCTTGGATCATAATTTTCTTCTTTCAAAAATCCCTAAATAGTATTTTTTTTCCTTTGGGATTCTAATACTATCAATGAGAAATATGATACCAGTTCTGATTCTCTTTCCTTTTTAAGTAACTTGAAACCTGGTCTCTCTCTAGAAGTTTGTATGACTTTTTTTTCATATGTGGAGTTCAGAAATTTCACCAGAATTTCCCTAAAGAACTGTAATTTTTCATTAATCCTGTCTGGCACTTCGTATGCCCCTGCTGTTTGAAATGTCAAGTCTTTATTTCAGCTTGGAGAAGGAAAAGAAAAGAAAGGGAAACTTATTTTTTCTTTTTCTCTTATTGTGGTGTCTTCTCTCTGAAATGCCTTTATTTTCATTTGCATATTTGGCTTCTTGAAACTGTCTTCTATATTTCTTTTTACTAATGATTTCCTTCTTTTTTTTTTTTTTGAGACAGAGTCTCACTGAGGCTGGAGTGCAGTGGCTTTATCTAGGCCCACTGCAACCTCTACCTTCCAGTGACCTCATCTCAGCCTTCTGAGCAGCTGGGACTACAGGCATGAGCCACCAATGTGGGCTAATTTTTGTATTTTTTTGTAGAGATAGGATTTTGCCATGTTGCCCAAGCTGGTCTCAAACTCCTGGGCTCAAGAGATCTGCCCACCTTGGCCTTCCAAAGTGCTGGGATTCAGGCATGGGCCACCACACCTGAGCTAATTTACTTTTATTTGTATTTTTCTCTCTGCTGTAAGATATTTTCTCCATTTCATCTTGTTGATCTTCTAGCTCGCTACTCCTGCTCACTAGTTTTCAGCAGCAGTAGTATTTTTTTTTGGCAGGGCTGGGGTAGGTATTCTGTTTTGTTTTTAAATTCAGAAGTAATATTTATTTTTTATTTTGCCAAAACATGTTTCATCACTTTAAATGAATCTACTCAAGAATTGCCATTACATTTTTATTAAAATTCTCCCCACGTTTTCTCCCTCATCAAATTTGCCTCAGCAGGAGCCACCTGTTCGTTATGTTCTACAAACTTTCTTTGCTTGCTCATGTCAGCTGGTAGGGGCTGGATCCCATCTGGAGTGGGATTTGGGGCATTTTTGAGCAGCATGGTCCTTCCTCAGTGCTGTGGAGGTTCAGTGGTCTGTTTTCTGGTTCTCCCTCAGGCTATCCCAGCGTTACCCCAGGCTTGGGCAGAGAAGCTGGTTTTCTCTGCAGTAGCCAAGTCCTCCTGGAGTTGTAAACAAGGTAGCAGAAGCATTCATCACTGGCTGCTCTGCTCAATTTTCTTAGGAACTAAATATCTCAGATATGGGTAGGATTGCTTCTACCATGGCGTCACACACACACACACACACACACACACACACACACACACACACACACACTCTCTCTCTCTCTCTCTCTCTTCTCCCATTGGCTGTTTATTTTGCTTGTTAAATGATGTTGAATGAAACATGATATATGCAAGCGTTCATAATCCAGCCCAAACCTACATTTCTGAAGCTGGAAAGGGGCCACCCTTTTTAGCTTTTCCTCCATACACAGAGTGTTTTATAAGTTCTGAATTATTCTTCTGTTCCCTGAATATATATTTTCTCATTTTCAGGTTTTTAAAATTTTTTTAGTTTTATCTTTTTTCTCCAAATTAGACATCATTATTATTATAGATAATATGTTTCAATTTATCAGTTTGTTTAGATATTTACCAATATCTAAATCAATTTTTTAGATATTTACCAGTATCTAAAAAAAAGGAAATCATGAGTAAAAAGATATATAGAAGACAGTTTCAAGAAGCCTAAGAATGAGAGTATTACAAATGTGGACCCAGATGATGTCACCCCATAATCTGTCTCCCAACTACATTTTTTTAAACAAATAAGGAAACTGAGCCTTGTTTAGGATCACAGAGGTAGTTTTAGTTAAAATTAGAATATGGTGGAATACAAACCTTGACAGGAAGAAGTAAGACTGGGAGAATTGTGTTGACAGGGAAGTCTCCTCAGTGAGATACAGGAATAGAGGCAGGTACTTCAGGAGAATTGTTCATTCATTCATTCATTCATTCATCAGATTTGTGAGTCTGAACTTTACAAGATCAATTGGGAGGTAATAGAATAGAAATGAATGAGGGGTATTTTAATCAGAGAGTATCTTCATCAAATATTAGAAATATGAACGTGTATCCTGTGTTTGAAAAACAGAATAATTCAGAGCTGCTAGGTCATTTGGAGGGATAGCTGGAAATGAGGTTATGATTAAGTGGGGCCAGATTGTGAAGGGGTTTGCATGTCATGCTTTGCTCTATATTTATTCAGCCGACAGGTACTGAGGGCCTGCTGTGTACCAACCAGCCATGCCAGGCACTGGGGATATAGGAGTGAGAAAGGCAGCATTCTTGCTCTCCAGGAGCAGCAGGCACTTAAGGAATTCTTAGAATGCAGTAAGTAAGCCTATAGCTGGATGGACATTTCACTCAAGTGGCAGTCCAGAGGAAGGAGCCTGGAAGCAGGAGTCCAGAGAGGAGCCGGCTGCCTTAGTGCAAGGGAGGAATGATGTGAGCCTGAACTATAGGAGAAGGATGGTAGTTGGCAGAGAAGATGTAATCGAGACACATGAATGGGCCACGGAGGAGGTCGAGGAGGCTGGACCTAGAGAGGGAGGTCAGCCAGCAGCCTCTAGCTGCATCCATCTTACTCTGGCCTAAAGATGGTGGTGGTGATGCTGTGGGTCAGCCCTTGTTTCGGCTTCTTCTGAGTTCTTGGAAAGACAGAGAGTCTAACTGCCCATCTTGTTCCCCATGGCTCGAAGCATCACGTTGGTATTTCTAGTAAACATGGCTGTGCCTGGAGGCTGTTGTCTCATGCTTGGCCAGGTTAGAGTTCATCCAAATTGACTTATTGGAAATGCTCCTGTATGGAAATTAAATTATTTTCTAAATTTTTATTAAAGTGGTTAGAGATCCCTTTGAGGCAATTCTGTGAATTATCTTTAGGAGCTACAGGCATTAAAGAGCTGATAGAATGCAGTAAGTAAGCCTGTAGATGGATGGACATTTCACCGAAGTGGCAGTCAAGGGAAGGAGCCTGGAGGCAGAAGTCCAGAGAGGAGCCAGCTGCCTTAGTGCAAAGGCGCTGTTGTAAAAAGAATTGCTAAATAAGGCAATAGTGCACCCTTGAATTAAATATATGTTTAATATATATGTACACAATAGTTTGAAATATTTAAAGACTATTACTTTTTGTTTTCTTCATTGTCTTTTTTTGAGATGGAGTCTCACTCACTCTGTTGCCCAGGCTGGAGTGCAATGGTGCGATCTTGGCTCACTGCAACCTCCACCTTCCGGGTTCAAGTGATTCTCCTGCCTCAGTCTCCTGGGTAGCTGGGATTACAGGCATGCACCACCATGCCCGACTAATTTTGTATTTTCAGTAGAGATGGACTTTCACCATGTTGGCAGGCTGGTCTCGAACTCCTGACTTCTAGTGATTCGCCTGCCTCAGCCTCCCAAAGTGCTGGGATTACAGGCATGAGCCACCTCACCCGGCTGTCCTCATTGTCTTTTAACAGCTATAATAATAAACGGGAAATGGCAACTTCCATTTTAACAAAGAGTATTTTGCCAAATATCCATTCTCCTCTCTTTCCCTCCTCTTGGTATCTTGTTTAAAGCTGTTTTCTACAATATGCATCAAAAGGGTTTATTCCCTTGACAATATATTTAATAATAGACAATTTAGCAGACACTGTCAGTACCTTCTGAATCTCAATTTCTCAGTTTCTTCTAAGAAAATAAATGTTAAGAACATTTTGTTACATTATATTTTTCTCCCTGTTTACAGCTCCCAGGTTAGCTATAGATGTAAACTGCACACTGCAGTTTTTCTGCTAAGCCTCCATGACAGCATCTCATGCTATTTGCAGCCTTGAAAATGGATATATGATGGGATATCTTAATTTTTTCCCTTTTTGAGCTTGTATCAGTCATGAGCCAACAAATACTTGGTAAATGCCTAATGGAATAGAGCACAGGTGCCATAGGGAGACAACAAGATGATTGCATTGCAGGGACTGTTAATCTAACTAGAAAGACAAAATGCTACCTTGGGAAGGCATCGATTATAAGAAGTGTGGCAGAACTTTCCAGATGTTGTAATATACACTGACATATGTATTTAATCCCTTCCTGTCATACTCCCGTATTGGTCCCAATGTTCTTCTTTGGCCACATATGGCCTACTTATCACGTGTAGAAAAAGAAGAGCAACCATATGCCTCAAAATTTTGGGAATAAGACCCAGTGCCTCCCAGGAGGAAACAAGATCTGATGAAGTATCATCAAAATAAAGTGGAAGGCAGAAATTGCAAAGGATACCTCAATCCTTATGCAGTCCTTTCTGATACACTTAGTAGTAATCAGTGGGAAATAAAAAGTGATATAATTTGCAAGCTTTCTGCCTGCCAAGAAAGAGTTGTAAGCTCAGGAGTTTAATTAGAAAATGCCAGTATTTCCTTACTTGGCAATGCTGCTGCCTTCTGGTTTGCAGGCAGAGGAGAGGATGGGCCCCTTGGAAACCTCCTCCTCTGACTACAGTATTTGGTCAGCCTCAGCAGTGCTCTTTGTCCACAGCACCAGAAGCAAGGCCAAAGCCTGGGCCTAGAAAGTTCTCAGGAAGTCATCAGAGCCTGCGTTTTTTGATTCTGCACCATTTGCCCTCTCCCTTCCTGGCTGCTGTCTTCTTTGGGTTACAAAAGTCAGATGAGAGCCCATTTTAGAGATGCTCGGGGCCAGCGACCTCAGGCTCGGGCTCTCTCAAAACCCGATGGTGCCTTATGATCTCTAATTGCTGCTCTGGACTCTCAGTCCCTATGCTCTTTTGTGAAATTTTGTTGCAGCCCATGTATCAAATTGATTAATGTTTTCTACGATTAAGTTATAAAAGTATAATGTGGTATCATTTTAAAATTTGAGACACATGACAAATTACTACTATAATTTAAAATGTAAATCTTTTGTTCGGTAGAGCTAAAGTCAAAAATAATTAAAATTTTGGGAAAAAAAGCCCTAGAGATACCACAGTTTGGCTTTATGATTTAAAAAATGGAGCAAATGCTTTCTAAAGATTCTCTTCTACCAGAGTCTCCATGGCATGGCATGCTGAGTCAAGTGGCTTTTCTTTTCTTTCTTTCTTTTTTCATGATATAGGAGATTGGAAATGTAGTTCCAGGGTCTAAACCTATAAGAACAATGGATCTAGGTAGGAATGGTTAAGTGCAATACCAAAAGGTCCAGGCAAGAAATGTACCTGAACAAAGCCAGAAGAGGCACAGCTAACAAGAGCATGGGGGAGACCCCACCATGACTACCCCACGCTGACATAACTGGTAACTGCCATGCAGGAGCACTAGCCACAACGGCCACACCTTCTGAGTGTTTGCAGAGATCTTTGGGTTTATGGCTTCTCTGAAATTTTGAAAATATTATTTAGTAACTATAGGCTAATCTGAGCCTAAAAATAATTAACTAAGGAACCCGTTAAGTGTGTTTGTGCAATCTCCTGGAATTAGCATTTTCTTGAAAGGGAAACTGTATAATCCTTTCAAGTGTCTGGTGTGTTTCTCTGAGTAACCAGTTATACTTTGTGAGGACTTTCCAATTCATCAGACTATAGTATAGTTTCAAGTGCTCTTAAACATCATCAGCAAGCAAAAAATAGTAAAAGAAAAAAAAAAGTCAAGATTAGAAGGAACTGGAAAACTCTCATGGGAATGCAGGTTTCTAAATGTTAAGACCAGATAATTACATATGGTTGAGAAACAGCAGCATCTTTTCTGAAACATTATGCTCATCCAAACCAAAGTTGTTATAGCTCAGAGCAAGAGAAATATAACTTAAAGGTGAATGATCAGAGTTGCTATGGAGATGATGCAGGAAATGATTCAGAAGGTTGCTCAGAAAAATATTTCTTTGAATATTGATAAATCTTATTAACATCTGTTAGTCTATGGCTATTATAAAATGAATAGGATATCAGGGATTCCTAGTGACTCTGCCCTTAGGCTGTGCCCATCATTTGTGACCTACAGTTAGTGGCCACAACAGGTATGAAAATGGGAACTGCCAAATGACACTGTATGCCACAGAGTTACACATGCAGAGTGGGTAGTTTTCAGATTTGAGCATGCGTGAGAATCATAATGGTACTTATTACAAAAGGTGATCTTATTCCGATTCAGACATGTTTTGTGAAACATTACTTTAAAATGAAAGAATGGGAAGCATCATAGGGTGAGGTTTTGACTGGTTTCTTTTATAAATGGTCTTATTCATACTCTTCGGAAGCCATTCCTTCAGCTACAAAACGTTAAGCTTCCTTGAAGAAGGAAATTTGGTAAATAATTTTTCAGGTGATGATAAAAAGAGCCCTTTATTCAACTGCTCATGATGACTCCAAAGTTTATACTCTTAGTTTGAGCTCTAGGTGTATATATACAACTGCTCTGCTGGAACGTCTGATAGAAGTCTCCCCGTTCACGCAGCCATACTGTAATCCTCCCTCCGGGTACGCTCCATCTGTGATTTTCCCTGTTTCGTCAATGGCAATATCATTTTTCCAGGGAGCCAAGCCAAAAAACTTGGAGTCATCCTGGATTCTTTCTTCTTTCATTCCCTATATCTAATTGGCCAGCAAATTCCTTTGCTTCTATATTCAAATATATCTAGAATCTGAACATTTCACCCACCTTTTGCGATATCCTGGTCCATGCTTTTAGCCGTCTTTCACCTGGGTTATTGCAGTTTTCCTAATTTTGTGCTTCCATTTTTGTTCCTTTATAGTGTGTTCCCAACACAGCAGCTAGAGTATCCTTCTAAAGTTAAAGTCACATCCTATCTCTCTTCTCTTCTGCCCTAAGCCCTGCCATGGCTCCTCATGTCACTCAGAGTGACAGCCAAAGAACAGAGATTGACCTACAAGGTTCAAGATCTCTGACTTTTCCGGGCGTGGTGGTGGGCGCCTGTAGTCCCAGCTACTTGGAAGGCTGAGGCAGGAGAATGGCGTGAACCAGGGAGGCGGAGCTTGCAGTGAGCTGAGATCGTGCCACTGCACTCCAGCCTGGGCAACAGAGTGACTCCGTTCAAAAAAAAAAAAAAAAACAAAAAAACTGACTTTTTTTTTTTCTTTTCAGAAACAGGGTTTCATTCTGTTGCCCAGGCCAGCCTCAGCCTTGTGAGTAGCTAGGACTACAGGTACACACCACCACAAAACACCTGGATTTTTTTTTTTAAATTTTCTTGGAGACAGGTTCTCATTCTGTGGCCCAGGTTGGGCTCAAACTCCTGCCTCAAGCAATCCTCCCGCCTCAGCCTCCTAAAGCGCTGGGATTATAGGCATGAGCCACCATGCCTGGCCACTCTCTGACCTTTTCTTACACCTCCCTCCCACCTACTCACTCTCCTCTAGGCACAGTATCCTCCTCACTATTACCTGAAGCCACAGGCCCTATGCACAGGCTGTTCCCTCATGGTCCTAGCTGCCAGGAATGCTTGTTTCTGGGATATCGGAATGGCTCCCTTTCCCAACACCTTCAAGTGCTGGCTTAAACACTGTCTTCTCTAAGGGCCAACTCTTACTCCTTTAATTAAAATTTGACCCCCTCCCTACTTGCCCCTCTTCTGCACTGTGAGACTGCCAATCCCCTCTGCCCTGTTTGATTTTCCATAGCACCTCTCCCTGCTAACATGCTGGATTATTAATGTAATTTTTTCATTGATGGATTGGTTTAATGTTATTTATTTTTATTTCTCCCACAGTAGAATATAAGTGCCACAGGAAAGCATTTTTTATCTATTTTGTTCATTGATGTGTCCCTAGTGCTTAGAACGGTACTTGGCACATACTAGGTGCTCAACAAACATTTGCTGAGTAAATGGGATGAAATATTTATGAAGTGGTTACTAAAAGTCAAGCACTGTTCAAAGTTCTAGGAATACAGCCATGGACTAGACTGTCCCTTCCTTCTGGGAGCTGACATTCCTAGTGGGAACTAATTGCAAATGACAGAACTGCAGAGTGGATAGCACTTTGTGTTGAGAATGCAGCATGATGGAGCTGGTAAAGCAGCCACAGCAGCCAGGGATACAGGAGAGCACTTAGTAGTGGCCCTAAGCAAGAGACAGAGTGGATTGCAGAGGGTAGGGTGTGCAGGAAAGCTAAAGCTTCCAGAAAACAGAGCACTTCACAGTGTTCAAAAGTACAGGAATTACAGAAAAGAAAAGTGAGCATGAGGAGTAAAGAATGTGCAGGAGAAAGAGAAAGAAAACTTACATAAATAGCATATAATAAAAACTCTGAATAACAGTGGCTCAACCACACAATTATTTATTCTTGCACATAAAAGAAATCCATAGGAAGGAGCCAAGTCTTGGATGGAAGCTTCATGATTCTGTCCCATCATCCTCAGTGTATACCTTCTATCCTCAAAATCACTTCCGAGGAGACAAAGGAAAGGCAAAAGATGAGCATCGCCTCACTGAGGCATCTTCCAGAACGTGACACAGCAGTTCTCACTGAGTAGAGCTCAGTCACATGGCCACACCTGGCTGCAAAGGAATATAAGAAAAGTAGTCTTTTCATCTGAGGCATTGCCACTACAAATATCTCTGCCTTAGGAATGTATGAATAAATTACAATTCATTTAGAAGAGGACCCAAGATTAAAACACAGTGTAAAAGAGCTGGACCAAGACCCTGAATTAATCATACCAGGGAGGAAGGATTGATGGTTAAAATTTTACTATCTGCATAATTTATCATTAGCTCTTTCTATAAAAATAAATTTTATTGTGTATATTTTAGATATATGTATACAAATGTGTACACATATGTATATATATACACATATATATGGTAGAATAAATTAACATATTCATTATCTGATATACTTACGCATTTTTCCCCTGTGGCAAGAGCAGCTATCATCTACTCATTTAGCAAAACTCCTGAATACAATACACTACTATTAACTACAGTCCTCATCTTGTACACTGGATCTTTTGGCTTGTTCATCTTACTTGCTACTTTGTATCCTTTGACCTACATCTCCCCATTTCCTCCCTCATTAGTTCTTTATATTTAACTGACTGTTTAATATGTATATTTATAATTTCATCCCTAGTATGGCTGTTTTTCAGTATCTTTTTTGTTTCAAGCCTCAGTATAAGAACATCAATCATGTATTATCTGAAATAGAAATACCCAAATCTGGTCCTCTGACTGATGGGAAACAAGGATATGGGTGTTGAGTGGTGATTAGCAGGGAGGGAGATTTCATAGTTACAAAACTGATGACTCCCAGGAGGGACAGTTAGAGTTAAAAATGAAATAATGCTTTGGTAGTTATCTGATGAAAGCTTCTGATATGGAACATCGGCTTTATGAAACTAAGACAATTTTGTTGTATCTTTCAGACCAAATTTTGAGAATCTTTTTTTTGTTTTTTTTTTTGAGATGGAGTTTCATTCTCATCACCCTGGCTGGAGTGCAAAGGCACGATCTTGGCTCACTGCAACCTCTGCCTCCCGGGTTCAAGCGATTCTCCTGTCTCAGCCTCCCAAGTAGCTGGGATAACAGTCTCCCAGCACCACACCCAGCAAATTTTCGTATTTTTAGTAGAGACGAGATTTCACCATGTTGGCCAGGCTGGTCTTGAATTCCTGACCTCAGGTGATCTGCCCACCTTGGCCTCCCAAAGTGCTGGGATTATAGGCATGAGCCACGGTGCCCAGTCAAGAATCTTTTAAAAGAGGATCAGGAGTCATTTAAGTTTTAAAAAAAAATTTGTATTTTTAAAAAATTTTTTATTATTATTTTTTATTTCTATAGGTTATTGGGGAACAGGTAGTGTTTGGTTGCATGAGTAAGTTCTTTGGTGATGATTTG
Organism: Pongo abelii; assembly: GCF_028885655.2. Classification (NCBI taxonomy): domain Eukaryota; kingdom Metazoa; phylum Chordata; class Mammalia; order Primates; family Hominidae; genus Pongo; species Pongo abelii. The sequence continues at coordinate 81,508,762 of NC_071992.2, read as the reverse complement.
TGAGATTTTGATGCACCCATCACCCAAGCAGTATGCACTTCACCTAATTTGTGGTCTTTTATCCCTCACCTCCTGAGTCCCCCAAATCCACATGTTTTTCTTATGCCTTTGCATCCTCATAGCTTAGCTCCCACATATGAGTGAGAACATATGGTGCTTGGTTTTCCATTCCTAAGTTACTTCACTTAAAATAATAGTCTCTAATCTCATCCAGGTCGCTGTGAATGCCATTAATTCATTCTTTTTTATGGCTGAGTAGTATTCCATCTGAGTAGTATTCCACAGTTACTACTGAGTAGTATTCCACAGTTTCTTTATCCACTCATTGATTGATGGGTATTTGGGTTAGTTCCACGTTTTTGCAATTGCAAATTGTGCTGCTATAAACGTGTGTGCAAGTATCTTTTTCATATAATGACTTCATTTCCTCTGGGTAGATACCCACTGGTGGTACTGCTGGATCAAATGGTAGTTTTACTTTTAGTTCTTTAAGGAATCTCCACACTGTTTTCCATAATGGTTGTACTAGTTTACATTCCAGCAGCAGTGTAAAAGTGTTCCCTGTTCACCACATCCATGCCAACATCAATTTTTTTGTTTATTTTGGCCATTCTTACAGCCAGCTGATCTTCAACAAAGCAAACAAAAACATAAAGTGGGGAAAGGACACCCTATTCAACAAATGGTGCTGGGATAATTGACAAGCCACATGTAGGAGAATGAAACTGGATCCTTATCTCTCACCTTATATAAAAATCAACTCAAGATGGATCGAGGACTTAAATCTAAGACCTGAAACTATAAAAATTCTAGAAGACAACATTGGAAAAGCCCTTCTAGACATTGGCTTAGGCAAGGATTTCATGACCAAGAACTCAAAAGCAAATTTCATAAAAACAAAAATAAATAGCTGGGACTTAATTAAACTAAAGAGCTTTTGCACTGCAAAAGGAACAGTCTGCAGAGTAGACAGACAACCCACAGAGTGGGAGAAAGTCTTCACAATCTGTATATCTGACAAAGGACTAATATCCAGAATCTACAACAAACTCAAACAAATTAGCAAGAAAAAACAAACAATCCCATCAAAAACTGGGCTTAAGGACATGAATAGACAATTCTCAAAAGAGGGCATACAAATGGCCAACAAACATATGAAAAAATGCTCAACATCACTAATGATCAGGGAAATGCAAATATTTGTATTTTAAACAAAAAGGAATACATGCATAGTGAAAAGTAAGTCTTTTTCTACCCCAGGCCATCAAATCCCTAAACCTCTAGACTTCTAGAGCCTCTTCCCAGAGCAACCTGTCTTACTAGTTTCTTGTATAAGGAATCATATAAAGCTGATGAACCACATGAAAATGAATGCTTGCTTCTTATTGTCCACAGTATGAACTTTGATTTGCAGGCATTAACAGGAAGAGCAAGCGCAAATGGGACCATCTCTAGAAAACCCCTCCTTGGTTATCCCAGGCAGATGTTCTCAGTGCCTCCCAAGCTCCTTCACGGCTTAAAAAAGTTGTACTGAAATCCATAACATAAAAGTTAATATTTTAATTGTTTTTAAAATGTACAGTTTAGTGGCATTATGTATGTTCACACTGCATAGCCACCACCACCATCCATTTCCAGAATGTTTTCGTCATCTGAAACAGAAATCCTTTACTCATGAAACAATAGCTCCATATCCCCTGTCCCTCATAGCCCCTGCTAATGATTCTTCTACTTTATTTCTCCATAAATGTGACTATTCTAGGGATCTCATGTAAGTGGAATAATACAATATTTGTCCTTTTGGGCCTAGCTTAATTAACTTGGCATAATGTCCACAAGCTTCATCTATGTTGTAACATGTGTCAGAATTTCCTTCTGGCTGAATAAAATTTATTGTTATGTATACACCACATTTTGTTGATCCATTCATCTATCAATGGACATTTGAATTGTTTCCACCTTTTGGCTATTGTGAATAAAGCTGCTATGAACATTGGTGTACAAGTATCTGTTAGAGTTTCTGCTTTAAATTCTTTTGTTTCCTTTGTGTCTTTTTATAACATACTATTATTTATTGTAGTTGATGAGTGGATGCACACATGCTTTAAATTCCCTATTAAATTTTAACCCCTTGAGAGCAGGGCCCTTGATTGTTTTTTTCACTCCCACAGTCATACATTTGTCCATTCAACAACTCTTTATTGAGCATTGCTGAGTACGAGGCACTATGCTAGACTTTGGGGATACAGGGTGTAATGATGAATGTGACCTGTATCCTCTAGCAGCATAGGTCTAGTGAGGTACATTTTTATTTATCATTGTATCTGGTACAATGTCTTGTACATTGTAAATAGTCAACAAATGTTTGTTGACTTGTTGGTTGACTTATTGACTTCATGTATCTTCAGTGGTTCCTGAAGGTGTGATATCAATTATTGGATAGCAGTACAAATCTTTTGAACAAATGTAACAAATGTTAGAGTATGACTTTCTTGTTCCTTACTTTATTTATAGCAGATAGGATGGTGTCTATCATACAGTATGGGCTCAATAGTTTAAATAGTTTTAAAATGAAAGATGATGACATAATTTGCCATAGAGAATTCTGACAAGGGCCAGACATTAATGCTCATATATTATGAATGGAAAAACTGAGGCATTTAAGAAAATCCAGAAAAGTAGTGACCAAGTCAGGAATAAACCTGGGTTTATTAGCTTGCGACCTAATGCCTTGTGCCCTCCATCACACCAGTGCATAAAATTAGAACTGATATCCCACCTTTCTGCGAAAGATGTGAACTTTAATTAGGTGTAATCACACACAGTATGGAGAAGGTTTAAGGCCTTTAAATTTCCTAAAAATGAAAATGAATCAGATTCTAAAATAAGCTTGTTAAATGGTATTCTTAAATAAAAAAGATAGTAGCATATTGGTGAATTGCTTTTTCTGCTGTGAGAGGTGAAGTGTTGCTGTGCCGCCTGCTTGGGAAGACGAAGCTGTGTATAACTTTATACATCATTTCTCTGCTCATTCAGCTCAACCTCATTCCTGACTGTCCATGAATTGTTGAGGCTTTTTGTATCTTTTTGAGCAATCTGATTTAGAAATATTTAATCCTATGTTATATGAGCTAGAGTTTAAATCACTTTATTTCATTAAGAATTCTGACTAAATTTTTCATGAAGGAGAAGGTTGAGGTTTTAATTATTTATAAGTTTTTGGATTATTTGTGAATCTGAAGGCCAAGTTTTTCTTATAAATTTAAGGTATTTCAGTTTCAAAAACTATCCTGTATTTGAAATACATAAACTCATTTAATAAGCCTAAGTACATTGGGAAAGTGAGACAGTGGGGAAAAAAAGAAAAAAGAAAAAACAAAACCTAAGTACACCACAGATTGGAAACCCCAGGAGAGCATAGACTGAATTCACACTCAAGCTTAGCTGCTCAAATCCTGAAACTGTCATTGGTCCACTGAAGGTACAGGAGTCAGAGGACCTTAATTCATAAGGCAAAGGATTGTGTATATAGATATAAGGAGTTTGACATTTTAAGAAGAGTGAATTGAGTAGAAATTCTCCAGAGGAACTTAAAGAGAACAGAGTGGACTCTCCCATTCTACCAGTTCTGGCCCCAAAGTTATAAAGGGCTTGGATACAAAGGTCAGACTTGTTATCTTGTTGATGATCAGATTTTCTAAATAATGAAATATGTTTTTGCCTTTATGACAACAGGAAATGCTCAGAAGCCTTCAGACTTGGCGTAATTTGTCATAAGAATGTAGCTATTACATTGATTTTGTTGTTGTCAAATTTGTGCATCCTCCATTGTACCTTTTTTTAGAGTCAGGAGGAGGAAGGTTACCTGGCCAAGTGGTGGCCCATGGTGTTACTTCTTTGTTACCAGCCTTACGTGATTTGGGTGAAATATGTGTAAGTGCGCATTGTGGTGGGAAGGGTCAGAGCAATCAGCAGGGGTCATATGGTGAAATCAAAGACAGGAAAATGGGTTTTGGCCAAAAGTTGTATTGGTGACTGACTCAGAATGTGTTGACTCCCCCTCTATGTTCTGGAGAATGACTGGAGCTCTCCCTCCAGTGGGCCATACTTTCTCCCTATCCAACCGTATGTAATGACAAAAAACCCTCCCTCTTAATAAGCTCCCCCTTGATCCAGCCAGGCAACTGTCAGTGCCCGTGAGAGTAAAGATTAGCAGTTCTTACTGTTTTGGTCACTTACATGTGTTCTTTGGCAGAGAGTTTGCTGTTTTGCAATACAGATGGAGAGAGGCAGTCAGAGGAGGAACTGAGGTTGGAGTCAGGAGAAAGATGCAGGCTGGCAAATCTAGGGTCAAATATTCTCTCCTGAATCTAAGACAGTGAACAAAAAGCAGACACCTTTGGTAGTTCTGGCCTCTAATAACATAAACAACTTATTTGCCCAGGTACTATGCCAAATGCTTTATAAGTAGCACCTCATTAAATTCTTACAATATGGCCGGGCGTGGTGGCTCACGCCTGTAATCCCAGCACTTTAGGAGGCTGAGGCAGGCAGATCGCTTGAGCTCAGGAGTTCAAGACCAGCTTGATCAACATGGCGAGCCTTGATTCTACAAAAAATCCAAAATTAGCCTGGTGTGGTGTTGCCTGCCTGTAGTCCCAGCTACTTGGGAGGCTGTAGTGGGAGGATCGCTTGAGCCCAGGAGGTTGAGGCTGCACTCCAGCCTGGGTGGCAGAGTAAGATCCTATAGCACCCCCCACAAAAAAAAATTTAAAAAATTCTTACAATACCCCATGAAGTAGGCATTATTCTTTATCTCCATGTTACAGATAAGAAAACCAAGATCTATGCTGTCTCAAATTCACAGAAAAAGAAAGTAAAAATATTTTTTAAAAAAGAAAACCAAGATCGACAAAGAGTAAGTAACTTTTCTAAGAATATGGAGCAAGAAAGGGGAGAAACCCAGGCTGCAGGCCCTGGACACTCCAGGCTGGTCCACTGTGATGGGCCTTGATTCAGCAGGCTCCATACTGCCCTCAGGAGCAGCACTGAAAAAATCACTCCCTTTTTCGAATACATGAAGCCAGCCATCACATCAGATGATGCCCTGCCTGAGGGCTCCCCTTGGCCTAACTCCTATTAGTAATACCCGTCTTAAATACTCCTCTTTTCCAGTAATGGTACCTTCTCTCACAATGAGCTTCAGTATTCATCAGAATGCTGCTTCCATCCTCCTCTACAATCTTCCGGTTAACAATGCTAGTCTAGACTATCCTTCTAGGAGAAGGAAGGGGAAGGAGGCAGGCAGAGGCTGTGGAGTCCCATGAAAGCTCCTGGAACACATGTGCCACACGAGGAAGATGCTGCCATCTGGACAACCTCATTAGCTTTCCAGCTGCCTCTGTGTGTATCTTTCTACGGACAGCAACTATGCAAATGTGATCTTTGTTTTAATGAGTGCATCAGGTGTATTTTGCTGTAACATATATGATTCACTGTGGTATTAAAGTAACAACTTGGGCCAGACAGCTCATGCCTGTAATCCCAGCACTTTGGAAGGGAGAGGCAGGTGGATCACTTGAGGTCAGGAGTTTGAGACCAGCCTGGCCAACGTGATGAAACCCCGTCTCTACTAAAAATACAAAAATTAGCCAGACGTGGTAGTGCACACCTGTAATCCCAGGACCAAGCAGAGGGGTGGGATGGGGACCATTATAACACCACTGTTCTGCAACGAAGGTGCTGCCTTATAAAACAGGCGGAATGAATGCAGGGGCTGCAGTAGAGGGGAGCCCTGTGTTGAGGAGGTAGGAGGAGATTAGATGGCACCAGAGGTCCCTTCCAAATTGCAGCATGTATAATTCTAAAAATAAAGTGCTGCTGGTATGATCTCCCTTCTTTATCAGTGGGTTGATACACTTCAACACCCAACCCCACCCCAACCTTTCCTTGGCTCCTCAGAGGCTCCCTCACTTCTTCAAACAGTTTGTAGCTGAATGACTAGAAAGTGATGAATTAATCAATGAACGAGTAATAAGCACAGTTGCCAAAAAAGACTTGGGAGAGGAAGGTGGCATTATCACCAGGATCATTTTATCCTATTCAAGGAGCTGTTTGAACCAAGATCTAATACTTTCAAAAACCATAATCATCTCCCATTTGGCCGAGGTTGTGAACTGGGAGAGAGTAAGCATGCTGTCATACCCAGGAAAGGCTCTGGTGAGTCTCTCCTTAGTTTTGAACGGATCTGCAGATCTTTTCTTTGAGCTGTGGCACCAAGCATAGTCTCTTGGACATAGAATGTGCTCTACAAATGTCTGTGATGATGAATAAGTACCCCAGGTCCTTGCAGGAAGGCAGTGTCCTGAATTCTGTGGTTTCCTAGCACAGAATCTAAGAACATAGTATAATAAAGCTCTAAGATTTGTTGGGCTTGTGAATCATGAAGGCTTGCCCTATACTCAACTGAAGTCTCCACCCAGGGGTGCTGCCCCTGAGATCCTGAGATGTAGAAATGCACTGGAGCTTTTTTTTTTAAGTGAAGTAGTTTGGGTCTTTATCAGAATCCTGCTCAGGCAGTCTTTCTTTTTGAGACGTAATTCATTCAAATGTTATTTCTGTGACTCTCCTTTATCTGAGATTCTTTTAGGGTAAAATGCTATATGCACATTTGGGTTAATTTTAAAAAATTTAAAAACTTCATTCTAATCTTGCTTTTGACTTCATTACTCCACTGAAAAAGTTAAGATCATCAGTGACCTCCAGTCACTTAATTCATTGTTGAACTCTCCGTCCAAAAAAAAAACTTCTCCTTAGCTTCTGTAACACTACATTTTGGTTTTCCTCTCACTTATGTGGCCTTTCCCTTCTCAGTTCCCTTTAAAGCTCGTGCTGCTATACTCAGTTGTTAATTGATGGAGCTCCTGAGAGCTTGGCTCCAGGGCCTCTTTTTTCCTAACTCCATACTTGCTCCATACCAGTGGCCTCAGTTTTCTTCCATATACCGATGACTGTTAAATTAACTCCAGCTCAGATTCCTTCTCTAAACTCCAGACCCATTTATTGCCTTGACATGACCATTTGAACATTTTAGAAGCACCTCTAGCTCAATTTGTCTAAAATTGAACCTGCAATCTTTCTCCTAAAACTCTCCTAAACTGGTTCTTTCCCAGTGTTTTCTATTCCAGCCAATGGCATGAGCAACCTGCCAGTTACTTGGGCCATCAACTTTGGAGGCATTCTTTTTTTTTTTTTTTTGAGATGGTGTCTCGCTGTCACCCAGGCTGGATGGAGTGCAGTGGCTCCACCACTGCAGAAGCTCCGCCTCCTGGGTTCATGCCATTCTCCTGCCTCAGCCTCCCGAGTAGCTGGGACTGCAGGCGCCCGCCACCACGCCTGACTAATTTTTTGTATTTTTAGTAGAGAGGTGGTTTCACCGTGTTAGCCAGGATGGTCTCAATCTCCTGACCTCGTGATCTGCCTGCCTCCGAGGTTGGAGTCAGGAGAAAGATGCAGGCAGGCAAATCTAGGGTCAAATATTCTCTTCAGCATTTAAGACATTTAAGGCCCGATATTCTCATCCCGGCCTCCCAAAGTGCTGGGATTACAGTCGTGAGCCATCACACCCAGCCTGGAGGCATTCTTGACAAATCCCTCTCCGTACCCTCCATTGCTAAGTCCTGCTGATTTTACCACCTTCTATGGTTTGAATGATGGTTGGTTGTCCCCACTCCAAATTCATGTGGAAACTTAATTCCCAGTGGAAGACTGTTAAGAGGTGTGGCTTTAAGGAGATGATTGAATCATGAGGGCTCTGCCCACATGAATAGAATTAGATGCCCTTATGAAAGGACTTGACAGAGGGAGTTTGCCTCTCTCTTGCCCTTCCATCCCTTCCACCCTGTGAGGACACAATATTCCTCCCCTGTGGAGGATACAGCAACAAAGCACCAACTTGGAAGTGGAGACCAGGCCATTGCCATACACTGAATCTGCTGGTGCCTAGATCTTGGACTCTCAGCTTCCAGAACTTTGAGAAATTTCTGTTTTTTATGAACCACCCAGACTCAGGTATTTTGTTATCACAGCACAAATGGACTAAGATGCCACCTAAATAAAATCCACCCTCTTATTTCCATCTTCATTGCCATCACCCTAGTCTAAGCACTTACCATTCATTACCTGGGCTACTGAAGTAGTGTACTGACTGGTCTCCATGTCTCTGCTCTGGTCTTCAATCCAAAGTGTTGGAGATCATAGCATATTACTTCCTTGCTTAAGTCATTCAGTGGGTTAAATCCTACTTCTCTTAGAGCAAATATCAGAATCTTTGACGAGACCTGCAGGGCATGGTCTTGCCCCTGCCTACTTGTCCAAAACTCATCTTGCTCATATTGCACTTCTTCCTCTGCTCCAGCTACACTGACCGGAGCCACACGCCCTCCTTTTTAGTTCAATCCTCACATATTACAGATGAAGCAATAGACAAAGGGATATGAAACGGTCTGCTGAAGGTCAAAGCAGACTCTTGTCTTCCAGGTAAGGGCTTTTTCTCTCATGCGGCCTGTGCTGCTTCAGTTTGTGTTATCGTATTTTGATGTGGCCAAGAGAGCCTCTACAAAAAGAAGGAAACAAATAGTGCGTGACTGCTTATTCAACTCTAATGAAATCATTAATTTGATTTAATTGAGACCTTTTAAGAAATCCAGGATATAGTCAGAGTCTGGTGAAGCTAATAATAATAGTGTCTTTCTTTGGGTGAAAAGTCTTTAGAAAATCTTCAGTCCATGAAATCATATTTGAAAAATGCTCATGTATTATCCTTGGCTAATGATAGGATGATAATGTGAAATAAAGATTAAAGGTCAGTTGTCAAATGTAGCTGTTAGCCAAAAAGTCTTCCTGACAGTGTTTCCTGAAACCTTTTGAGCCCTGACATGGCTGATGAACAGAGTGAGAGCTGTGAATCATCAGAGCCTCTCAGCCGACAATGGCTTTCTTGGGTAGCAGCCTGAATGTGTTCAAGTCCCGAGTTGTCTGCTGTTCCTTTGTTAAACTGCTTCAGAGTGTACTTTGTCACTCTGTTATTGATGGTAGGCCCAAATGACAGTGTTCAATTGTGAAAAGCTTTGGGGGCTATTATGGGAAAGTGCTTATTTCATACATTAATTCCCTTCACTGCCATGGAGTCCCAAGTTAGTGTTTTCACTGAATAGGGAAGATAGGAATAACGTATAAGCCTATCTTGAGGTGGGAAGTGATGGAGTGATCATTGTCAGGAGCGTAATGGCTGTCATATTGTGAAGAGCTGTGCTACATTTGCTGAGTCCACAGTTAGGCATTAAAGAGAAAAGCCTTTTCAGTCTCTTTATCCTCCAGGACTTAAAAAAGTTCTAGAGTTTTAGAAACAAGCATTAGAAATGGCCCATCCAAAGTATTTTTCAAGTTTACCCAAGATTACCGTGGCAACTAAATTACTGCATGACTACAGGAAGTGCATTTAATGACATTTTTTCAGCTTGCGAACAAATTGCTCTTATTAAAGAGGAAATGCTAGGGGCTGAGACCATCGTGCTTTTTGTAAAGGAAGAGAATGAACCTTCTCTGGAGGTGGTGTATACTCTTAACAATATGAAGGAAGTGTGTTAAGAGCCTCTCCACGCATCTCACGTAAGTGCCTCGTGACACTGCAAGATTAAGATTGTTCCATGGGACACAACTGCTCCCTGCACAAGAAAGTCAGAAAGGCAGAGTTTTACTACAGGTCCAGTTTTGGGATGATCTGGTGATAGCTTCCTTTTTACATACGTTTTTGTGTCCACCTACATTGTGGGCATTAAATTTCATGTCCTACATGAACAGACACTTCTCAAAAGAAGACATTTATGCAGCCAAAAAACACATGAAAAAATGCTCAACATCACTGGCCATCAGAGAAATGCAAATCAAAACCACAATGAGATACCATCTCACACCAGTTAGAATGGCAATCATTAAAAAGTCAGGAAACAACAGGTGCTGGAGAGGATGTGGAGAAATAGGAACACTTTTACACTGTTGGTGGGACTGTAAACTAGTTCAACCCTTGTGGAAGTCAGTGTGGCGATTCCTCAGGGATCTAGAACTAGAAATTCCATTTGACCCAGCCATCCCATTACTGGGTATATACCCAAAGGACGATAAATCATGCTGCTATAAAGACACATGCACACATATGTTTATTGCAGCATTATTCACAATAGCAAAGACTTGGAACCAACCCAAATGTCCAACAATGATAGACTGGATTAAGAAAATGTGGCACATATACACCATGGAATACTATGCAGCCATAAAAAATGATGAGTTCGTGTCCTTTGTAGGGACATGGATGAAATTGGAAATCATCATTCTCAGTAAACTATCGCAAGAACAAAAAACCAAACACCGCATATTCTCACTCATAGGTGGGAACTGAACAATGAAAACACATGGACACAGGAAGGGGAACATCAGACTTCAGGGACTGTTGTGGGGTGGGGGGAGGGGGGAGGGATAGCATTGGGAGATATACCTAATGCTAGATGACGAGTTGGTGGGTGCAGCACACCAGCATGGCACATGTATACATATGTAACTTACCTGCACGTTGCGCACATGTACCATAGAGCCTAAAGTATAATAATAATAATAGTAATAATAATAATAAAAAAAAACACACCAAAAAAAAAAATAAATAAATTTCATGTCCTACTGGGTGATTCTTTTCGTGATTTGAGAATGAAAGCAGGAACCACAGTCAAGCCTTATTATACCTTTTTAGGAGGATGATATTGATCTTCCAGGATTTCACATGAAGTTTTATAAAAGAAGCTTTTTCTTTGTCATTTATGTATGTATTAGTTAATTTAATTTTATTATTTTTGAGGCAGTATCTCACTCTGTCACCCAGGCTGGAGTGCAGTGGTGTGATCTTGGTTCACTGCAACCTCTGCCTCTAGGGCTCAGGCCATACTCCCACCTCAGCCCCCTGAGTAGCTGGGACTTTAGGAACATGCCATGTGTGCCACAATGCTCAGCTGATCTCTTTTGTATTTTCTCATAGAGATGGAGTTTTGCCATGTTGCCCAGGTTGGTCTTGAATTACTGGGCTCAGGTGATCCACTGGCCTTGGCCTCCCAAAGTGTTGAGATTACAGGCATGAACCACTGCACCCAGCCCGTGTGTGTGTTCTTAGAAAACAGCTGTTTCCTTATGATGTACAGATAACATTTATTATTACAGCACACTAATCCTTGGTGAAGAAAATAGGAACAACACTATTTGAAGTTAAGGTTTTGCTTGAGGCCAAGAGTTTGAGACCAGCCTGGGCAACATAGCTACAAGAAAATAGAAAAAATTAGCTGGGCATTGTGGTGCACACCTGTAGTCCTAGCTACTTGGGAGGCTGAGGCGGGAGGATCACTTGAGCCTAGGAGTTCAAGGCTGCAGTGAGCTATGATTATGCCACTGTACTCCAGCCTGGGCAATAGAGTGAGAACCTGTTTCAAAAAAAAAAAAAAATCTAGGTTTTGTTTTAGTTTCTAAATTAAAGTGTTTATAGCAGGTGCAGGTGTATATCATTTCAACCTAGATCACCGTTTCTACTAAAAATACAAAAACTAGCTGGGCATGGTGCCACATGCCTGTAATTCCAGCTACTCAGGAGGCTGAGGCAGGAAAATCACTTGAACTCAGGAGGCAGAGGTTACAGTGAGCTGAGATCGCACCATTGCACTCCAGCCTGGGCGATATAGCGAGACAGTTCCCCCCAACCCCCACCAAAAAAAAGTTATTTCTTTTATTAAATGAAAAGCTGCTACCATAAAACTTTTACCCATAGATCCTGGCTTCACTCTCTGGATCAACAAGAGTACAATATGCCAACAATGGCAAAAATAATAGTCTTCCAATTGACAATGTAAGTGCCACTGGGTTAGAAGTGAAAGACTTGCACAGAATGGGGTCAGATTAATCCAGAAGGGATTTGGGCTTTGTTTGGGCTATATGCTGAAGTAGCTGAGGACCTTGCTATGGGCTGATGACATCCTCTCAATTTTTCCCCAAATGAGAACCATCTTTGGCTCGTTTAGTTTGTAAGAGAAAAGAGCATTTTGCCTAGGGAACATTGGACAGGGTTTGGGACTGGGAGATACAGATTTTGGTTTTCAGATTTTCCAACCTTGAAGTGAATGTTAAATTGATGGACACATCCTCAGAGAGACTTCACGGGGTGGAGGAGCATTGGAGGATCTCAGGGTAGTTATGGAAGTCCCCACTGCTATGAAACTCACTACCTCCTGTGGCAGCAAGTTAGATTTTGAGCTCCTCATTGAACAATTCTTCCTATGGTGAGTTTAAAAAAAAAAAAAACTGTCTCCCTGATAGTAGTTCTTTCATCTGTGTAACAACCTTCAAATATTTGAGCATGGCAACCCCATGTGATTTTTAAGGTGACTCTTCTCACCGCTAATTCTTCTGAGTTCTATTACTTTTTATATGAAATAAAAAAAATTCATTGTTCTTTGTACTTAAAGATATCCACTGTACTTAAAAATGCTTAGACTATTTTTTGAAAACCTTACTACCTTTGCTAGACATTGTGTTTAGCACTCTACCTTTAGAGTACAGTAAATATCACTAGGAATTTTTTATTTAATTCTCACAACAATAGCAGGAGATATGCATTATTAATATCTCTGCTTGGCAGACATGAAAGCTCAGGCTTGGAGTGGTGAACCAACATGCTGAATTGCTGGAGCTGATATTCCGATTTCCATCTTTCAAACTCTGAATTCCATGGTTTTAATCACCATAATATATTTGTTCTAAATTGTCTATGAGCTTATTAAAGGGCCTTATCTGGAGCCAAATACATGACTCTAAGTATGATTCCATCTGCATGGAGCAGAGTAGAACTCCCTTTGTTTTGGAGACTGTGTTTCTGTCAGTGTATCCAAGATCTCATTAGTTTTTTGGCAAGTACATCGTACTATTGACAATCAAACAATCCCTGGGTCCTTAAAATACGTGCTCTTATCAGGATATGTCTTCCCAACTATATTTATATGGTTTATTTTTAGGACATAAGTGTAGGAGTTTGCAGTTATATTTATGAATTTTTATCTTACTATGGTTGGCATGTAATTTAGGATCTCAATTCTGGCACCCAGCCCAATTAGTTTTCTTCTGGGCTTCCTATCATAGGTCAGTGATCCTTGAAGTTTTGGTGGTAAATTTTTGATTGTGTTTTCATTTTAATGACAATCGAAGAAATATGATATAAACATTTGTAATTTTGACTAATTTGTATGGCTATTTTATTACCAAATACAGATGCACAATTTCAGAGCCTCCCTTTGTGCTAATACTTTGTTATAACCTGATTAGGGTAGAATAGATGAAAACAATGCACCAGTGATGAATTTCACTCCAGAAAAAGGTCATATGCAATCATGGTGTACTGAGCAAATGCAGTTTTCCCAGTAGTAGGAATACAGTGTGTAAACTGAATCATCATACAGATGGTAGTACAGGTTGAGCATCCCAAATTTGAAAGTCTAAAATCTGAAATGCTCCAAAATCTGAAACGTTTAGAACACTGGCATAATGCTCAAGGATAATGGTCATTGGAGCTTTTAGATTTTGAATTTTTGGATTTGGGATGCTCAACTCGTGTAATGCAAATATCCCCAAATCCAGAAAACTCTGAAATCCAGAACAGTTCTGGTCCCAAGCATTTTGGATAAGGGATACACAACCTGTATAAATATAGACCTTGTGTCATAGCTCAGTATCATATTCATATTAGCTATTTGGTTTCAGCAAAATGTCATGTATTACATTACACTAATTCAATTTGCATTTTATTGGGTTTGGTAATAATAAAAGTAACAAACTCTGTGGCTTACATTAACTGAGTACTCAATACTTTACATGTATTATTTAATCTCGAAGGAATCTGTGTGATAGGAATTATTATAATTTCTGTTTCACAGATGGGGAAACCAAGACCTGGGAGTTTAAGTAACATTCAAAAAGACACAATTAATAAATTGTAGCAGTAGAGTCTGAACTCAGACATTCTGATTTTAGTGCCCAATTTCTTACCTATTGTGTTTTATTTATTTTGTAAATTTATTTTGTTTTTATACTTTTACAATAGCCAGAAACATAAGCTACATAAAGCTAGTTTTGCATTTGTATATATTTAATTAATGTATGATAAAAACTATTTTAGTTTTGGCGTTAACAATTTTTTTTCAAAAGAAGTCATTACATATATTTGATAAACTCTGTCAAGGACAAATTTAATCAAAATCCCTCTGTGACAAACAGAGCTCAATGCATGAGACTTGGGTGGGGTTGGGAATTGGGGTCGTGTGCTGGGGAGAAGGGGCACTGGCTGTGGTTGCAGGCTATGTTTATTAACTGAGCTATGACCTGCCTAAGGCCAGAACTGTGACCAAGAATATATATGTCATAATCCATATGACAAATGCTTAGCAATAATCTTTTCCAAAAATCTTCAACATATCAGACAATATGTTAGTTCCATTCTCCTCCCTTGCCTCCCCAAGGCCTCTCTCCGATGTTCTGTGTCCTCCTGCTATATAGTAGAGAATGGAAGCTGAGAATCAGCCAGTCCGTCCAGGGTTTAAATATACCTGCCTGTTTTCAGCCTCATTCCTCATTCTGGCTTTAAAGTGCTGTGTTTCTCAGGGGCTGTGCAACGCACAAAGTTCTTTTCTGGGCTGAATTCCCTTTTTACAGGCACGAAGGCTTGAACATTGTCCACTCACTTAAGACAGTTATCTTCTACCTGATTTCCATATTTCCAAAATATGTTGAAACCTCTCATCTGCTACTGTCTTCTCTCCCATTCTCTTTCCATCTGGTTGGATACCATTTTAATACTTCTAAAAAATTTATGTCATCCATGTTTTGTATTGTGGTGCATTATCTCTAGTGTTAATATTTGATTCTTGACCCTCAAGGTCAAGCCATGAAGCATTACCCTGTTTCTCATGAAAGAATCTCTGTGGGTATGAACTCCTGATGGCGAACAGAGCCAGCTGTGGGCTCCTTGACAGAGAGGAGAGAGAAATAAGAAGTGACTTGTGGAAATACTCCTGGTGAGCCATCAAGAATAGATACCAGCCCTTTCAGCAGTTATTTCCCTATTTGCATTATTAGTATAAATATTAGAAATGTGGAATCCAAAAGATGCATGTGTATGAAAGGATACGAATTTTTGAGGTTGCGTTAATGTACATAGATCAATGCCCAAGTATCAGATTGATTAGAATTTGGGAGGCCCTGTTGGTGCTTACCTAGGAGCTTGTGATATTAGGGAAACTCTCTGGGAACTTCTGGGGCTCCCCTCCTCTTTATAGCTTTCGTTTGTGAGGTGTTTATATTGTAAGAAAGAAGAGTGAGATAAATTCACTGTTGTTTCCTATGTGTACTAGCATTTTTCCACAGAAAAGTTAAAAGTTTCAAGTTACTTGAGTAAAGACATTCAGTATGCAATCAGCCATTTAGAGTGAGCAGAAACATTACAACTTGTCAGCCAGCCTACATTTAGTCCACGCTTTAAGCTGTGGGTAGCATAAGATGAACAGAAGAAGAGAAAAGCAAATGGATTGGTGTGTCATTTATGGATTTAAGAATAATGGGTAGGTATATTTCAGGATATTCAAAATGCAGAAAACTATATTTTTGGGGTTGATATTGGTGTAGAGATTAGCCAAGATTTCAGGTATTTTTTTCCTCCTTCCAGAATTTGGCCAAATCATGCCACAAGTTGCTTATGCTAACGGTTCTAATACATGCCTGGTATAAGCAGAGGCAGAAAATTATCGGCTAAGATGAGGCTTTAGAGCAGAGGTGTCCAGTCTTTTGGCTTCCCTGGGCCACATCGGAAGAATTTTCTTGGGCCACACATCATATACACTAACATTAACGATAGCTGATGAGCTAAAAAAAAATCGCAAAAAAAAATCTCATAATGTTTTAAGAAAGTCTATGAATTTGTGTTGGGCCGCATTCAAAGCCGTCCTGGGCCGCATTCAAAGCCGTCCTGGGCCGCTTGTGGCCCGCAGGCTGTGGAATGGACAAGCTTGCTTTAGAATGATTTGTGGATTTCTTTCTGTCTGTTCTATCTGGGAAGACATTACAGAGCTCAGAGTGAGGGCTGTGAAGTCAGATGACTGGTTCCAATTCTGATGTTGTGGGCTGGGGTCTCCGGATGGAGTTCATTCTGCAGGGTATTATAAGGATCAACCTTTGTGGACAGGAGAGGAAAGAAGCAGATTTGGACAGAGAGAGGAGCAGAAGATTCAGCAAAGCTTCAGGTCACTCCGTGGGGAGTGTAAAACCCATTTTAACTGTTCTCCAGAGAGCCCCAAAGGTCAGACCTTTATATCTCTGCTGTAATCAGCCATCTGTTTGGGCTGTCCTGGGAATGGTGTGCTCTTGGGCAAGTCTCTCTGCATCTGAGGGAGACCCTGAATGAGCTGACAGCTGGAGGCTGTTGCTGCCAGAACTCCCCAAAGATGGCACAAGTCCTTCCTCCAAGTGGGGGCTGGGTGGTGCATTTCCATGTCTACCACATCTGGGTCCCTTTTTAGAAGCTATGTAACCTTGGGCACGGTGGGGTCTCAGTGTCCTCATCTATAAAATGGGAATAATAAGCCTATCTCATAAAGTTTTGTCAGGATTTTGTGAATTATTACAAAGTTCTTAGAACTATGCCAGGCACATAGTAAGCATACAGTAAATGTTAGCTATTATTCTATTTAGGTAATTTCCCCTTCAGCCCACAGTAGCCAGGCTAATGGAGAAAGTTTGTAGCATTGTCAGACTTTGCAAGATACAGTTCACACTCTGAGGAGAAGGTCATGACAGCCCTTTTTAAAAGAAATAATAATTGGGATACTTCACATTCTCCCCTTGTCACTTTCTGTTCTGTGATCTATACTGCCAGCAGAATGTGTTCAAGACCTCTGAGCAATAGAATATTAACAACCTCTAACAAGCTGAAATCATAGAGAACTATTCAGAAGTGATTTGTAAATTACACGATTCTGTTCTTAATGCTTGTGCATTCCCCTCATAAAATCATATTTAGCAATGGATAATTAAGGGACCTTGGTCTTTAACCCTCAGATAATTCATAAATGCACATTTCTACCGTTTTGTAAGAGTCTCAATGAAAGTTTAGGGCCTATTGGAGTTTTTCAGTTTCTATGGCTTTGAATTTTTCAAGTTTTCTTTGAAAACCACTGAATATATCAAAATAAAGCCCTCCAAACTCCATTCATGGCTGAATTTGAAAGGATTATGCTGTCATCTGAGAAGTGGCAAATTACCAATGCTGCTGCTGCTATTGAATAATCAACTAGGGAGGAATGTTGCAGAAAATGGATGGGGGATGAGGAGATGAGAAGAGGAGAACCTATTAGAAATGAAGATCGATTATTCCTTTCCACACATTTGTTCACTGAAAAGATATTAATGTAGCACCCACTGTGCCCTAGTCAGGATACTGGGTGCTGAGATGAATAGAACATGAACCCTTCACTGGAGGAGCTTATGGTCTATTAAGGGTCATGGCGGTGGAGGGGTAGATGTGGGGTGTAGTGGAGAGTGCACCCAAGTACACTATTATAGACACTGTAATAAAGTCCTGCATTCAGAAGCTGGCCTTGGAAATGGCAAATAAGGAAGTGACGTAAGATACTGTGAATGAAGAACAAGAAGTACTTCACCACCAGTTTACTGAGGCAGCAGGATGGAGGGTAACTCAACAAGAATGAGAGTTTCACTCAAAACAGAAAATCAAATTCTGCACATTCTCACTTGTAAGGGAGCTAAACACTGGTACACATGGACGTAAAGGTGGAAATAATAGACACTGGAGACTCCAAAAGTGGGGAGAGTGGAAGGGGAGTGAAGGTTGAAAAATTACCTATTGGGTACAGTGTTCACTATTTTGATGATGGGTTCATAGAAGCCCAGAACTCACCATTATATAATATATCCATGTAGCAAACCTGCACATGTATCCCCTGAACCTAAAATAACAAATAAAAATGAAATTACAAAAAAAAAAAAAAGAATGAGAGTTTGAAGCTCAGCTGGTGGGTAGAATGGGAATGTCCTTAGAAGACACAGGGAGAGATATGTTAGTTTTGAGTCCATGGGAACATCCAGGTGGCAATACCTATCAGGCAGGTACGCAGGCTTGTGAGGGGATTTGTAGATCAGAAAGTAGAATAAAACTAAGGTTGCCTTAATAAAGTTGAAAACCAAGTATATATTAAGTTAAACAGTTTGAGATGAAATGGGGACTGAAAATCCCAAAGTAAGTTCTTCATAATTCTGTTATTTATGACACTAAATTTTATTCAGTTGAAAGGGCTGAAATGAAACACATAATTATAAACTTAAAGCTTCATTTGCTAATGTGTCTGTGTCTGATTTTCTTAATTTTTCTCTAAGAATAGCTGATCTCAAAAGTATGAGGCCTACTAGTCCTTTAAAAATTTTAAAATATCACCTGCTTGTCAAAATTCTACTTATGGAGAGCTGCATAAAATGAAGAGTGAAAGGCAGTTCTTCCCCAGTCCCAGCCCCATTCCACTCTTCAGAATTAATAACTGTGGGCAGTCTGGTGGATATCTTTCTGGTCTTTTGAATGCAAATATTAATATGTAGCTGTATATTTTGCATAAATGGGATTGTGTCATATATATGGCCTTGCACCCAACTTTTTTGCATAGAATAATATTTGCAGCCCTTTTTCCTTGTTGAAACACGTGTATCTTATCCCTTTTACTCACTGAACAATATATACCATTGTATAATATACATAATTCATTTAAACATGCTTGTATTGATGCACATTTACTTTGCGGTTTTTCAGATTACAAATGTCAAAGTGTGTCTGCCGTCTCCTTGCATATGCATACATACACATGGTCTAGTAATTGTCCTAGAAGTGGAATCACGAGGTCAGAAGGAATCCATATTTAAATTTTGGTGCATTTCACAAATTTCATCCAAAGAGGTTTTACCTATTTATACTCCTTTACAAGCTTCTTTTAAATCAGATTGTCATTTCTTTGTGTCCAGTGCATCTTGTCTTGTGGTTGTTTGAGAGAAGCCTTGTCAAAGACCCTTTATGGAATCACTTCCCTAAAGAAAGAAGTTCCTGCGGGGGCAGGAGCTCAGGCCATTGTTGGCGGTGCTCCTGCCACTGCGACATCTGCTACGGGCACAGCTTGTGTTCATTATACTGATGTGACAGGTTATCTGGGCAGGGGGAGCAGAGCAGAGGAACAGGGCAGAGACCTGATGGCTCGCCTTGTGAATATTTAAAAGCCATTTAAATAGATTTCTTTTTATCCCCTAATTTCCTATTGATGACAGCCCTGAAACTACTTATCTCATTTTTCAAATCAAAGCTTCCTAAAGCAAAATGGCTTGGAGACTGAACAGCTCTTGAAGCTCTGTTAATGACGGGATGGGGGTGAGAAGACCAATAAATTGTTTAGGGAGTGGAAAAGTACTTCAAACTTCAAACCCCCTCTCCCTTCAGCCAACCTCTTCGCAGGCTGCGGCTCTGAGAGGTGGCAGTCTGGAGCCTTGGTGCGTGTCATCGCCCTCAGCTTCAGGAACCAGAGAGATGTGGGCTGGAATCTGGCCTCAGCTGTTGTTACCTGCATGACCTTGGGCAAGCAGCTTCACTTCTCTCTGTTTGCTGTCTGTAAAGCCTTTGGTGTCCCCTTTGGGTTAATCATATATGTCTGCCAGAGTCGTCTTTGGGATGCATGATAATTCTTTGTTTGTCACTGGCAAATCATGTACCAGTTTTATTCTTCATCTATTGTGGTAGATGCTGAGTTTCCACAGAGTAGCACTGGGGCGCTCACTTTCACAAGTGGCGTCTGGGTGATCACTTCCACAGAGTGGCGTCTGAGTGATCACTTCCACAGAGCGGTGTCTGGTTGATCACTTCCACAGAGCGGTGTCTGGGCGATCACTTCCACAGAGCGGTGTCTGGGACGCTCACTTCCACAGAGTGGTGTCTGGGCGATCACTTCCACAGAGTGGTGTCTGGGTGATCACTTCCACAGAGCGGTGTCTGGGACGCTCACTTCCACAGAGCGGTGTCTGGGGTGCCAACTTCCACAGAGCGGTGTCTGGAGTGCCCACTTCCACAGAGCGGTGTCTGGGCGATCACTTCCACAGAGCGGTGTCTGGCGTGCTCATTTCCACAGAGCGGTGGCTGGAATGATTGTGTGGTGATGTTGTGTTGGCATGGTAGGTGTTGGAGCTTTGAGGCTGTGCCCCAGGGCTGTTTACACAAGACTGAAAAAACATCAATTACTCATTTCAAAGTCTGGGGGTGAGGTGGTGATGGACATTGAATGGGGGCTCTAAAGCCTCCAGAGGTCCCCTTAGTGCATCCATTACTCATCTACTTTAGTTCCATGAAGCTTGGACAAGTTACTTAATCTCTCTTTCCTTCAATTGTTTTTTTCTAAATTTCTGAAACGAAGGTAATAGTAGTCTCTACTGCATACAGTCCCTATAAGGGTTCATGAGCATGTCATGTCCCCTTTGCCTGCTCTATTTTTCCTTTTGGTGCCTTTCAGAATCTTGCTCATTTTACAGTTTCCTTGTTTCTCTTTGTAATTGATTCCCGTTCTCTGATGGAATTTTGTTTGTTTTTCTCACCGCTCTTTATCACCTAGCACCATGCCTGGCACATAGCAGGTTCTAAATATTTGTTGAATGAATGAATGTGGGATGCATAGAACAGTGCCTGAAACATAGTAAGCACTCTATAAATGTCAGCTACCTTTAAAAAAATTATTAACTATTATCTATAAATTGGGGATAATAAAATATCCCTCATAAAATAGGAGATCATATAAATAGCATAGCTGGCATAGTACACAGAAGGCTCTCAGTAAATGGTAACTGAATTATGTATGAGTGTCAGTCACTTTCAGCTGAAGTATTTTGCGAAAAAAGCACTTGTAGTAGTTATGTTCTCTCCAATTCTGTGTTTGAGCTCATGGCTTCAAAAAAATGTGGCTTCCTCCTTGGGTGGGAATTGAGGAAGGAGGGGTACTGGGAGAGGTTTCAACAGGGAGTGAGTGGTAGGAAATTTTAGCTATTTTAAAGTGAACTTGGCTAACACATCCAAAAAGTATTTTGTCAATTCTTAATTATGTTATTAACACTGTGCTGGGCATGGAGATAATGACAAAGAAGGAGGAAAATGGTTTCTTCTCACAGCCAGTCAGGAGTCAGTAGCTTTTCAAAACTAAAGAGCCAGTTCTCATGAGGGCTTGAAAAGACCTAGCAATTCTCATCTAGGAATTTATGCTCTAGATATCATCAGTGATAAATACAAATAAAAGCACACAGATATTCATCACAGCATTAAAAAAATTTTACACCAATCTAAATGTCCTGCAAAAATGAATTGTTTAATGTTGTGTTCAAATAATGGAATACTATTGTACAAGTAAAAGGTAATATGTAGAACGTTTGTTGTATGGAGAGATATTCACAACATATTTCTTTAAAAAAGGTTATAGATCTAAATTTGAGAGAGCATATTGATAAATGATTGATAAACGTAGGTGTTAATTTAAGCATATAGAAATTTGTAATGACATACATCCAAACATGAACAATGTGAGAGGGATGAGTCTATTGTCTTCTTAGTGGTTATTTGCATTTTCTAATATTTCTAAAGTAAACACTGATTTATATGTAATAAAATTAAAAAATTCTTTCTTTTACAATTTGTGTCTAGAAGGTTACACAAGAAACTGGTAACATTTGTTTTCTAGAGAAGGGGAGCTGGGTGTTTGGGAAACAAGGGTGGTGTGAGAAGAAGTTTTCACTATCTATCTGTTGTATTTTTGAATTTTAAAATATGTGTATATAATACATGTTAAGACATACAAAATAAAAAATTATAAATGGTGATCTGAGAAATGGCAGTGGGCACCCTGACTGGACTCTCACAGGTAGAGGACAGAGGCTGGGACTGCAGCAACTGACTTGGGGAGGACGTGCATACTCCTTGTAGGGAGGGGAGACCAGCAAACTGGACAGATCCGCTGCCTTGAGTCAGACCACACAGCTGCCTGTGCCAGTCTCTTCCTTCTTGAAGAATCACACAAAACGTGGGTGTGGCTGAGAGCTGAGATATTTATCCAATAAGTTTATTTGTTAAATTTACTAATAAATACTAACGAAAAATTTATTAGTTTTTTCTTAATACAAAAATGGCATATTAATTGTAGAAAATTTATAAAGTGCATACAGTGAAAAAATTAATTATAATCCAATTATCAAGATACTGACATTTACATTTTAATAGCAGTCCTCAATTATTTAAAAATATGTATAAAGTGTGTGTGTGTGCGTGTGCACACACATGCATGAGCGTGTGTATGTTTTCAGGTTACTCAATGCGTACTGCTTTGCAACCTACCTTTTTCCAGGGAAGATTTCTTTTTTGAGAGGGCTGGATAGAGAACAGTGACAAAAAATGTTCTAAGATTTCTTCCTTTAGTGTTGCTTCTGAAAGATGTCAAGATTAGGGTTGAGAACTGTGGTCATCGAACAGACTCATCCTCTCTTTCATGCATGTATAACCCAGTGTTCCCTCCATCCTGACTGGCCGAAGTCTATGGTCTAAGGTTCCATGAACTTAATGACACTTAGTCCCTAAGTGCCCAGGTTGGCAGGTAGCCCAGACTTTGCAACTCTGGGGCCCACTAAAGATTGATTCCTTCTTTACCCTGTATCTTCGCTTGCCTTCTCTCCAATGGCTGATTTCCATCAGCATTCAAACATGCTCAACTGTTTCTATTCATCACTCATTACCTTGGTTCTTTCTTCAACATATTCTATTCAGTAAATGGCATCCACGGAGTTGCTCAAGTCAGAAAGCTAGGACTCAATCTTAATTCCTGTTTTCCTTTCTCCTACGTTCAATCCATGAACAAATTCTGCGGGCTTTATCTCTAGAGGGTACCTCTGATTCCTCTACTTTTCTGCATCTTCAGTGTTACCACTCTAGAGCAAGCCACCACTGATATTTGCCTAGATATGGGAATAGTCTGCTTAACTAGTTTCTCTACAGCCTCTTCTCCACATAGCAGCCAGTGACGCCTCTGACAAACCCAAGCCCAATATGTCTTTCCTCTGTAGAAAGCCCATCAATGGTTTCCCTCACATTGAGAAGAATACTACATTCTTTAACATGACCTACAAGGCCCCCTCATAGGCAGGTTCTGTGGACATCTCTGAATCTGTCTCATTTACTTTCTCCTTCATTTTCTCTGGTTTTTTTTTACAGTTTTTTGAAAATTCCCATTTCTTTTGCTGTAAAGGAAGCTTCATCAGGGAAGAGACTGTGACTGTCTTCTTCATTGCTGAAGCATCATTGTCTATCCCAGTTCCTTGAGCATAATAAGTACTCTATGCATGTTTTTTAACAAGTAGATGAATTTATGACCTAGTGAGGATGATCAAAATAAGTGCATAATCTTTAAAAATGCAAAGGCAAATGTGGTAAGTTTCTTAAGAGAGACTTGATTTAAGTAGTCTGGGAATTTATGGAGGGGTGCTGTGGTTTGAATTTTATGTCTCTTCAAAATTCATGTTGAAACCAAATCCCCAATTTGGTGACATTAAGAGGTGGGCCTTTAGGAAGTGATTAGGTCATAAGGGTTCCACACTCATGAATGGGATTAGTGCATTTATAAAAGAGGCTTGGGCCGGGCATGGTGGCTCGTGCCTGTAATACCAGCACTTTGGGAGGGCGAGGTAGACAGATCACTTGAGGCCAGGAGTTTGAGACCAGGCTGGCCAATGTGGTGAAACTCCGTCTTTACTAAAAATACAAAAATTAGCGGACATGTTGGTGCACACCTATACTCCCAGCTACTTGGGAGGCTGAGGCACGAGAATCTCTTGAATCTGGGAGGTGGAGGTTGCAGTGAGCCGAGATCACGCCACTGCATCCAGCAGCTTGGTCGACAGCGAGACTCTGTCTCAAAAAAAAAAAAAAAAAAAAAAGGGGCTTGAAAGAGCCTGTTTCCCCTTCTATGTGAGGACACATCTATGAGGAACAGGCCTTCACCAGACACTGAATCTGCTGGCACCTTGATCTTGGACTTCCAGTCTCCAGAACTGTGGACAATAAATTTCTGTTGTTTATAAATTACCCAGTTTAAGGCATTTTGTTATAGCAGCTTGAGCAGATTAAGACAAGGGGGTGCTTACTCTGGATGGCAGTCACTGAG